>NC_143021.1:85121739-85441239 GCF_055824585.1 Amblyomma mixtum
CTCCTTAAGCATACAACGTTTGCACGGCTCCACCAATTATTTCAATAAATCTTTCCTTCCCAGTGCGATAGAAAGCTGGAATAACCTCCCCGACCACATTGCCATTGAGACTAATCCTTCCAGATTCAGACAGCTCCTAATCGACCATCTCAACAAGAAATAATTTTTTCCTGCACCCTATGCCAGCTTCCAAGCCCTGCAAACTGACCAGCCTGTTCTACTTCCAAAGTTTTAATTTGTTTCTGTTTATATTTCTGCTACACTCTGTCATGACGCGATTATTTGAATTTACTTCTGTCTTTTTTTCGTCTTGTTCTACTTTTTTTTCTATTCTATATTTTATATTTTCTATATTTTTCTGTATTTCCACATTCCTTCTATATTTATATATTCATGTATGACTGTTGAACACCCCTGTACCACCTCCCCCCCTTATGTAATATCCCTAACGGGACCCTTAAAGGTTAATAAATGATGATGATGATGATAACTGGACACCTGGGACAGTGGACACCTTTGTCGCGCATTAAGCTACGTAGCATAGCGGTAGCCATAAATGTGCCCTGCATGCGTTGGCATTGACAACGTTGTGGCAGAAACGCTGCAACGAAGCCGTAGGCCATCGGCGTACATTGTGTTCAATGGCGGTGACAACGCTTTGGACTGCGATCATTTCAAGGCGGAAGCCTTTAATGCTTCATCATTGTAAGCAGGACTTATCGACAGAAATGTCACGCTTTTCAATTGGTCGAAATGGTCGTGACGTCACAGTGCGCTAATTTCAAACGGGGCTAATTGTACTTCGGCTAGTAACAATGCAACCAATTAAAGGGATGATATACTGATGCTCCAAGTAAGTGCGACTGAGTTTAGCTAGCACACGGGCGCCTCTGGCTTTTTGCCTCCATCGAAACGCCGCCGCCGCGGTCGGGTTCGAACCCGGGTACTCCCGCTCGTTAGACGACCGCCTTACCACTGAGCCACCCGCAGCGGTCAAGTGCTTCCGTCACTTCATCTCACCCCGCTGCTCTGTGCGCATGCGCTGGGTTTCATTAGAGACGGAGGCGCGCGTCGTCTGCTTACTACGTGCCCCGGCCAGCGGAGCCCTAAAGCGGTTTGCGATGCTCTGCAAGTTAGGCTTAGCTTAGTTTATTAAGTTTATTATTATCCTTTAATCCCTCATAATGTCGTTAGGAGCCATGTCGGCAGCCGTGTCGGGAGATGTGTAGGGAGATGTGTTCGCGTTTCGGCGTCAGTATTTAAAGAAACCGTCGATGCTGAGAATCCAACCAGGGTCTTAGGCATTTGAAGTCATTAACTACTCATTTGGACTTTGAACTAGTCATTAAGCACTCATGACTAGTTAGTCATAGTAAAGGGTGGTTCCTTTCTTCTTTTCTCTTGATGTACGGAGAGGTTGTTGCTCCGTTCTTCTTTTTCCCAACGAAGTACTGAGCCAGTAGGAAGACAGGGACTGTTGTCGAGTACTGATATAGGATTTATGTACACAGACGACTATTTACAAGGAGTATGTACATGACAGCATGATGTCTGACCAGCCGCCCCGTGGACCCACTCCACGGCTACTCGAGAGCACGGTCTGCGTGCCTGGCTCCGGTAGAGACCAAAATCTCTCTGTGTCGCGATGGCGGCAGAGCATCGCGCGCCCCCGCGCTCTCTCCCCACGCGAAAAGAAAAAAAAAGCAAGAAGTTGAATTATTCTTAAGCCGCGAGCAGGAGGAGCCTCGTCACTACATGTGTTTTTGCTCTCTCCCTAAAAGCCCCGGCCATGGCGCCATACACAGCTTGCAAACGCGGCGGCGAACGCCCTCCCGCAACAGGGACCGCGAAACCCCCTCGGGGCAGGTAAGAAGCCGCTAACCGTTCCCAGATGAGGCTAGCAAATGGGCGCGCAGCCACAGGGCATTGTCCGTAGCGCGCCGCCACGCCGTGTGGCACCGGCCCTGTCAGAGAAGGGATGCCTCCGATAACCGCAAGCGCGCCCTCCGCGAGCCTAACCCTTTGAAGAAAGCCGCGAGGCGCGCATATGCTGCCCTTCCCTCTCCCCACAACAGACTTGTGGGCGATCCGCACTCGGCCACGGAGGATGCTTTCTTCCCGCAGGCCGCTACCGGGCGGAAACGCGACCTTCAACTGATAGGGGAGACCTCTCGTTTACTTTGGTAAAAAAGAACACCGAAACGAGCTTCTAGTGAAACAGCGAACGCCGTCCAGACTAACGACCGCGATGCTGTCGCCGCGCCGCTCGTAGAGCGGCTTTTTCAGTCGTTATTACGGCGCCGGTAAAAATGGAAAGAGGCGATCGAATGGCGCCTACCATACACCTCCCTCCCAAGATTCAATAATCACTAAATAGATTCATTGAATTACACAGATAACGAGGAGGGACGCCAACGCCGCTGTCCGTTACACATTCCTACACAAGGAAATAAAAAATTCCTATTACAAGGTAATACAAGAGAAATGACAAACATGGGCACATCAACAAGGCGACATGAAAACAGTGTCCAAACCCCTCCTAGGATTACAGTTTTCACACCGCATTCCGCACACCGTTCGCACGCGCACAGCTGGCAGGTGGATGTCCCGGGACGCACACTGGTCTCAGTTCACACGGCACAGGGACGATGACACGTGCTTCAGCGTCACCCTGTTTATGTCCCTAGTGAACGCTCCGGGTCTCGAGTAAGTCATTACTCCCAACAACCATTTGGGAGACGCGAGAGTGCGTCTGCATTCGCGTGAATTTTACCACTGCGAGGCTGGATTGTCACATTATAGCGCTGCAGCGCCAAAGCCCAGCGGGTAAGTTTCGCACCTCGGGGTACGCTCCTCGTGAGGTGCGACAGCGGATTGTGGTCGGACACAACAGTTACCTCGGCACCGAACACCCACGTCTCAAACTTCTTTAATGCCCAAAGGACCCCGAATGCTCCTCTTTCGATCGTGGCCCACAGCATCTGCGTCGGTGTAAAAGAATGGCTTGCGAAGGCGATCGGCTGTTCCGAACCGTCATCGGCAGCTTGCAATAAGCAAGCACCTGCAGCCACAGCTGAGGCGGCCGTGTAGAGTACGTATGGCCTCTGTGGGTCAGGTGTACACAGTGAAACGGCTGCACAGAGATCTCGCTTGAGTGCCTCGAAGGCGCTATCGGCCTCTCGTGACCACGGTAATTGGGTCGGTACACTTTTTCCCGTCAGCTGCGTTAGCGGGCGAGCTATCTCAGCGAACTTCGGAATGTAGCTACGGTAGTAGCCGCAGAGTCCGAGCGCGCTCCTCAACTCTTTTTTCGTCTTAGGGACCTGGAGCCTCTCGATCGCTTCCAACTTCTGACGGTCTGGCCGTGCTTGCCCGAGCCTACAATATGCCACAAGTACCGGATTGAAGCCTGAGCTAACTGACACTTGTCTACGGTAGCGCGCAATCCTGCGCTCTCCAAAGTAGTGAACACCCCATGCAGATGCTCCACGTGTTGCTCTAGCGATTGGCTGAAGACGGCTATATCATCTAAATACGCGCACGCGTACTGTTCATGAGGAGCCAACACGTTGTTCATATCCCTCTGAAAAGTGGCAGCTGCATTTTTCAGGCCGAAGGGGATGACCCTCCATGCGAACTGACCGCAATGCGACACGAAGGCTGTTACAAGTTCTGAGCCCTCGTCTAGGGGAACCTGCCAATAGCCTCGTTTTAGGTCGATGAGTGTAATGAACTTCGCGGCTCCTACACGCAAAATTGGCTCCTGTGGTCATCCCATCGGGTAGGCATCCGTCTCGGTTTCTGCATTGAGCGCCCGGTAATCGATGCACAGACGGATCGACCCATCTTTCTTAGGCGCGCATACGATTTAATGCGCGTATGGACTCTCACACGGCTATATGAGATTCAAGTCTAGCAGCTCCTTAATCTGCTTGGCGACTTCACCTTTCAGAGTCTCAGCGATTCGGTACGGGCGGCTGCGTTTCGGCTTGGCGCCCTCCACCAGCTTTATGTGATGCGCGCCCACACGCGCTACGCCTGGTTTCGCTGCGAAGAGTGCTTTGTGCTGGTCGAATACAGCGCGTATTCTAGTAGCCGTCTCTACACCGAGATGTGCTGTCTTTTCCACCCCGAGGGCTACGCATGACACTTCGTCCTCGTTCGCACGCGGGGTATATTCCACCTCCCCGAAATCACTGTCATCATGAAACATGATGCTCACCGATGCTACCCTGCTCACGTAAGGGCGCATCTTGTTGGCGTGAACCAGTTTCTGGCGACCGTCGCGCATTTGCACGTAGTATGAGTGCTCGCGATACCTCCTTGTTACCGTACACGGTCCCAACCACTTTGGGTACAGTTTCCCTGAACGGCTCTAATCGAAGATCAGCACCGTATCGCCCTCTCTGAAATTCTTGATAGAGGAGTGCTTGTTGTACTGAGAAGCGTAGGCTTCTTGTTGCTTTGTGCTCGTCAGCTCTGTGGCATCGGCTGCGAGTTCAAGCTGCACCTTTAACTTTTTCAGATAATCAGCGGGCGAGTCTGCGAGGTCTGCCGGCAGCCCAATATCACCTGCCCAACTGTTCTTTAGTATCGCGAGTGGCCCATCCGGGTCCCTACCGCACAGCATCCGGAAAGGCGACACACCGGTTGTGTCATGGGGCACCTCTCGTTATGCCCAGAGTAAAAACGGGATGAATCTGTCCCAGTCCCTCGCGTTCCTCTCAATAACGTGAAACAGCATATTTCTGAACACTGTTCCACCTTTCCACCGCTCCGTTACTTTCTGGGTGGTCAGGAGTAGAGAATCGTGGAGAACAACCCAATCTAGCGAGGAATTCTCTCGTCAAGGCGGCGGTGAAGTTAGTACCGCAGTCGGAACATATCACCTCAGGAACGCCCGTGCGGCTGAAGATTGCCAATAAGGGGTCGCAGTTAGCTTTAGCGGACAAAGATCTCAAGCAGACTACTTCCGGCCAGCGTGTGTACAGGTCAATTACGCAGAGTGCGTAGCGATGCCCTCTTGAAGAAGGTGGATCGAGCGGTCCGATCACGTCAACATTCACCCTCTGAAATGGCACTTTCGGCCGCGTGAGTGGTGCTATCGGCACTCGATCAGCTTGTCTCTTGTCCGAGCGGACCTGACAGCTGTGACAACTGCTGCAGTGGTCTCGAATGTCTTTCTCTATGCCTCGCCAGTGAAAAGAATACTTAATGCGCGCTTTAGTTTGGCGGGCACCAAGGTGGCCTCCCCAGTAAGATTCGTGGGCCAGACTAAGCACAGCTTTTCGGCGCGATTCCGGTAGTACCAATTGATGCACCCGCTCTCCTAGCACGTAGTCTGTGTGATAGAGAAGCCCATCAACCGTAAACATTCCCGCCTTGCCCCTTTTTGCACCTTGTCAGGCCTGACGCAAGGAATCGTCGTTCGGCTGTTCATCACGGAATTTCTGCGCGTCGCTGCTTTGTATCGGCTCAGCTTCGCGCGCCTCGCTCCGCACTTCTACCGCTTCTGACGGAGTTGCTGCGTTACCAGCGGTGTTTTCCGGCTCCACTCTCTCGTTCGTCTCCGGTGTACCGATTTCGCACCCCTTCAGCTTGTTTTGTTCCGTCACTGCTAGCACCCGGGCCTCGGTGTTGACCTGGCATGCGTCAAGCAGTTGCTCCCATGTGTCACCCGATATTAAACAATCGGTGCACTTCAGCTTGTCTGTAAGAGCGCACATTACTTGTGTCTCTTCCACCACCTCCTGTATGGGTGATTTTTCGCCAATTAAACCTAGAGGCAGCAGTGCTAGCTTAGCACTCACTTTCTCTCCAAACGCTGACACCAGCTCTATGCTGCCGTGTGGTGTTACTAGCTCCTCCGGCACACTGCTTACACGAATCACAGTGATATCGGCGCCGGTGTCGACAATAGCGTCAATTACCTTGCCGCTGCAGTCTAGTTTTACCTCCCTCAAGTTAGTACGCAGAGAGGAGGAGTCATCCAGGGCTACTGTAATTGTTTTTTTTCTTCTTTCCCTGAACGCCTTAGCTAACAATGTATGTGTAGTAGTTATGTTTGTACTTTGCCTGTTTAATTAGGTGTGATGCTGCTGCACCAAGTACATAAGCAGGCGGCAGTGGTGGGATGCTGCTGCACCAAGCAGATCAACTGGTGGCAGCGGTGGGATGCTGCTTCACCAAGCACATGAACTGGTGGCAGCGGTGAGATGCTGCTGCACCAAGCACATCAGCTGGTAGCAGCGGAGGGATGCTGCTGCACCAAGCACATCAGCAGGGGGCAGCGGTGGGATGCTGCTGCACCAAGCACATATACTGGTGGCAGAGGTGGGATGCTGCTGCACCAAGCACATAAACTGGTGGCAGCGGTGAGATGCTGCTGCAACAAGCACATCGAATGGTGGCGGCGGTGGGATGCTGCTGCACCAAGCACATCAACTGTTGGCAGTGGTGGGATGCTGCTGCACCAAGCACATCAACTGGTGGCAGCGGTGGGATGCTGCTGCACCAAGCACATCAGCTGGTGGCAGCGGTGGGATGCTGCTGCACCAAACACATCAACTGGTGGCAGCGGTGGGATGCTGCTGCATCAAGCACATCAATTGGTGGCAGTGGTGGGATGCTGCTCCTCCAAGCACATAATTTGGTGCAGCGGTGGGATGCTGCTGCACCAAGCACATAAACTGGTGGCAGCGGTGGGATGCGGCTGCACCAAGCACATAAACTGGTGGCAGCGGTGGGATGCTGCTGCACCAAGTACATAAACTGGTGGCAGTGGTGGGATGCTGCCGCACCAAGCACATCAACTGGTGGCAGTGGTGGGATGCTGCTTCAACAAGCACATCAATTGGTGGAAGTGGTGGGATGCTGCAGCACTAAGCACATCAACTGGTGGCAGCGATGGGATGCTCCTGCACCAAGCACATCAACTGGTGGCGGCGGTGGGATGCTGCTGTACCAAGCACATCGAATGGTGGCAGCGCGGTGGGATGCTGCTGCACCAAGCACATCGAATGGTGGCAGGAGTGGGATGCTGTGGCACCAAGCACATAATCTGGTGCAGCGGTGGGATGCTGCTGCACCAAGCACATAAACTGGTGGCAGCGGTGGGATGCGGCTGCACCAAGCACATAAACTGGTGGCAGCGGTGGGATGCTGCTGCACCAAGCACATAAACTGGTGGCAGTGGTGGGATGCTGCCGCACCAAGCACGTCAACTGGTGGCAGTTGTGGGATGCTGCTTCAACAAGCACATCAATTGGTGGAAGTGGTGGGATGCTGCAGAACCAAGCACATCAACTGGTGGCAGCGATGGGATGCTCCTGCACCAAGCACACCAATGGTGGCAGCACAATGGTGGGATGCTGCTGTACCAAGCACATCGAATGGTGGCAGCGCGGTGGGATGCTGCTGCACCAAGCACATCGAATGGTGGCCGGAGTGGCATGCTGTGGCATCAAGCACATCGACTGGTGGCCGCGGTGAGATGCTGCTGCACCAAGCACATAAACTGGTGGCCGCGGTGAGATGCTGCTGCACCAAGCACATAAACTGGTGGCAGTGGTGGGATGCTGCTCCTCCAAGCACATCAATTGGAGGCAGCGGTGGGATGCTGCTGCACCAAGCACATCAACTGGTGGCAGCGGTGGGATGCTGCTCCACCAAGCACATCAACTGGTGGCAGCGGTGGGATGCTGCTGCAACAAGCACATCGAATGGTGGCGGCGGTGGGATGCTGCTGCACCAAGCACATCAACTGTTGGCAGTGGTGGGATGCTGCTGCACCAAGCACATCAGCTGGTGGCAGCTGTGGGATGCTGCTGCACCAAGCACATCAGCTGGTGGCAGTGGTGGGATGCTGCTGCACCAAGCACATCAACTGGTGGCAGCGGTGGGATGCTGCTGCACCAAGCACATCAGCTGGTGGCAGCGGTGGGATGCTGCTGCACCAAACACATCAACTGGTGGCAGCGGTGGGATGCTGCTGCATCAAGCACATCAATTGGTGGCAGTGGTGGGATGCTGCTCCTCCAAGCACATAATTTGGTGCAGCGGTGGGATTCTGCTGCACCAGCACATAAACTGGTGGCAGCGGTGGGATGCGGCTGCACCAAGCACATAAACTGGTGGCAGCGGTGGGATGCTGCTGCACCAAGTGCATAAACTGGTGGCAGTGGTGGGATGCTGCCGCATCAAGCACATCAACTGGTGGCAGTGGTGGGATGCTGCTTCAACAAGCACATCAATTGGTGGAAGTGGTGGGATGCTGCAGCACTAAGCACATCAACTGGTGGCAGCGATGGGATGCTCCTGCACCAAGCACATCAACTGGTGGCAGCGGTGGGATGCTGCTGTACCAAGCACATCGAATGGTGGCAGCGCGGTGGGATGCTGCTGCACCAAGCACATCGAATGGTGGTAGGAGTGGGATGCTGTGGCACCAAGCACATCGACTGGTGGCAGCGGCGGGATGCTGCTGCACCAAGCACATAAACTGGTGGCAGCGGTGAGATGCTGCTGCACCAAGCACATAAACTGGTGGCAGTGGTGGGATGCTGCTGCACCAAGCAGATCAACTGGTGGCAGCGGTGGGATGCTGTTGCACAAAGCACATCAATTGGTGACTGTGGTGGGATGCTGCTCCACCAAGCACATAATCTGGTGCAGCGGTGGGATGCTGCTGCACCAAGCACATAAACTGGTGGCAGCGGTGGGATGCGGCTGCACCAAGCACATAAACTGTGGCAGCGATGGGATGCTGCTGCACCAAGCACATAAACTGGTGGCAGTGGTGGGATGCTGCCGCACCAAGCACGTCAACTGGTGGCAGTTGTGAGATGCTGCTTCAACAAGCACATCAATTGATGGAAGTGGTGGGGTGCTGCAGAACCAAGCACATCAACTGGTGGCAGCGATGGGATGCTCCTGCACCAAGCACATCAACTGGTGGCAATGGTGGCATGCTGCTGTACCAAGCACATCGAATGGTGGCAGCGGCGGGATGCTGCTGCACCAAGCACATAAACTGGTGGAAGCGGTGAGATGCTGCTGCACCAAGCACATAAACTGGTGGGAGTGGTGGGATGCTGCTCCTCCAAGCACATCAATTGGAGGCAGCGGTGGGATGCTGCTGCACCAAGCACATCAACTGGTGGCAGCGGTGGGATGCTGCTCCACCAAGCACATCAACTGGTGGCAGCGGTGGGATGCTGCTGCAACAAGCACATCGAATGGTGGCGTCGGTGGGATGCTGCTGCAGCAAGCACATCAACTGTTGGCAGTGGTGGGATGCTGCTGCACCAAGCACATCAGCTGGTGGCAGCTGTGGGATGCTGCTGCACCAAGCACATCAGCTGGTGGCAGTGGTGGGATGCTGCTGCACCAAGCACATCAACTGGTGGCAGCGGTGGGATGCTGCTGCACCAAGCACATCAGCTGGTGGCAGCGGTGGGATGCTGCTGCACCAAACACATCAACTGGTGGCAGCGGTGGGATGCTGCTGCATCAAGCACATCAATTGGTGGCAGTGGTGGGATGCTGCTCCTCCAAGCACATAATCTGGTGCAGCGGTGGGATGCTGCTGCACCAAGCACATAAACTGGTGGCAGCGGTGGGATGCGGCTGCACCAAGCACATAAACTGGTGGCCGCGGTGGGATGCTGCTGCACCAAGTACATAAACTGGTGGCAGTGGTGGGATGCTGCCGCACAAAGCACATCAACTGGTGGCAGTGGTGGGATGCTGCTTCAACAAGCACATCAATTGGTGGAAGTGGTGGGATGCTGCAGCACCAAGCACATCAACTGGTGGCAGCGATGGGATGCTCCGGCACCAAGCACATCAACTGGTGGCAGCGGTGGGATGCTGCTGTACCAAGCACATCGAATGGTGGCAGCGCGGTGGGATGCTGCTGCACCAAGCACATCGAATGGTGGCAGGAGTGGGATGCTGTGGCACCAAGCACATCGACTGGTGGCAGCGGCGGGATGCTGCTGCACCAAACACATAAACTGGTGGCAGCGGTGAGATGCTGCTGCACCAAGCACATAAACTGGTGGCAGTGGTGGGATGCTGCTGCACCAAGCAGATGAACTGGTGGCAGCGTTGGGATGCTGCTGCACCAAGCACATCAATTGGTGGCTGTGGTGGGATGCTGCTCCACCAAGCACATAATCTGGTGCAGCGGTGGGATGCTGCTGCACCAAGCACATAAACTGGTGGCAGCGGTGGGATGCGGCTGCACCAAGCACATAAACTGGTGGCAGCGGTGGGATGCTGCTGCACCAAGCACATAAACTGGTGGCAGTGGTGGGATGCTGCCGCACCAAGCACGTCAACTGGTGGCAGTGGTGGGATGCTGCTTCAACAAGCATATCAATTGGTGGAAGTGGTGGAATGCTGCAGAACCAAGCACATCAACTGGTGGCAGCGATGGGATGCTCCTGCACCAAGCACATCAACTGGTGGCAACGGTGGGATGCTGCTGTACCAAGCACATCGAATGGTGGCAGCGCGGTGGGATGCTGCTGCACCAAGCACATCGAATGGTGGCAGGAGTGGCATGCTGTGGCACCAAGCACATCGACTGGTGGCAGCGGCGGGATGCTGCTGCACCAAGCACATAAACTGGTGGCAGCGGTGAGATGCTGCTGCACCAAGCACATAAACTGGTGGCAGTGGTGGGATGCTGCTGCACCAAGCAGATCAACTGGTGGCAGCGGTGGGATGCTGCTGCACCAAGCACATCAACTGGTGGCAGCGGTGGGATGCTGCTCCACCAAGCACATAAACTGGTGGCAGCGGGGGGACGCTGCTGCACCAAGCACATCAAATGGTGGCAGTGGTGAGATGCTGCTGCACCAAGCACATCAATTGGTGGCAGTGGTGGGATGCCGCTGCACCAAGCACATCAACTCGTGGCAGCAGTGGGATGCTCCTGCACAAAGCACATCGAATGGTGGCAGCGCGGTGGGATGCTGCTGCACCAAGCAAATCCAATGGTGGCAGGAGTGGGATGTTGTGGCACCAAGCATATCAACTGGTGGCAGCGGCGGGATGCTGCTGCACCAAGCACATAAACTGGTGGCAGCGGTGGGATGCTGCTGCACCAAGCACATAAACTGGTGGAAGCAGTGTGATGCTGCTGCACCAAGTACATAAGCAGGCGGCAGTGGTGGGATGCTGCTGCACCAAGCAGATCAACTGGTGGCAGCGGTGGGATGCTGCTTCACCAAGCACATGAACTGGTGGCAGCGGTGAGATGCTGCTGCACCAAGCACATCAGCTGGTAGCAGCGGTGGGATGCTGCTGCACCAAGCACATCAGCAGGGGGCCGCGGTGGGATGCTGCTGCACCAAGCACATAAACTGGTGGCAGCGGTGAGATGCTGCTGCAACAAGCACATCGAATGGTGGCGGCGGTGGGATGCTGCTGCACCAAGCACATTAACTGTTGGCAGTGGTGGGATGCTGCTGCACCAAGCACATCAGCTGGTGGCAGCTGTGGGATGCTGCTGCACCAAGCACATCAGCTGGTGGCAGTGGTGGGATGCTGCTGCACCAAGCACATCAACTGGTGGCAGCGGTGGGATGCTGCTGCACCAAGCACATCAGCTGGTGGCAGCGGTGGGATACTGCTGCACCAAACACTTCAACTGGTGGCAGCGGTGGGATGCTGCTGCATCAAGCACATCAATTGGTGGCAGTGGTGGGATGCTGCTCCTCCAAGCACATAATTTGGTGCAGCGGTGGGATGCTGCTGCACCAAGCACATAAACTGGTGACAGCGGTCGGATGCGGCTGCACCAAGCACATAAACTGGTGGCAGCGGTGGGATGCTGCTGCACCAAGTACATAAACTGGTGGCAGTGGTGGGATGCTGCCGCACCAAGCACATCAACTGGTGGCAGTGGTGGGATGCTGCTTCAACAAGCACATCAATTGGTGGAAGTGGTGGGATGCTGCAGCATTAAGCACATCAACTGGTGGCAGCGATGGGATGCTCCTGCACCAAGCACATCAACTGGTGGCAACGGTGGGATGCTGCTGTACCAAGCACATCGAATGGTGGCAGCGCGGTGGGATGCTGCTGCACCAAGCACATCGAATGGTGGCAGGAGTGGGATGCTGTGGCACCAAGCACATAATCTGGTGCAGCGGTGGGATGCTGCTGCACCAAGCACATAAACTGGTGGCAGCGGTGGGATGCGGCTGCACCAAGCACATAAACTGGTGGCAGCGGTGGGATGCTGCTGCACCAAGCACATAAACTGGTGGCAGTGGTGGGATGCTGCCGCACCAAGCACGTCAACTGGTGGCAGTTGTGGGATGCTGCTTCAACAAGCACATCAATTGGTGGAAGTGGTGGGATGCTGCAGAACCAAGCACATCAACTGGTGGCAGCGATGGGATGCTCCTGCACCAAGCACATCAACTGGTGGCGGCGGTGGGATGCTGCTGTACCAAGCACATCGAATGGTGGCAGCGCGGTGGGATGCTGCTGCACCAAGCACATCGAATGGTGGCAGGAGATGGATGCTGTGGCAGCAAGCACATAATCTGGTGCAGCGGTGGGATGCTGCTGCACCAAGCACATAAACTGGTGGCAGCGGTGGGATGCGGCTGCACCAAGCACATAAACTGGTGGCAGCGGTGGGATGCTGCTCCTCCAAGCACATCAATTGGAGGCAGCGGTGGGATGCTGCTGCACCAAGCACATCAACTGGTGTCAGCGGTGGGATGCTGCTCCACCAAGCACATCAACTGGTGGCAGCGGTGGGATGCTGCTGCAACAAGCACATCGAATGGTGGCGGCGGTGGGATGCTGCTGCACCAAGCACATCAACTGTTGGCAGTGGTGGGATGCTGCTGCACCAAGCACATCAGCTGGTGGCAGCTGTGGGATGCTGCTGCACCAAGCACATCAGCTGGTGGCAGTGGTGGGATGCTGCTGCACCAAGCACATCAACTGGTGGCAGCGGTGGGATGCTGCTGCACCAAGCACATCAGCTGGTGGCAGCGGTGGGATGCTGCTGCACCAAACACATCAACTGGTGGCGGCGGTGGGATGCTGCTGCATCAAGCACATCAATTGGTGGCAGTGGTGGGATGCTGCTCCTCCAAGCACATCAACTGGTGGCAGCGATGGGATGCTCCTGCACCAAGCACATCAACTGGTCGCAGCGGTGGGATGCTGCTGTACCAAGCACATCGAATGGTGGCAGCGCGGTGGGATGCTGCTGCACCAAGCACATCGAATGGTGGCAGGAGTGGGATGCTGTGGCACCAAGCACATCGACTGGTGGCACCGGCGGGATGCTGCTGCACCAAGCACATAAACTGGTGGCAGCGGTGAGATGCTGCTGCACCAAGCACATAAACTGGTGGCAGTGGTGGGATGCTGCTCCACCAAGCAGATCAACTGGTGGCAGCGGTGGGATGCTGCTGCACCAAGCACATCAATTGGTGGCTGTGGTGGGATGCTGCTCCACCAAGCACATAATCTGGTGCAGCGGTGGGATGCTGCTGCACCAAGCACATAAACTGGTGGCAGCGGTGGGATGCGGCTGCACCAAGCACATAAACTGGTGGCAGCGGTGGGATGCTGCTGCACCAAGCACGTCAACTGGTGGCAGTGGTGGGATGCTGCTTCAACAAGCACATCAATTGGTGGAAGTGGTGGGATGCTGCAGAACCAAGCACATCAACTGGTGGCAGCGATGGGATGCTCCTGCACCAAGCACATCAACTGGTGGCAACGGTGGGATTTATTTATTTATTTATTATACCTCAAATGCCCCAGTTGGGGTATTACATGAGGGGTGGGCTTATTACAGGCGTTATGTTATTCTTTCGATGAATGACTTGAAGCGGTCTGGATGGATGTGGCGAACTGCTTCGGCAGGAAGGTGATTCCAGTCCTTTGCTGTCTGAACGAAAAAAGCGTTCAGATGCGCAGTGGTATGTGCTGATGGCGGGTAGACTGCTTTGCCGTGGTTAAGGCGGTGAGAGGCTCGATGTGCAGGGACGATGACGCAGCTTCCAAGTGATGAGTGGTAAAACTTGTGAAAAAGGCATAGTCTGGCTATTTTACGTCGCGAATAGAGGGATGAAAGATTAGATTGCAACTTCATATTAGTGACGCTTGAATGATAGGAGTAGTTCGAATGAATGAATCTTGCTGCACGATTTTGAATGGATTCGAGGGCGAGAGAAAGATTTGTCTGATGAGGGTCACAAACTGCACATGCGTACTCCAATTTGGGACCGACGAGTGTTATGTAGGTAAGCTGTTTTATAGAAGGAGGTGCTAGACGCAGGTTACGACGTAGAAAACCGAGCACGCGGTTGGCGTCTTTAGTAATGTTAGAAATGTGGGAAGCCCAGTTCAGGGAATTAGAAATGGTGACACCAAGGTATTTATAAGATTCAACAGCGGAAATTACAGAGCCAGAGATATAGTAATTTGGTGAAACAAAGGACTGCCTGCGATGAAATGTAATTAACGATGTTTTATTAGTGTTTAAAGACATGAGCCATTTGTTGCACCAAGATTCGATGTAGTCCAGGTCTGCTTGCAATATTTCGGGATCGCTGGTGTTAGTGATAGGCCGGTAGATTACGCAGTCATCTGCAAACAATCGCATGTTAGAAGTGATACCAGTAGGCAAGTCATTAATGTAGATTAAGAAAAGCAAAGGGCCGAGTACTGTGCCTTGTGGCACACTAGAAACAACGGGGTGCAAGGGGGAGGAGTGTCCATTAGCATGTACGAACTGTTGACGGTTAGTGAGGAAGCTTCGTATCCAATCAAGAATGAGAGGGTTAAGGTTCAGTCGTGAAAGTTTAAGAAAAAGCCGTCTATGGGGAACTTTGTCGAAAGCTTTCTCAAAATCCAAAAATAATGCATCCACTGGTATGTTAAGGTCTAGGTTAGTACTAACGTCATTAATGAAGAGAGCTAGTTGAGTGTCACATGACATACCTTTTCGGAAACCGTGCTGACAAGGATGAAAGAAATTTACTGATATAAGGAAATTGACGATGTGAGAGTAAATTACGTGTTCCATTAACTTCGAACAAATGCTTGTGAGGGATATGGGACGATAGCTCTTGCATGAAGATGGCAAACCTTTTTTTGTACTGGAATCACCTTGCCTACCTTCCAGTCCTGTGGCACCGCTCCAGATGATAATGATTGCTGAAATATGTACGAGAGTATTAGGCTTGTAATATTTTTTGTGTTCTTGAGTAGTTTGGAGTTGATCCCGTCGACACCGGCTGAGGATGAGACCTTAAGGTTGTCTATTAAATTCTCGATGCCAATAGCGTCAAAGGTAACGGCAGGCATGACTGGGTGATTGTATTGCGGGAAATCTGGGAGGTTATCATCAGGCTCATTAGTAAATACGGATGAAAATACGGAATTTAGAGCTTGAGGCACTGCCGGATCAGGAATAGGATTGTTGTGTTCGTCGAGAAGAGATAAGGGATTGGATTAGGTTGGGTTAATAATTTTCCAGAATTGTCTAGGATTTGTGAGTAGCATATTAGGCAATGTATTTGAATAGAAGGCGCGCTTAGTTCTAGTGATCAGTGATTGAAGCGTTTTGTCAGTGGTGTAGTATTTTTCCCAAGCGGAAGGGGTGTTTAAGCGTTTAGCTGTTCGATATTGTCTTTTCTTTTTGTTGCTTAGGCGCTTTAATGTAGTGTTGAACCAGGGGGACATTGATCTTTCGGTTACGGTTATAGTAGGAACATGTACATCGATGAGTTCGTGCAGTTTGTGCTTGAAAAGCGACCAGTTGGTTTCAATGGAACGAGTGGTGAAATCTGCTAGATACGACGTGCTAAACTCAGATAACTTATCATTTAATTTTGCGTAATCCCCTTTATGATAAAGTGTTAGTTTCTTCTTAGCTTTTTTGGTATGAGGTAGCTGGCAGTAGATCGAGGCTTGTATTATTTTGTGATCACTAATGCCACGTAGATACGTAAGGGAAGATATGTTGTCGGGGTGGGAAGTGAGCACTAAGTCCAGTATGTTCGCGGAATGGTTATCTTCTCTAGTAGGGATGGAAACAAGCTGGGATAACCCGAATGTAAGGCATGCATTGACGAAATCGCTTTCGGCGTTATTTTTAGCTGTTGTTAATGTGACGTCAGACCATGTGATAGCAGGAAAGTTAAAATCACCAAACAGGAAAATGGAGGCTTGGCGGTATGACGATGTTCAAAAGTGAACGGCGTTGTAGAAGTGTTCAGAAAACGAGGGGTCTGCGTCTGGGGCTCGATAGAAGGTTCCGATAATAATGGGTGGGTATGAGATGTTGCATATTACAAACACGGCTTCTAAAGAAGAAGTGATGTTAATTAGAGTGCTGTGGAGGGAGTGGTGGGTAGCTATGAGTACACCACCGCCGCGCCTATTTTCGCGATCACGCCGGAAGATATTGAATTCGGGAAGAAATGAAAGAATTTCTGTGTCGTGGATGGTTGAGTTTAACCATGTTTCGGTTAATATGATAAGCTTGCTTTCCGTCGTGCCGATTAGGCTACGAAGTGTGTCAAGCTTGGGTAGTAAACTTCTTATGTTAGTGTACAGAAATGATACGGCATTCGTACTATGAGTCGTGCTGGTGTTGCGGTCTAGCTACGGGGTTATTGGGACGACTTTCTGCATAGTATGGTTCAATATGTACGCTTTGTTGTTGATAATGAGTTTGTTATGACGCAGCTTAAATGTTTTCGGTTGTGCCTTTCCATATTCGACGAGATGTTTCCGTGCGGTACGGGTTTTCAGTGAGTAGTCCTGGCTTATGCGGTAGTCCGTGTTCTTCAGCTTGTTTGCGTTTGAAAGTATCTGTTCTTTAGTCTTGAAGCGTGCGAATTTTACTACAATAGGCCTAGTTTTGTTAGAATCAAATTTTCCCAGCCGGTGCGCCCGTTCGATGTCCGTAGGTGTAATTTCAATGTTCAGTTTAGTACTACAGAAATTTACGACTGAGTCCTCAGACTCCGACCACGTTTCTTGTTCTTCATCGGTTAGTCCAAAGAACAAAAGGTTAGAACGACGTGCCCTGTCCTCCTGATCGTCAAGCCTGCTTGTTATGGATGATATTTCATGCGCGTTCTCCTCAACAAGCGCCTGGATGTTTTCGACTTGAGATTTTAGTGCTGGTATTGAAGAAATCTCGCTTTCAATATTGGATAGCCTCTGCCTGATTTCGTCAAGTACTTCATCGTTCCGTGAGAGTTTAGTTTTCATCGATTTCATTTCGTTTAGTATAGAGGTTTGCCCTTCTCGGATTTGATTGAGTGCCGCCATTATGTCATCAGACGCTTCAGTTGAGGATGTACGCGTGTTAGGGCCGGGATTCAGTTCTACGTCGCCAGCTAGTGCTAGCAATTCGAACAATACATGTGCACAGTCGCGAACAATATCAATGCAACAACAGGGGCTCGGCAGCACTAACAAAGCAGAATAGCGCGTACGCCGTGCGTACAGAGAATGCTGGTTAATTACCTGAAAGGTGAGAAGATTGCCGGTGTAAGACGACCGCATTGCAGTTGTGCTGCCGAGCCCACTGAAGGGTGCGATGGAATGGGGGGCGTTTTTAGAGGGTCTGGGTGATGTCGCTCTCGATGCGGAGGCCGGGTTGTGACAGGCGGATGGCGACAAGTTCGGCGTCGATGTGTCCAAGAGCGCCACGGGGCAGCGGTGCAAGGAACTCTGTCCGCTGGATGGTTCGAATGACGGACTGCATGACGAGGCAGGAACTTCCGCACGGGCAGCGCACCGATCAGTCCATGGCGCAGAAGCAGCAACACCGAAACCGCCGGTATCGCTCGGTGCTGGCGATAGGGCCAGAAAAAGCACCTGAAAGGTGAGAAGATTGCCGGTGTAAGACGACCGCATTGCAGTTGTGCTGCCGAGCCCACTGAAGGGTGCGATGGAATGGGGGGCGTTTTTAGAGGGTCTGGGTGATGTCGCTCTCGATGCGGAGGCCGGGTTGTGACAGGCGGATGGCGACAAGTTCGGCGTCGATGTGTCCAAGAGCGCCACGGGGCAGCGGTGCAAGGAACTCTGTCCGCTGGATGGTTCGAATGACGGACTGCATGACGAGGCAGGAACTTCCGCACGGGCAGCGCACCGATCAGTCCATGGCGCAGAAGCAGCAACACCGAAACCGCCGGTATCGCTCGGTGCTGGCGATAGGGCCAGAAAAAGCACCTGAAAGGTGAGAAGATTGCCGGTGTAAGACGACCGCATTGCAGTTGTGCTGCCGAGCCCACTGATGCTGCTGTACCAAGCACATCGAATGGTGGCAGCGCGGTGGGATGCTGCTGCACCAAGCACATCGAATGGTGGCAGGAGTGGCATGCTGTGGCACCAAGCACATCGACTGGTGGCAGCGGCGGGATGCTGCTGCACCAAGCACATAAACTGGTGGCAGCGGTGAGATGCTGCTGCACCAAGCACATAAACTGGTGGCAGTGGTGGGATGCTGCAGCACCAAGCAGATCAACTGGTGGCAGCGGTGGGATGCTGCTGCACCAAGCAAATCCAATGGTGGCAGGAGTGGGATGTTGTGCCACCAAGCAGATCAACTGGTGGCAGCGGTGGGATGCTGCTTCACCAAGCACATGAACTGGTGGCAGTGGTGGGATGCTGCTGCACCAAGCACATCAGCTGGTGGCAGCGGTGGAATGCTGCTGCACCAAGCACATATACTGGTGGCAGAGGTGGGATGCTGCTGCACCAAGCAAATAAACTGGCGGCAGCGGTGAGATGCTGCTTCACCAAGCACATAAATTGGTGGTAGCGGTGGGATGCTGCTGAGCACATAAACTTGTGGCAGCGGTGGGATGCTGCTGCACCAAGCACATCAGCTGGTGGCAGCAGTGGGATGCTGCTGCACCAAGCACATAAACTGGTGGCAGCGGTGGGATGCTGCTTCACCAAGCTCATAAACTGGTGGCAGCGGTGGGATGCTGCTGCACCAAGCACATAAACTGGTGGCAGCAGTGGGATGCTGCTGCACCAAGCACATAAACTGGTGGCAGCGGTGGGATGCGGCTGCACCAAGCACATAAAGTGGTGGCAGTGGTGGGATGCTGCTGCACCAAGCACATCAACTGGTGGCAGCGGTGGGATGCTGCTGCACCAAGCACATCAGCTGGTGGCAGCGGTGGGATGCTGCTGCACCAAACACATCAACTGGTGGCAGCGGTGGGATGCTGCTGCATCAAGCACATCAATTGGTGGCAGTGGTGGGATGCTGCTCCTCCAAGCACATAATTTGGTGCAGCGGTGGGATGCTGCTGCACCAAGCACATAAACTGGTGGCAGCGGTGGGATGCGGCTGCACCAAGCACATAAACTGGTGGCAGCGGTGGGATGCTGCTGCACCAAGTACATAAACTGGTGGCAGTGGTGGGATGCTGCCGCACCAAGCACATCAACTGGTGGCAGTGGTGGGATGCTGCTTCAACAAGCACATCAATTGGTGGAAGTGGTGGGATGCTGCAGCACTAAGCACATCAACTGGTGGCAGCGATGGGATGGTCCTGCACCAAGCACATCAACTGGTGGCAGCGGTGGGATGCTGCTGTACCAAGCACATCGAATGGTGGCAGCGCGGTGGGATGCTGCTGCACCAAGCACATCAAATGGTGGCAGGAGTGGGATGCTGTGGCACCAAGCACATCGACTGGTGGCAGCGGCGGGATGCTGCTGCACCAAGCACATAAACTGGTGGCAGCGGTGAGATGCTGCTGCACCAAGCACATAAACTGGTGGCAGTGGTGGGATGCTGCTGCACCAAGCAGATCAACTGGTGGCAGCGGTGGGATGCTGTTGCACAAAGCACATCAATTGGTGGCTGTAGTGGGATGCTGCTCCACCAAGCACATAATCTGGTGCAGCGGTGGGATGCTGCTGCACCAAGCACATAAACTGGTGGCAGCGGTGGGATGCGGCTGCACCAAGCACATAAACTGGTGGCAGCGGTGGGATGCTGCTGCACCAAGCACATAAACTGGTGGCAGTGGTGGGATGCTGCCGCACCAAGCACGTCAACTGGTGGCAGTTGTGGGATGCTGCTTCAACAAGCACATCAATTGGTGGAAGTGGTGGGATGCTGCAGAACCAAGCACATCAACTGGTGGCAGCGATGGGATGCTCCTGCACCAAGCACATCAACTGGTGGCAATGGTGGGATGCTGCTGTACCAAGCACATCGAATGGTGGCAGCGCGGTGGGATGCTGCTGCACCAAGCACATCGAATGGTGGCAGGAGTGGCATGCTGTGGCACCAAGCACATCGACTGGTGGCAGCGGCGGGATGCTGCTGCACCAAGCACATAAACTGGTGGCAGTGGTGGGATGCTGCTCCTCCAAGCACATCAATTGGAGGCAGCGGTGGGATGCTGCTGCACCAAGCACATAAACTGGTGGCAGTGGTGGGATGCTGCAGCACCAAGCAGATCAACCGGTGGCAGCGGTGGGATGCTGCTGCACCAAGCAAATCCAATGGTGGCAGGAGTGGGATGTTGTGCCACCAAGCAGATCAACTGGTGGCAGCGGTGGGATGCTGCTTCACCAAGCACATGAACTGGTGGCAGTGGTGGGATGCTGCTGCACCAAGCACATCAGCTGGTGGCAGCGGTGGGATGCTGCTGCACCAAGCACATATACTGGTGGCAGAGGTGGGATGCTGCTGCACCAAGCAAATAAACTGGCGGCAGCGGTGAGATGCTGCTTCACCAAGCACATAAATTGGTGGTAGCGGTGGGATGCTGCTGAGCACATAAACTTGTGGCAGCGGTAGGATGCTGCTGCACCAAGCACATCAGCTGGTGGCAGCAGTGGGATGCTGCTGCACCAAGCACATAAACTGGTGGCAGCGGTGGGATGCTGCTTCACCAAGCTCATAAACTGGTGGCAGCGGTGGGATGCTGCTGCACCAAGCACATAAACTGGTGGCAGCAGTGGGATGCTGCTGCACCAAGCACATAAACTGGTGGCAGCGGTGGGATGCGGCTGCACCAAGCACATAAAGTGGTGGCAGTGGTGGGATGCTGCTGCACCAAGCACATCAACTGGTGGCAGCGGTGGGATGCTGCTGCACCAAGCACATCAGCTGGTGGCAGCGGTGGGATGCTGCTGCACCAAACACATCAACTGGTGGCAGCGGTGGGATGCTGCTGCATCAAGCACATCAATTGGTGGCAGTGGTGGGATGCTGCTCCTCCAAGCACATAATTTGGTGCAGCGGTGGGATGCTGCTGCACCAAGCACATAAACTGGTGGCAGCGGTGGGATGCGGCTGCACCAAGCACATAAACTGGTGGCAGCGGTGGGATGCTGCTGCACCAAGTACATAAACTGGTGGCAGTGGTGGGATGCTGCCGCACCAAGCACATCAACTGGTGGCAGTGGTGGGATGCTGCTTCAACAAGCACATCAATTGGTGGAAGTGGTGGGATGCTGCAGCACTAAGCACATCAACTGGTGGCAGCGATGGGATGGTCCTGCACCAAGCACATCAACTGGTGGCAGCGGTGGGATGCTGCTGTACCAAGCACATCGAATGGTGGCAGCGCGGTGGGATGCTGCTGCACCAAGCACATCAAATGGTGGCAGGAGTGGGATGCTGTGGCACCAAGCACATCGACTGGTGGCAGCGGCGGGATGCTGCTGCACCAAGCACATAAACTGGTGGCAGCGGTGAGATGCTGCTGCACCAAGCACATAAACTGGTGGCAGTGGTGGGATGCTGCTGCACCAAGCAGATCAACTGGTGGCAGCGGTGGGATGCTGTTGCACAAAGCACATCAATTGGTGGCTGTAGTGGGATGCTGCTCCACCAAGCACATAATCTGGTGCAGCGGTGGGATGCTGCTGCACCAAGCACATAAACTGGTGGCAGCGGTGGGATGCGGCTGCACCAAGCACATAAACTGGTGGCAGCGGTGGGATGCTGCTGCACCAAGCACATAAACTGGTGGCAGTGGTGGGATGCTGCCGCACCAAGCACGTCAACTGGTGGCAGTTGTGGGATGCTGCTTCAACAAGCACATCAATTGGTGGAAGTGGTGGGATGCTGCAGAACCAAGCACATCAACTGGTGGCAGCGATGGGATGCTCCTGCACCAAGCACATCAACTGGTGGCAATGGTGGGATGCTGCTGTACCAAGCACATCGAATGGTGGCAGCGCGGTGGGATGCTGCTGCACCAAGCACATCGAATGGTGGCAGGAGTGGCATGCTGTGGCACCAAGCACATCGACTGGTGGCAGCGGCGGGATGCTGCTGCACCAAGCACATAAACTGGTGGCCGCGGTGAGATGCTGCTGCACCAAGCACATAAACTGGTGGCAGTGGTGGGATGCTGCTCCTCCAAGCACATCAATTGGAGGCAGCGGTGGGATGCTGCTGCACCAAGCACATCAACTGGTGGCAGCGGTGGGATGCTGCTCCACCAAGCACATCAACTGGTGGCAGCGGTGGGATGCTGCTGCAACAAGCACATCGAATGGTGGCGGCGGTGGGATGCTGCTGCACCAAACACATCAACTGTTGGCAGTGGTGGGATGCTGCTGCACCAAGCACATCAGCTGGTGGCAGCTGTGGGATGCTGCTGCACCAAGCACATCAGCTGGTGGCAGTGGTGGGATGCTGCTGCACCAAGCACATCAACTGGTGGCAGCGGTGGGATGCTTCTGCACCAAGCACATCAGCTGGTGGCAGCGGTGGGATGCTGCTGCACCAAACACATCAACTGGTGGCAGCGGTGGGATGCTGCTGCATCAAGCACATCAATTGGTGGCAGTGGTGGGATGCTGCTCCTCCAAGCACATAATCTGGTGCAGCGGTGGGATGCTGCTGCACCAAGCACATAAACTGGTGGCAGCGGTGGGATGCGGCTGCACCAAGCACATAAACTGGTGGCCGCGGTGGGATGCTGCTGCACCAAGTACATAAACTGGTGGCAGTGGTGGGATGCTGCCACACCAAGCACATCAACAGGTGGCAGTGGTGGGATGCTGCTTCAACAAGCACATCAATTGGTGGAAGTGGTGGGATGCTGCAGCACCAAGCACATCAACTGGTGGCAGCGATGGGATGCTCCTGCACCAAGCACATCAACTGGTGGCAGCGGTGGGATGCTGCTGTACCAAGCACATCGAATGGTGGCAGCGCGGTGGGATGCTGCTGCACCAAGCACATCGAATGGTGGCAGGAGTGGGATGCTGTGGCACCAAGCACATCGACTGGTGGCAGCGGCGGGATGCTGCTGCACCAAGCACATAAACTGGTGGCAGCGGTGAGATGCTGCTGCACCAAGCACATAAACTGGTGGCAGTGGTGGGATGCTGCTGCACCAAGCAGATCAACTGGTGGCAGCGGTGGGATGCTGCTGCACCAAGCACATCAATTGGTGGCTGTGGTGGGATGCTGCTCCTCCAAGCACATAATCTGGTGCAGCGGTGGGATGCTGCTGCACCAAGCACATAAACTGGTGGCAGCGGTGGGATGCGGCTGCACCAAGCACATAAACTGGTGGCAGCGGTGGGATGCTGCTGCACCAAGCACATAAACTGGTGGCAGTGGTGGGATGCTGCTGCACCAAGCACGTCAACTGGTGGCAGTGGTGGGATGCTGCTTCAACAAGCACATCAATTGGTGGAAGTGGTGGGATGCTGCAGAACCAAGCACATCAACTGGTGGCAGCGATGGGATGCTCCTGCACCAAGCACATCAACTGGTGGCAACGGTGGGATGCTGCTGTACCAAGCACATCGAATGGTGGCAGCGCGGTGGGATGCTGCTGCACCAAGCACATCGAATGGTGGCAGGAGTGGCATGCTGTGGCACCAAGCACATCGACTGGTGGCAGCGGCGGGATGCTGCTTCACCAAGCACATGAACTGGTGGCAGCGGTGAGATGCTGCTGCACCAAGCACATCAGCTGGTAGCAGCGGTGGGATGCTGCTGCACCAAGCACATCAGCAGGGGGCAGCGGTGGGATGCTGCTGCACCAAGCACATATACTGGTGGCAGAGGTGGGGTGCTGCTGCACCAAGCACATAAACTGGTGGCCGCGGTGAGATGCTGCTGCACCAAGCACATAAACTGGTGGCAGTGGTGGGATGCTGCTCCTCCAAGCACATCAATTGGAGGCAGCGGTGGGATGCTGCTGCACCAAGCACATCAACTGGTGGCAGCGGTGGGATGCTGCTCCACCAAGCACATCAACTGGTGGCAGCGGTGGGATGCTGCTGCAACAAGCACATCGAATGGTGGCGGCGGTGGGATGCTGCTGCACCAAACACATCAACTGTTGGCAGTGGTGGGATGCTGCTGCACCAAGCACATCAGCTGGTGGCAGCTGTGGGATGCTGCTGCACCAAGCACATCAGCTGGTGGCAGTGGTGGGATGCTGCTGCACCAAGCACATCAACTGGTGGCAGCGGTGGGATGCTTCTGCACCAAGCACATCAGCTGGTGGCAGCGGTGGGATGCTGCTGCACCAAACACATCAACTGGTGGCAGCGGTGGGATGCTGCTGCATCAAGCACATCAATTGGTGGCAGTGGTGGGATGCTGCTCCTCCAAGCACATAATCTGGTGCAGCGGTGGGATGCTGCTGCACCAAGCACATAAACTGGTGGCAGCGGTGGGATGCGGCTGCACCAAGCACATAAACTGGTGGCCGCGGTGGGATGCTGCTGCACCAAGTACATAAACTGGTGGCAGTGGTGGGATGCTGCCACACCAAGCACATCAACAGGTGGCAGTGGTGGGATGCTGCTTCAACAAGCACATCAATTGGTGGAAGTGGTGGGATGCTGCAGCACCAAGCACATCAACTGGTGGCAGCGATGGGATGCTCCTGCACCAAGCACATCAACTGGTGGCAGCGGTGGGATGCTGCTGTACCAAGCACATCGAATGGTGGCAGCGCGGTGGGATGCTGCTGCACCAAGCACATCGAATGGTGGCAGGAGTGGGATGCTGTGGCACCAAGCACATCGACTGGTGGCAGCGGCGGGATGCTGCTGCACCAAGCACATAAACTGGTGGCAGCGGTGAGATGCTGCTGCACCAAGCACATAAACTGGTGGCAGTGGTGGGATGCTGCTGCACCAAGCAGATCAACTGGTGGCAGCGGTGGGATGCTGCTGCACCAAGCACATCAATTGGTGGCTGTGGTGGGATGCTGCTCCTCCAAGCACATAATCTGGTGCAGCGGTGGGATGCTGCTGCACCAAGCACATAAACTGGTGGCAGCGGTGGGATGCGGCTGCACCAAGCACATAAACTGGTGGCAGCGGTGGGATGCTGCTGCACCAAGCACATAAACTGGTGGCAGTGGTGGGATGCTGCTGCACCAAGCACGTCAACTGGTGGCAGTGGTGGGATGCTGCTTCAACAAGCACATCAATTGGTGGAAGTGGTGGGATGCTGCAGAACCAAGCACATCAACTGGTGGCAGCGATGGGATGCTCCTGCACCAAGCACATCAACTGGTGGCAACGGTGGGATGCTGCTGTACCAAGCACATCGAATGGTGGCAGCGCGGTGGGATGCTGCTGCACCAAGCACATCGAATGGTGGCAGGAGTGGCATGCTGTGGCACCAAGCACATCGACTGGTGGCAGCGGCGGGATGCTGCTTCACCAAGCACATGAACTGGTGGCAGCGGTGAGATGCTGCTGCACCAAGCACATCAGCTGGTAGCAGCGGTGGGATGCTGCTGCACCAAGCACATCAGCAGGGGGCAGCGGTGGGATGCTGCTGCACCAAGCACATATACTGGTGGCAGAGGTGGGGTGCTGCTGCACCAAGCACATAAACTGGTGGCAGCGGTGAGATGCTGCTGCACCAAGCACATAAACTGGTGGCAGCGGTGGGATGCTGCTGCACCAAGTACATAAACTGGTGGCAGTGGTGGGATGCTGCCGCACCAAGCACATCAACTGGTGGCAGTGGTGGGATGCTGCTTCAACAAGCACATCAATTGGTGGAAGTGGTGGGATGCTGCAGCACTAAGCACATCAACTGGTGGCAGCGATGGGATGGTCCTGCACCAAGCACATCAACTGGTGGCAGCGGTGGGATGCTGCTGTACCAAGCACATCGAATGGTGGCAGCGCGGTGGGATGCTGCTGCACCAAGCACATCAAATGGTGGCAGGAGTGGGATGCTGTGGCACCAAGCACATCGACTGGTGGCAGCGGCGGGATGCTGCTGCACCAAGCACATAAACTGGTGGCAGCGGTGAGATGCTGCTGCACCAAGCACATAAACTGGTGGCAGTGGTGGGATGCTGCTGCACCAAGCAGATCAACTGGTGGCAGCGGTGGGATGCTGTTGCACAAAGCACATCAATTGGTGGCTGTAGTGGGATGCTGCTCCACCAAGCACATAATCTGGTGCAGCGGTGGGATGCTGCTGCACCAAGCACATAAACTGGTGGCAGCGGTGGGATGCGGCTGCACCAAGCACATAAACTGGTGGCAGCGGTGGGATGCTGCTGCACCAAGCACATAAACTGGTGGCAGTGGTGGGATGCTGCCGCACCAAGCACGTCAACTGGTGGCAGTTGTGGGATGCTGCTTCAACAAGCACATCAATTGGTGGAAGTGGTGGGATGCTGCAGAACCAAGCACATCAACTGGTGGCAGCGATGGGATGCTCCTGCACCAAGCACATCAACTGGTGGCAATGGTGGGATGCTGCTGTACCAAGCACATCGAATGGTGGCAGCGCGGTGGGATGCTGCTGCACCAAGCACATCGAATGGTGGCAGGAGTGGCATGCTGTGGCACCAAGCACATCGACTGGTGGCAGCGGCGGGATGCTGCTGCACCAAGCACATAAACTGGTGGCAGTGGTGGGATGCTGCTCCTCCAAGCACATCAATTGGAGGCAGCGGTGGGATGCTGCTGCACCAAGCACATAAACTGGTGGCAGTGGTGGGATGCTGCAGCACCAAGCAGATCAACTGGTGGCAGCGGTGGGATGCTGCTGCACCAAGCAAATCCAATGGTGGCAGGAGTGCGATGTTGTGCCACCAAGCAGATCAACTGGTGGCAGCGGTGGGATGCTGCTTCACCAAGCACATGAACTGGTGGCAGTGGTGGGATGCTGCTGCACCAAGCACATCAGCTGGTGGCAGCGGTGGGATGCTGCTGCACCAAGCACATATACTGGTGGCAGAGGTGGGATGCTGCTGCACCAAGCAAATAAACTGGCGGCAGCGGTGAGATGCTGCTTCACCAAGCACATAAATTGGTGGTAGCGGTGGGATGCTGCTGAGCACATAAACTTGTGGCAGCGGTAGGATGCTGCTGCACCAAGCACATCAGCTGGTGGCAGCAGTGGGATGCTGCTGCACCAAGCACATAAACTGGTGGCAGCGGTGGGATGCTGCTTCACCAAGCTCATAAACTGGTGGCAGCGGTGGGATGCTGCTGCACCAAGCACATAAACTGGTGGCAGCAGTGGGATGCTGCTGCACCAAGCACATAAACTGGTGGCAGCGGTGGGATGCGGCTGCACCAAGCACATAAAGTGGTGGCAGTGGTGGGATGCTGCTGCACCAAGCACATCAACTGGTGGCAGCGGTGGGATGCTGCTGCACCAAGCACATCAGCTGGTGGCAGCGGTGGGATGCTGCTGCACCAAACACATCAACTGGTGGCAGCGGTGGGATGCTGCTGCATCAAGCACATCAATTGGTGGCAGTGGTGGGATGCTGCTCCTCCAAGCACATAATTTGGTGCAGCGGTGGGATGCTGCTGCACCAAGCACATAAACTGGTGGCAGCGGTGGGATGCGGCTGCACCAAGCACATAAACTGGTGGCAGCGGTGGGATGCTGCTGCACCAAGTACATAAACTGGTGGCAGTGGTGGGATGCTGCCGCACCAAGCACATCAACTGGTGGCAGTGGTGGGATGCTGCTTCAACAAGCACATCAATTGGTGGAAGTGGTGGGATGCTGCAGCACTAAGCACATCAACTGGTGGCAGCGATGGGATGGTCCTGCACCAAGCACATCAACTGGTGGCAGCGGTGGGATGCTGCTGTACCAAGCACATCGAATGGTGGCAGCGCGGTGGGATGCTGCTGCACCAAGCACATCAAATGGTGGCAGGAGTGGGATGCTGTGGCACCAAGCACATCGACTGGTGGCAGCGGCGGGATGCTGCTGCACCAAGCACATAAACTGGTGGCAGCGGTGAGATGCTGCTGCACCAAGCACATAAACTGGTGGCAGTGGTGGGATGCTGCTGCACCAAGCAGATCAACTGGTGGCAGCGGTGGGATGCTGTTGCACAAAGCACATCAATTGGTGGCTGTAGTGGGATGCTGCTCCACCAAGCACATAATCTGGTGCAGCGGTGGGATGCTGCTGCACCAAGCACATAAACTGGTGGCAGCGGTGGGATGCGGCTGCACCAAGCACATAAACTGGTGGCAGCGGTGGGATGCTGCTGCACCAAGCACATAAACTGGTGGCAGTGGTGGGATGCTGCCGCACCAAGCACGTCAACTGGTGGCAGTTGTGGGATGCTGCTTCAACAAGCACATCAATTGGTGGAAGTGGTGGGATGCTGCAGAACCAAGCACATCAACTGGTGGCAGCGATGGGATGCTCCTGCACCAAGCACATCAACTGGTGGCAATGGTGGGATGCTGCTGTACCAAGCACATCGAATGGTGGCAGCGCGGTGGGATGCTGCTGCACCAAGCACATCGAATGGTGGCAGGAGTGGCATGCTGTGGCACCAAGCACATCGACTGGTGGCAGCGGCGGGATGCTGCTGCACCAAGCACATAAACTGGTGGCCGCGGTGAGATGCTGCTGCACCAAGCACATAAACTGGTGGCAGTGGTGGGATGCTGCTCCTCCAAGCACATCAATTGGAGGCAGCGGTGGGATGCTGCTGCACCAAGCACATCAACTGGTGGCAGCGGTGGGATGCTGCTCCACCAAGCACATCAACTGGTGGCAGCGGTGGGATGCTGCTGCAACAAGCACATCGAATGGTGGCGGCGGTGGGATGCTGCTGCACCAAACACATCAACTGTTGGCAGTGGTGGGATGCTGCTGCACCAAGCACATCAGCTGGTGGCAGCTGTGGGATGCTGCTGCACCAAGCACATCAGCTGGTGGCAGTGGTGGGATGCTGCTGCACCAAGCACATCAACTGGTGGCAGCGGTGGGATGCTTCTGCACCAAGCACATCAGCTGGTGGCAGCGGTGGGATGCTGCTGCACCAAACACATCAACTGGTGGCAGCGGTGGGATGCTGCTGCATCAAGCACATCAATTGGTGGCAGTGGTGGGATGCTGCTCCTCCAAGCACATAATCTGGTGCAGCGGTGGGATGCTGCTGCACCAAGCACATAAACTGGTGGCAGCGGTGGGATGCGGCTGCACCAAGCACATAAACTGGTGGCCGCGGTGGGATGCTGCTGCACCAAGTACATAAACTGGTGGCAGTGGTGGGATGCTGCCACACCAAGCACATCAACAGGTGGCAGTGGTGGGATGCTGCTTCAACAAGCACATCAATTGGTGGAAGTGGTGGGATGCTGCAGCACCAAGCACATCAACTGGTGGCAGCGATGGGATGCTCCTGCACCAAGCACATCAACTGGTGGCAGCGGTGGGATGCTGCTGTACCAAGCACATCGAATGGTGGCAGCGCGGTGGGATGCTGCTGCACCAAGCACATCGAATGGTGGCAGGAGTGGGATGCTGTGGCACCAAGCACATCGACTGGTGGCAGCGGCGGGATGCTGCTGCACCAAGCACATAAACTGGTGGCAGCGGTGAGATGCTGCTGCACCAAGCACATAAACTGGTGGCAGTGGTGGGATGCTGCTGCACCAAGCAGATCAACTGGTGGCAGCGGTGGGATGCTGCTGCACCAAGCACATCAATTGGTGGCTGTGGTGGGATGCTGCTCCTCCAAGCACATAATCTGGTGCAGCGGTGGGATGCTGCTGCACCAAGCACATAAACTGGTGGCAGCGGTGGGATGCGGCTGCACCAAGCACATAAACTGGTGGCAGCGGTGGGATGCTGCTGCACCAAGCACATAAACTGGTGGCAGTGGTGGGATGCTGCTGCACCAAGCACGTCAACTGGTGGCAGTGGTGGGATGCTGCTTCAACAAGCACATCAATTGGTGGAAGTGGTGGGATGCTGCAGAACCAAGCACATCAACTGGTGGCAGCGATGGGATGCTCCTGCACCAAGCACATCAACTGGTGGCAACGGTGGGATGCTGCTGTACCAAGCACATCGAATGGTGGCAGCGCGGTGGGATGCTGCTGCACCAAGCACATCGAATGGTGGCAGGAGTGGCATGCTGTGGCACCAAGCACATCGACTGGTGGCAGCGGCGGGATGCTGCTTCACCAAGCACATGAACTGGTGGCAGCGGTGAGATGCTTCTGCACCAAGCACATCAGCTGGTAGCAGCGGTGGGATGCTGCTGCACCAAGCACATCAGCAGGGGGCAGCGGTGGGATGCTGCTGCACCAAGCACATATACTGGTGGCAGAGGTGGGGTGCTGCTGCACCAAGCACATAAACTGGTGGCAGCGGTGAGATGCTGCTGCACCAAGCACATAAACTGGTGGCAGTGGTGGGATGCTGCTGCACCAAGCAGATCAACTGGTGGCAGCGGTTGGATGCTGCTGCACCAAGCACATCAATTGGTGGCTGTGGTGGGATGCTGCACCACCAAGCACATAATCTGGTGCAGCAGTGGGATGCTGCTGCACTAAGGACATAAACTTTTGGCAACGGTGGGATGCGGCTGCACCAAGCACATAAACTGGTGGCAGCGGTGGGATGCTGCTGCACCAGGCACATAAACTGGTGGCAGTGGTGGGATGCTGCCGCACCAAGCACATCAACTGGTGGAAGCGGTGTGATGCTGCTGCACCAAGTACATAAGCAGGTGGCAGTGGTGGGATGCTGCTGCACCAAGCAGATCAACTGGTGGCAGCAGTGGGATGCTGCTTCACCAAGCACATGAACTGGTGGCAGTGGTGGGATGCTGCTGCACCAAGCACATCAGCTGGTGGCAGCGGTGGGATGCTGCTGCACCAAGCACATAAACTGGTGGCAGCAGTGGGATGCTGCTGCACCAAGCACATAAACTGGTGGCAGCGGTGGGATGCGGCTGCACCAAGCACATAAAGTGGTGGCAGTGGTGGGATGCTGCTGCACCAAGCACATCAACTGGTGGCAGTGGTGGGATGCTGCTGCACCAAGCACATCCATTGGTGGCAGTAGTGGGATGCTGCAGCACCAAGCACATCAACTGGTCGCAGCGATGAGATGCTGCTGCACCAAGGACATCAACTGGTGGCAGCGGTGGGATGCTGCTGCACCAAGCACATAAACTGGTGGCAGCGGTGAGATGCTGCTGCACCAAGCACATAAACTGGTGGAAGTGGTGGGATGCTGCTGCACCAAGCAGATCAACTGGTGGCAGCGGTGGGATGCTGCTCCACCAAGCACATAAACTGGTGGCAGCGGGGGGATGCTGCTGTACCAAGCACATCAAATGGTGGCAGTTGTGAGATGCTGCTGCACCAAGCACATCAATTGGTGGCAGTGGTGGGATGCCACTGCACCAAGCAAATCAACTGGTGGCAGCGGTGAGGTGCTGCTGCACAAAGCACATCGAATGGTGGCAGCGCGGTGGGATGCTGCTGCACCAAGCACATCCAATGGTGGCAGGAGTGGGATGTTGTGGCACCAAGCACATCAACTGGTGGCAGCGGTGGGATGCTGCTGCACCAAGCACATAAACTGGTGGAAGCGGTGGGATGCTGCTTCACCAAGCTCATAAACTGGTGGCAGCGGTGGGATGCTGCTGCACCAAGCACATAAACTGGTGGCAGCAGTGGGATGCTGCTGCACCAAGCACATAAACTGGTGGCAGCGGTGGGATGCGGCTGCACCAAGCACATAAAGTGGTGGCAGTGGTGGGATGCTGCTGCACCAAGCACATCAACTGGTGGCAGTTTTGGGATGCTGCTGCACCAAGCACATCAATTGGTGGCAGTAGTGGGATGCTGCAGCACCAAGCACATCAACTGGTGGCAGCGATGAGATGCCGCTGCACCAAGCACATCAACTGGTGGCAGCAGTGGGATGCTGCTGCACCTAGCACATCGAATGGTGGCAGCGCGATGGGATGCTGCTGCACCAAGCACATAAACTGGTGGCAGCGGTGGGGTACTGCTGCACCAAGCAAACAAACTGGTAGAAGCAGTGGGAGGCTGCTGCACCAAATACATAAACAGGTGGCAGTGGTGGGATGCTGCTGCACCAAGCAGATCAACTGGTGGGAGCGGTGGGATGCAGCTTCACCAAGCTCATGAACTGGTGGCAGCAGCGGGATGCTGCTGCACCAAGCACATAAACTGGTGGTAGCGGTGGTATGCTGCTCCTCCAAGCACATCAATTGGAGGCAGCGGTGGGATGCTGCTGCACCAAGCACATCAACTGGTGGCAGCTGTGGGATGCTGCTCCACCAAGCACATCAACTGGTGGCAGCGGTGGGATGCTGCTGCAACAAGCACATCGAATGGTGGCGGCGGTGGGATGCTGCTGCACCAAGCACATCAACTGTTGGCAGTGGTGGGATGCTGCTGCACCAAGCACATCGGCTGGTGGCAGCTGTGGGATGCTGCTGTACCAAGCACATCAGCTGGTGGCAGTGGTGGGATGCTGCTGCACCAAGCACATCAACTGGTGGCAGCGGTGGGATGCTGCTGCACCAAGCACATCAGCTGGTGGCAGCGGTGGGATGCTGCTGCACCAAACACATCAACTGGTGGCAGCGGTGGGATGCTGCTGCATCAAGCACATCAATTGGTGGCAGTGGTGGGATGCTGCTCCTCCAAGCACATAATCTGGTGCAGCGGTCGGATGCTGCTGCACCAAGCACATAAACTGGTGGCAGCGGTGGGATGCGGCTGCACCAAGCACATAAACTGGTGGCAGCGGTGGGATGCTGCTGCACCAAGTACATAAACTGGTGGCAGTGGTGGGATGCTGCCGCACCAAGCACATCAACTGGTGGCAGTGGTGGGATGCTGCTTCAACAAGCACATCAATTGGTGGAAGTGGTGGGATGCTGCAGCACTAAGCACATCAACTGGTGGCAGCGATGGGATGCTCCTGCACCAAGCACATCAACTGGTGGCAGCGGTGGGATGCTGCTGTACCAAGCACATCGAATGGTGGCAGCGCGGTGGGATGCTGCTGCACCAAGCACATCGAATGGTGGCAGGAGTGGGATAGATAGATAGATAGATCTTTATTTAGACAACAAGGTCTCGGATGCAGGGGCAAAAGGCAGATGCACTCTGCCTGACGGGGCCCAAGCACCCGACACAATGCTCACGACAAGCGGCAAAAGAAGCAAGAGCTTCATACACTCTCATTAGAAAAAACAACACATAATTATACAAGGTAAAAGTAGGAGGAAGGTGCATAGTTTTGCAATGACATAATTAAATATTTTCAAGACACATCACAACAAGAAAAACACGAGAATTCAAAGAGTTGACGGAAAAAACAGGGACATCAAGAATTTTAATCATTCGGGCGAGAAAGGAGGTAAGCTTTAGCATTTCTATTGAATGACTTTTGGGAAACAGATTTCTGAATAATTTCTATGGCCTGTGTATGTTTATTTAGAAGACTGGGAATTAAATATGAAAGCATTTCGGTTCCATAGTTAGTCCTTACAAATGGTACTCTGTAACTGACGTGCCTTAATTTATAAGGCGCGTCACTACTAGAGTTTAATTGAACATATTTAGTGGGATGATGTTTGAAATCGTTAAACACATAAGAAAGCAGTTTCAACTCAAATAATTCATTGACTTTTAGGATAGAATGCTTAGTGAAGTACAAACCTGTATGATCATTGTATGCAAGGTTTTCGACATATCGTATTGCTTTTTTCTGTAATGTTATCAGCCTCGTGAGGTTAGTTTTCGTTGTAGATCCCCAAACAAGTAAACAATAATGAAGATGTGATTGAATTAGGGTATAATATAACTGCCACTTCAGCCATTTCGGAACAAGGTCTCGAAGTTTATATAATACACATAATGACCTTGATATGCTGGCATGAATCTTATTAATATGCAGGGTCCAACTCAAGTGTTCTTCAAAGATTATGCCTAAAAATTTGTAGGAAGAAACACGCTCAATTACGCTATTTTTGAATGTAAGATTAATTTCACTGTTATCAGGCTTGTTACGTGCCTTAAATACAATAAGCTTTGTTTTATTAACATTTAACTCTAGTTTATTTATATTCAACCATAAAGACAATTCTTGTAACCATGCATTTGCCTCAGCCTGAATATTACTAAGATGCATGCCAGAAAAAAATACACTGGTATCATCTGCATATAAAATTATTGTGGGAGTTCGAGGGATGGCTATTATATCGTTGATATAAAGAATGAAAAATACTGGACCCAAAATAGACCCTTGTGGGACACCGTATATTAATTGACCAGGTTGTGATTGATGACCATTCAAACATGTATACTGAACGCGACCGGAAAGATAAGTACGGATCAGATTTAAGGCAACTCCTCGAATGCCGTAAAAAGGTAGCTTATAAAATAAAATATCATGTTTAACTGAATCAAATGCCTTCCTGAAATCTAAAAAAAGTCCAACTGTAAATTGTTTGTCATCCATATTAGAAAATATTTTTTTCTTTATACTAAGCAATGCCATTTCTGTTGACTTCTTCTCACGAAATCCGAACTGTTCGTTAACAAAAATTTGTCTGTCGTCAAAGAACTTACACAGTCTGATTTTGATCAAATATTCCAGCAGTTTAGAAAACAAAGGGAGTACAGATATAGGTCTGTAGTTGTTTATATTGTCATAAGGGCCACCTTTGTGTAAAACAACCACTCTGGCAATTTTCATACCATCTGGAAAAATACCTTGAACTAACGCGTTGTTACATATATGCTGCAAGGGCAAGCTAATTAGATCGGCAACAGCAATAATAGGCTCGGCCTTAATTTCATCTGCGCCTGCCGCAGTGGATTTGTCTAGGCTTCTAAGAAATGTGAATACTTCATGTTCGCTGCAAGGATTCAAGAATATGGAACTACCAATTCGAGAGGCAATATACTGAGCAATTTCATGATTTCTATCCTGCTTCTGAGATGATTCGCCAGAGGATAGGAAATGAGCATTAAACTTGTCTGCCAAAGCAGCGCCACTGTATTCAACACCATTGAATGTTAATGTGCTGGGAATATGGGTTGTCGCCCTTCCCATGAGGTCGCTCAAACAATCCCATATTTTCTTAGGGCAATTGGAGACTGCTGAAAATTTATTCTGATAATACTGTTTCTTAGCTTTTTTAATATCAGAGCCTAACTTATTTCTAAGTTTTTTGTAATCCTTAAGTATGACTGGATCTTTTGATTGGATGAATTTGTCAAAAAGCCTGTCACGGGTTTGAATTCGTCGATATAACTCTCTCGTAACCCACGGCTTTCGAGACTTTTTGTGAGTTTTTCCCACTGTCAAAGGAAATGCGGTATCATATTTGCTTTTTACTAACTGAAGAAAGATATTGTACGCTATACTAGGATTTAACTCATTGTAAACTTCGCTCCAGGCAGTGCTTTCCATCATGGATCTAAACCTAGCTAAGTTTTCTTGATTGAAACTGCGATATACTATCTGGGGAGTTGGTACTTGCTTCCTTTTTTTTATCGCCCGAGGAAAAAAACAGAATATAGGCAGATGGTCGCTCAAATGAAATGTAAGCACACCTGATAGCACTCTTGATAACTCATGATTTGTAACACATAAATCTAATAATGAGTCCCTCTCTAAGGTTATTCTTGTTGGTGACTGAATAACATTGGTGCAGAGAAATGCATCAATGGTTTCACAAAAAAGACGTCGCGGGGAGCTGTTTGTCAAAAGATCAATGTTAAAGTCTCCAACCAAAACAACAGGGATATTTACGATGCAAGCATATTCAAGAAGATCACGCACAAACTTGATAAATTCGGTACTTTCACTAGATGGGGGCCGATAAATGCAAGCGATCAGTGTTCCATGACATTTTATAGCAACCGATTCGTAGTGGGTATCGACAAGAGAAAAATCTGATAAAACTTCATAGTCAAGGTTTTCTTTAACATACAATGCGACGCCACCTCCTCTACGGTTTTCTCTGAACACGCCTTCAAACTTGTAGCCACGAAAGAAGATAACATCATTTTGATTTGTGAACCATGTTTCGGTGTACGCTAGTATATCAAATCTGTGATTCAGGGAATCCAAAGCTGATTGCATTTCAAAGTGCTTATTTTTTAGACTTCTAATATTCACATGAAAGACTGACATCCTGTCATTTTCGTGAACAAGACAACTGCGCACCGCAGAGTTAAAAGATAAAGCATTGTAGTAAAGAGGCTGTGTTTGTGATGCCATCAAAGAAAAATAATGAAAAAAACTGATCAGTAAGGTGAAGTAGAGGCAGTGCCTGCTCAGATGATATTTTCCAGGTCAGCAACACACGCGATCCGTATTGCCGTTTCACCCTGGCACTTGCGTACAAAAACCTTTCCATTACTGTGCCAAGCATATTCGTACTGCTTTTCTGTGGCCCTTGTCCTCATCATCCACATGAGCTTTTTGTTCTGTGCTGTTAAATTGTCAAGAAAGTACACTGTGGATTCAGCTTCCCGCATACTTTGCTTCTTTGCCATCCATTGGTCCTTCATTACACGTGAGGAAAAGCGAACCAGAACTGCCGGGGTTTTGCCACGTTTAGCGGGCAGTCTATGAAGGCCTTCAACGTCGTGCTCAGTCAACTGAGGAAGCTCTAGGTCCTGGGCTATAGCATTGATTTTTTGGAACAAGTTTTCATTTTTGGTTTGCGCAAGTCCATGTACTTCCAAGTTATTCCGCCTGCTGTACTGTTCCAGACTGTTTATTTGCTGTCGTAGTTCGCAGACTTCGGTGTTAGTGTTCTCTGACTGAATCTGTGCCTCAATCTTTTCAACCCTTTTCGATAAAGTGACAATCTCAGTGGACTGAAGCTGCATTTTGGCCAGCACTTCATCATACTGATCTCAAAGATGCTGAACAGACTTTTCCATACTTTCCACTGTCTCTTTTACCTGGAAAAGGATATCTAACTTCTGTTTGATTTCCGGTAGTTCACAGAGCTTTTTGTTGATTTCCATTAGCATCCTTTCTGTCAGAGACTGCTCCTTCTGTACCTTTGTTACAATGTTTGAGCCTCGAGCAGCTGAAACTACACATGTTTGACACTTCCAACTTTTTTTATCGATATCTGTCATTGCTTTGTAGGCAGCTTTCGTCGTATTAGAACAAGCGCCTAAGTGGTAACCGTATCGGCATTCTGAGCAGGTAAGGGACGAGCCCTCTGCTGGAAGTGGCTGATTACAAACCAGGCATATATCACAAACAGGATCACCCATAGCACTCGCGATGGAAAAGCATGCGGCACAGTAGAAAACAACTACAGCAACAGCACAGACTCAAGCGCCGGCGGCGTTTGGCAGAAGGTTTCTTATGACTTCAATAAGTGAAAGCACACCAACCTGCAAAGTGAAGGATTTGCAGTTACTCTGTGCCGCTGTTGCTTCCGCCACCGCCGCTGAGCAAGTGTGGGGGGCACAGGTGAGCCTTGTCCTTTTATATGCTCCTGGCTGGTGCTGCTTGTGTCGTTATCTTGCGGGGCCGATCGTCGTCGCTCTTGCCACTTTAGTTCACCACGTGTATCGCTGCAAGCTTGGCCAAGAACTGCAAAGTGAAGGATTTGCAGTTACTCTGTGCCGCTGTTGCTTCCGCCACCGCCGCTGAGCAAGTGTGGGGGGCACAGGTGAGCCTTGTCCTGCTGTGGCACCAAGCACATCGACTGGTGGCAGCGGCGGGATGCTGCTGCACCAAGCACATAAACTGGTGGCAGCGGTGAGATGCTGCTGCACCAAGCACATAAACTGGTGGCAGTGGTGGGATGCTGCTGCACCAAGTACATAAACAGGTGGCAGTGGTGGGATGCTGCTGCACCAAGCAGATCAACTGGTGGGAGCGGTGGGATGCAGCTTCACCAAGCTCATGAACTGGTGGCAGCAGCGGGATGCTGCTGCACCAAGCACATAAACTGGTGGTAGCGGTGGTATGCTGCTCCTCCAAGCACATCAATTGGAGGCAGCGGTGGGATGCTGCTGCACCAAGCACATCAACTGGTGGCAGCGGTGGGATGCTGCTCCACCAAGCACATCAACTGGTGGCAGCGGTGGGATGCTGCTGCAACAAGCACATCGAATGGTGGCAGTGGTGGGATGCTGCTTCAACAAGCACATCAATTGGTGGAAGTGGTGGGATGCTGCAGCACTAAGCACATCAACTGGTGGCAGCGATGGGATGCTCCTGCACCAAGCACATCAACTGGTGGCAGCGGTGGGATGCTGCTGTACCAAGCACATCGAACGGTGGCAGCGCGGTGGGATGCTGCTGCACCAAGCACATCGAATGGTGGCAGGAGTGGGATGCTGTGGCACCAAGCACATTGACTGGTGGCAGCGGCGGGATGCTGCTGCACCAAGCACATAAACTGGTGGCAGCGGTGAGATGCTGCTGCACCAAGCACATAAACTGGTGGCAGTGGTGGGATGCTGCTGCACCAAGCAGATCAACTGGTGGCAGCGGTGGGATGCTGTTGCACAAAGCACATCAATTGGTGGCTGTGGTGGGATGCTGCTCCACCAAGCACATAATCTGGTGCAGCGGCGGGATGCTGCTGCACCAAGCACATAAACTGGGGGCAGCGGTGGGATGCGGCTGCACCAAGCACATAAACTGGTGGCAGTGGTGGGATGCTGCCGCATCAAGCACGTCAACTGGTGGCAGTTGTGGGATGCTGCTTCAACAAGCACATCAATTGGTGGAAGTGGTGGGATGCTGCAGAACCAAGCACATCAACTGGTGGCAGCGATGGGATGCTCCTGCACCAAGCACATCAACTGGTGGCAACGGTGGGATGCTGCTGTACCAAGCACATCGAATGGTGGCAGCGCGGTGGGATGCTGCTGCACCAAGCACATCGAATGGTGGCAGCGGCGGGATGCTGCTGCACCAAGCACATAAACTGGTGGCAGCGGTGAGATGCTGCTGCACCAAGCACATAAACTGGTGGCAGTGGTGGGATGCTGCTCCTCCAAGCACATCAATTGGAGGCAGCGGTGGGATGCTGCTGCACCAAGCACATCAACTGGTGGCAGCGGTGGGATGCTGCTCCACCAAGCACATCAACTGGTGGCAGCGGTGGGATGCTGCTGCAACAAGCACATCGAATGGTGGCGGCGGTGGGATGCTGCTGCAACAAGCACATCAACTGTTGGCAGTGGTGGGATGCTGCTGCACCAAGCACATCAGCTGGTGGCAGCAGTGGGATGCTGCTGCACCAAGCACATCAGCTGGTGGCAGTGGTGGGATGCTGCTGCACCAAGCACATCAACTGATGGCAGCGGTGGGATGCTGCTTCACCAAGCTCATGAACTGGTGGCAGCAGCGGGATGCTGCTGCACCAAGCACATAAACTGGTGGTAGCGGTGGTATGCTGCTCCTCCAAGCACATCAATTGGAGGCAGCGGTGGGATGCTGCTGCACCAAGCACATCAGCTGGTGGCAGTGGTGGGATGCTGCTGCACCAAGCACATCAACTGGTGGCAGCGGTGGGATGCTGCTGCACCAAGCACATCAGCTGGTGGCAGCGGTGGGATGCTGCTGCACCAAACACATCAACTGGTGGCAGCGGTGGGATGCTGCTGCATCAAGCACATCAATTGGTGGCAGTGGTGGGATGCTGCTCCTCCAAGCACATAATCTGGTGCAGCGGTCGGATGCTGCTGCAACAAGCACATAAACTGGTAGCAGCGGTGGGATGCGGCTGCACCAAGCACATAAACTGGTGGCAGCGGTGGGATGCTGCTGCACCAAGTACATAAACTGGTGGCAGTGGTGGGATGCTGCCGCACCAAGCACATCAACTGGTGGCAGTGGTGGGATGCTGCTTCAACAAGCACATCAATTGGTGGAAGTGGTGGGATGCTGCAGCACCAAGCACATCAACTGGTGGCAGCGATGGGATGCTCCTGCACCGAGCACATCAACTGGTGGCAGCGGTGGGATACTGCTACACCAAGCACATAAACTGGTGGCAGTGGTGCGATGCTGCTGCACCAAGCAGATCAACTGGTGGCAGCGGTGGGATGCTGCTGTACCAAGCACATCAACTGGTGGCAGCGGTGGGATGCTGCTGCACCAAGCACATAAACTGGTGGCAGTGGTGGGATGCTGCCGCACCAAGCACGTCAACTGGTGGCAGTTGTGGGATGCTGCTTCAACGAGCACATCAATTGGTGGAAGTGGTGGGATGCTGCAGAACCAAGCACATCAACTGGTGGCAGCGATGGGATGCTCCTGCACCAAGCACATCAACTGGTGGCAACGGTGGGATGCTGCTGTACCAAGCACATCGAATGGTGGCAGCGCGGTGGGATGCTGCTGCACCAAGCACATCGAATGGTGGCAGGAGTGGCATGCTGTGGCACCAAACACATAAACTGGTGGCAGTGGTGGGATGCTGCTGCACCAAGCAGATCAACTGGTGGCAGCGGTGGGATGCTGCTGCACCAAGCACATCAATTGGTGGCTGTGATGGGATGCTGCTCCACCAAGCACATAATCTGGTGCAGCGCTGGGATGCTGCTGCACCAAGCACATAAACTGGTGGCAGCGGTGCGATGCGGCTGCACCAAGCACATAAACTGGTGGCAGCGGTGAGATGCTGCTACACCAAGCACATAAACTGGTGGCAGTGGTGCGATGCTGCTGCACCAAGCAGATCAACTGGTGGCAGCGGTGGGATGCTGCTGTACCAAGCACATCAACTGGTGGCAGCGGTGGGATGCTGCTGCACCAAGCACATAAACTGGTGGCAGTGGTGGGATGCTGCCGCACCAAGCACGTCAACTGGTGGCAGTTGTGGGATGCTGCTTCAACGAGCACATCAATTGGTGGAAGTGGTGGGATGCTGCAGAACCAAGCACATCAACTGGTGGCAGCGATGGGATGCTCCTGCACCAAGCACATCAACTGGTGGCAACGGTGGGATGCTGCTGTACCAAGCACATCGAATGGTGGCAGCGCGGTGGGATGCTGCTGCACCAAGCACATCGAATGGTGGCAGGAGTGGCATGCTGTGGCACCAAACACATAAACTGGTGGCAGCGGTGGGATGCGGCTGCACCAAGCACATAAACTGGTGACAGCGGTGGGATGCTGCTGCACCAAGCACATAAACTGGTGGCAGTGGTGGGATGCTGCCACACCAAGCACGTCAACTGGTGGCAGTTGTGGGATGCTGCTTCAACAAGCACATCTATTGGTGGAAGTGGTGGGATGCTGCAGAACCAAGCACATCAACTGGTGGCAGCGATGGGATGCTCCTGGACCAAGCACATCAACTGGTGGCAGCGGAGGGATGCTGCTGTACCAAGCTCATCGAATGGTGGCAGCGCGGTGGGATGCTGCTGCACCAAGCACATCGAATGGTGGCAGCGCGGTGGGATGCTGCTGCACCAAGCACATCGAATGGTGGCAGGAGTGGGATGCTGTGGCACCAAGCACATCGACTGGTGGCAGCTGCGGGATGCTGCTGCACCAAGCACATAAACTGGTGGCAGCGGTGAGATGCTGCTAGACCAAGCACATAAACTGGTGGCAGTGGTGCGATGCTGCTGCACCAAGCAGATCAACTGGGGGCAGCGGTGGGATGCTGCTGCACCAAGCACATCAACTGGTGGCAGCGGTGGGATGCTGCTCCACCAAGCACATAAACTGGTGGCAGCGGGGGTCGCTGCTTCACCAAGCACATCAAATGGTGGCAGTGGTGAGATGCTGCTGCACCAAGCACATCAATTGGTGGCAGTGGTGGGATGCCGCTGCACCAAGCACATCAACTGGTGGCAGCAGTGGGATGCTGCTGCACAAAGCACATCGAATGGTGGCAGCGCGGTGGGATGCTGCTGCACCAAGCACATCCAAAGGTGGCAGGAGTGGGATGTTGTGGCACCAAGCACATCAACTGGTGGCAGCGGCGGGATGCTGCTGCACCATGCACAAAAACTGGTGGCAGCGGTGGGATTCTGCTGCACCAAGTACATAAGCAGGTGGCAGTGGTGGGATGCTGCTGCACCAAGCACATCAGCTGGTGGCAGCGGTGGGATGCTGCTGCACCAAGCACATAAACTGGTGGCAGCGGTGGGATGCTGCTGAGCACATAAACTGGTGGCAGCGGTGGGATGCTGCTGCACCAAGCACATCAGCTGGTAGCAGCGGTGGGATGCCGCTGCACCAAGCACATCAGCAGGGGGCAGCGGTGGGATGCTGCTGCACCAAGCACATAAACTGGTGGCAGCGGTGGGATGCGGCTGCACAAAGCACATAAACTGGTGGCAGCGGTGGGATGCTGCTGCACCAAACACATAAACTGGTGGCAGTGGTGGGATGCTGCTTCAACAAGCACATCAATTCGTGGAAGTGGTGGGATGCTGCAGAACCAAGCACATCAACTGGTGGCAGCGATGGGATGCTCCTGCACCAAGCACATCAACTGGTGGCAGCGGTGGGATGCTGCTGTACCAAGCACATCGAATGGTGGCAGCGCGGTGGGATGCTGATGCACCAAGCACATCGAATGGTGGCAGGAGTGGGATGCTGTGGCACCAAGCACATCGACTGGAGGCAGCGGCGGGATGCTGCTGCACCAAGCGCATAAACTGGTGGCAGCGGTGAGATGCTGCTGCACCAAGCACAAAAACTGGTGGCAGTGGTGGGATGCTGCTGCACCAAGCACATCAAATGGTGGCAGTTGTGAGATGCTGCTGCACCAAGCACATCAGTTGGTGGCACTGGTGGGATGCCACTGCACCAAGCACATCAACTGGTGGCAGCAGCGGGATGCTGCTGCACAAAGCACATCGAATGGTGGCAGCGCGGTGGGATGCTGCTGCACCAAGCACATCCAATGGTGGCAGGGGTGGGATGCTGCTGCACCAAGCACATAAACTGGTGGCAGCGGTGGGATGCTGCTGCACCAAGCACATAAACTGGTGGAAGCGGTGTGATGCTGCTGCACCAAGTACATAAGCAGGTGGCAGTGGTGGGATGCTGCTGCACCAAGCAGATCAACTGGTGGAAGCGGTGGGATGCTGCTTCACCAAGCACATGAACTGGTGGCAGTGGTGGGATGCTGCTGCACCAAGCACATCAGCTGGTGGCAGCGGTGGGATGCTGCTGCATCAAGCACATAAACTGGTGGCAGCGGTGGGATGCTGCTGAGCACATAAACTTGTGGCAGCGGTGGGATGTTGCTGCACCAAGCACATCAGCTGGTAGCAGCGGTGGGATGCCGCTGCACCAAGCACATCAACTGGTGGCAGCGATGGGATGCTGCTGCACCAAGCACATCAACTGGTGGCAGCAGTGGGATGCTGCTGCACCTAGCACATCGAATGGTGGCAGCGCGGTGGGATGCTGCTGCACCAAGCACATAAACTGGTGGCAGCGGTGGGGTGCTGCTGCACCAAGCAAACAAACTGGTGGAAGCGGTGGGAGGCTGCTGCACCAAGTACATAAACAGGTCGCAGTGGTGGGATGCTGCTGCACCAAGCAGATCAACTGGTGGCAGCGGTGGGATGCAGCTTCACCAAGCTCATGAACTGGTGGCAGTGGTGGGATGCTGCTGCACCAAGCAAATAAACTGGTGGCAGCGGTGGTATGCTGCCCTTCCAAGCACATCGACTGGTGGCAGCGGCGGGATGCTGCTGCACCAAGCACATAAACTGGTGGCAGCGGTGAGATGCTGCTACACCAAGCATATAAACTGGTGGCAGTGGTGCGATGCTGCTGCACCAAGCAGATCAACTGGTGGCAGCGGTGGGATGCTGCTGCACCAAGCACATCAACTGGTGGCAGCGGTGGGATGCTGCTCCACCAAGCACATAAACTGGTGGCAGCTGTGGGATGCTGCTGCACCAAGCACATCAGCTGGTGGCAGTGGTGGGATGCTACTGCACCAAGCACATCAACTGGTGGCAGCGGTGGGATGCTGCTGCACCAAGCACATCAGCTGGTGGCAGCGGTGGGATGCTGCTGCACCAAGCACATCAACTGGTGGCAGCTGTGGGATGCTGCTGCACCAAGCACATCAATTGGTGGCAGTGGTGGGATGCTGCTCCACCAAGTACATAATCTGGTGCAGCGGTGAGATGCTGCTGCACCAAGCACATAAACTGGTGGCAGCGGTGGGATGCGGCTGCACCAAGCACATAAACTGGTGGCAGCGGTGGGATGCTGCAGAATCAAGCACATCAGCTGGTGGCAGCGATGGGATGCTCCTGCACCAAGCACATCAACTGGTGGCAGCGGTGGGATGCTGCTGTACCAAGCAAATCGAATGGTGGCAGCGCGGTGGGATGCTGCTGCACCAAGCACATCGAGTGGTGGCAGTGGTGGAATGCTGCTGCACCAAGCAGATCAACTGGTGGCAGCGGTTGGATGCTGCTGCACCAAGGACATCAATTGGTGGCTGTGGTGGGATGCTGCTCCACCAAGCACATAATCTGGTGCAGCGGTGGGATGCTGCTGCACCAAGCACATAAACTGGTGGCAGTGGTGGGATGCTGCCGCACCAAGCACATCAACTGGTGGAAGCGGTGTGATGCTGCTGCACCAAGTACATAAGCAGGTGGCAGTGGTGGGATGCTGCTGCACCAAGCAGATCAACTGGTGGCAGCAGTGGGATGCTGCGTCACCAAGCACATGAACTGGTGGGAGTGGTGGGATGCTGCTGCACCAAGCACATCAGCTGGTGGCAGCGGTGGGATGCTGCTGCACCAAGCACATAAACTGGTGGCAGCGGTGGGATGCGGCTGCACCAAGCACATAAAGTGGTGGCAGTGGTGGGATGCTGCTGCACCAAGCACATCAACTGGTGGCAGTGGTGGGATGCTGCTGCACCAAGCACATCCATTGGTGGCAGTAGTGGGATGCTGCAGCACCAAGCACATCAACTGGTCGCAGCGATGAGATGCTGCTGCACCAAGGACATCAACTGGTGGCAGCGGTGGGATGCTGCTGCACCAAGCACATAAACTGGTGGCAGCGGTGAGATGTTGCTGCACCAAGCACATAAACTGGTGGCAGTGGTGGGATGCTGCTGCACCAAGCAGATCAACTGGTGGCAGCGGTGGGATGCTGCTCCACCAAGCACATAAACTGGTGGCAGCGGGGGGATGCTGCTGTACCAAGCACATCAAATGGTGGCAGTTGTGAGATGCTGCTGCACCAAGCACATCAATTGGTGGCAGTGGTGGGATGCCGCTGCATCAAGCAAATCAACTGGTGGCAGCGGTGGGGTGCTGCTGCACAAAGCACATCGAATGGTGGCAGCGCGGTGGGATGCTGCTGCACCAAGCACATCCAATGGTGGCAGGAGTGGGATGTTGTGGCACCAAGCACATCAACTGGTGGCAGCGGTGGGATGCTGCTGCACCAAGCACATAAAGTGGTGGAAGCGGTGTGATGCTGCTGCACCAAGTACATAAGCAGGTGGGAGTGGTGGGATGCTGCTGCACCAAGCAGATCAACTGGTGGCAGCGTGGGATGCTGCTTCACCAAGCACATGAACTGGTGGCAGTGGTGGGATGCTGCTGCACCAAGCACATCAGCTGGTGGCAGCGGTGGGATGCTGCTGCACCAGGCACATATACTGGTGGCAGAGGTGGGATGCTGCTGCACCAAGCAAATAAACTGGCGGCAGCGGTGGGATGCTGCTGCACCAAGCACATAAACTGGTGGCAGCGGTGAGATGCTGCTTCACCAAGCACATAAATTGGTGGTAGCGGTGGGATGCTGCTGAGCACATAAACTTGTGGCAGCGGTGGGATGCTGCTGCACCAAGCACATCAGCTGGTGGCAGCAGTGGGATGCTGCTGCACCAAGCACATAAACTGGTGGCAGCGGTGGGATGCTGCTTCACCAAGCTCATAAACTGGTGGCAGCGGTGGGATGCTGCTGCACCAAGCACATAAACTGGTGGCAGCAGTGGGATGCTGCTGCACCAAGCACATAAACTGGTGGCAGCGGTGGGATGCGGCTGCACCAAGCACATAAAGTGGTGGCAGTGGTGGGATGCTGCTGCACCAAACACATCAACTGGTGGCAGTTTTGGGATGCTGCTGCACCAAGCACATCAATTGGTGGCAGTAGTGGGATGCTGCCGCACCAAGCACATCAACTGGTGGCAGTGGTGGGATGCTGCTTCAACAAGCACATCAATTGGTGGAAGTGGTGGGATGCTGCAGCACTAAGCACATCAACTGGTGGCAGCGATGGGATGCTCCTGCACCAAGCACATCAACTGGTGGCAGCGGTGGGATGCTGCTGTACCAAGCACATCGAATGGTGGCAGCGCGGTGGGATGCTGCTGCACCAAGCACATCGAATGGTGGCAGGAGTGGGATGCTGTGGCACCAAGCACATCGACTGGTGGCAGCGGCGGGATGCTGCTGCACCAAGCACATAAACTGGTGGCAGCGGTGAGATGCTGCTGCACCAAGCACATAAACTGGTGGCAGTGGTGGGATGCTGCTGCACCAAGTACATAAACAGGTGGCAGTGGTGGGATGCTGCTGCACCAAGCAGATCAACTGGTGGGAGCGGTGGGATGCAGCTTCACCAAGCTCATGAACTGGTGGCAGCAGCGGGATGCTGCTGCACCAAGCACATAAACTGGTGGTAGCGGTGGTATGCTGCTCCTCCAAGCACATCAATTGGAGGCAGCGGTGGGATGCTGCTGCACCAAGCACATCAACTGGTGGCAGCGGTGGGATGCTGCTCCACCAAGCACATAAACTGGTGCCAGTGGTGCGATGCTGCTGCACCAAGCAGATCAACTGGTGGCAGCGGTGGGATGCTGCTGCACCAAGCACATCAACTGGTGGCAGCGGTGGGATGCTGCTCCACCAAGCACATAAACTGGTGGCAGCGGGGGGACGCTGCTGCACCAAGCACATCAAATGTTGGCAGTGGTGAGATGCTGCTGCACCAAGCACATCAATTGGTGGCAGTGGTGGGATGCCGCTGCACCAAGCACATCAACTGGTGGCAGCAGTGGGATGCTGCTGCACAAAGCACATCGAATGGTGGCAGCGCGGTGGGATGCTGCTGCACCAAGCACATCCAATGGTGGCAGGAGTGGGATGTTGTGGCACCAAGCACATCAACTGGTGGCAGCGGCGGGATGCTGCTGCACCAAGCACATAAACTGGTGGCAGCGGTGGGATGCTGCTGCACCAAGCACATAAACTGGTGGAAGCGGTGTGATGCTGCTGCACCAAGTACATAAGCAGGTGGCAGTGGTGGGATGCTGCTGCACCAAGCACATCAGCTGGTGGCAGTGGTGGGATGCTGCTGCACCAAGCACATAAACTGGTGGCAGCGGTGGGATGCTGCTGAGCACATAAACTGGTGGCAGCGGTGGGATGCTGCTGAGCACATAAACTTTTGGCAGCGGTGGGATGCTGCTGCACCAAGCACATCAGCTGGTAGCAGCGGTGGGATGCCGCTGCACCAAGCACATCAGCAGGGGGCAGCGGTGGGATGCTGCTGCACCAAGCACATATACTGGTGGCAGAGGTGGGATGCTGCTGCACCAAGCACATAAACTGGTGGCAGCGGTGAGATGCTGCTGCACCAAGCACTTAAACTGGTGGCAGTGGTGGGATGCTGCTGCACCAAGCAGATCAACTGGTGGCAGCGGTTGGATGCTGCTGCACCATGCACATCAATTGGTGGCTGTGGTGGGATGCTGCTCCACCAAGCACATAATCTGGTGCAGTGGTGGGATGCTGCTGCACCAAGCACATAAACTGGTGGCAGCGGTGGGATGCGGCTGCACAAAGCACATAAACTGGTGGCAGCGGTGGGATGCTGCTGCACCAAACACATAAACTGGTGGCAGTGGTGGGATGCTGCCGCACCAAGCACATCAACTGGTGGCAGTGGTGGGATGCTGCTTCAACAAGCACATCAATTGGTGGAAGTGGTGGGATGCTGCAGAACCAAGCACATCAACTGGTGGCAGCGATGGGATGCTCCTGCACCAAGCACATCAACTGGTGGCAGCGGTGGGATGCTGCTGTACCAAGCACATCGAATGGTGGCAGCGCGGTGGGATGCTGCTGCACCAAGCACATCGAATGGTGGCAGGAGTGGGATGCTGTGGCACCAAGCACATCGACTGGTGGCAGCGGCGGGATGCTGCTGCACCAAGCGCATAAACTGGTGGCAGCAGTGAGATGCTGCTGCACCAAGCACATAAACTGGTGGCAGTGGTGGGATGCTGCTGCACCAAGCACATCAAATGGTGGCAGTTGTGAGATGCTGCTGCACCAAGCACATCAATTGGTGGCAGTGGTGGAATGCCACTGCACCAAGCACATCAGCTGGTGGCAGCAGTGGGATGTTGCTGCACAAAGCACATCGAATGGTGGCAGCGCGGTGGGATGCTGCTGCACCAAGCACATCCAATGGTGGCAGGAGTGGGATGTTGTGGCACCAAGCACATCAACTGGTGGCAGCGGCGGGATGCTGCTGCACCAAGCACATAAACTGGTGGCAGCGGTGGGATGCTGCTGCACCAAGCACATAAACTGGTGGAAGCGGTGTGATGCTGCTGCACCAAGTACATAAGCAGGTGGCAGTGGTGGGATGCTGCTGCACCAAGCAGATCAACTGGTGGAAGCGGTGGGATGCTGCTTCACCAAGCACATGAACTGGTGGCAGTGGTGGGATGCTGCTGCACCAAGCACATCAGCTGGTGGCAGCGGTGGGATGCTGCTGCATCAAGCACATAAACTGGTGGCAGCGGTGGGATGCTGCTGAGCACATAAACTTGTGGCAGCGGTGGGATGTTGCTGCACCAAGCACATCAGCTGGTAGCAGCGGTGGGATGCCGCTGCACCAAGCACATCAACTGGTGGCAGCGATGGGATGCTGCTGCACCAAGCACATCAACTGGTGGCAGCAGTGGGATGCTGCTGCACCTAGCACATCGAATGGTGGCAGCGCGGTGCGATGCTGCTGCACCAAGCACATAAACTGGTGGCAGCGTGGGGTGCTGCTGCACCAAGCAAACAAACTGGTGGAAGCGGTGGGAGGCTGCTGCACCAAGTACATAAACAGGTCGCAGTGGTGGGATGCTGCTGCACCAAGCAGATCAACTGGTGGCAGCGGTGGGATGCAGCTTCACCAAGCTCATGAACTGGTGGCAGCGGTGGGATGCTGCTGCACCAAGCAAATAAACTGGTGGCAGCGGTGGTATGCTGCCCTTCCAAGCACATCGACTGGGGCAGCGGCGGGATGCTGCTGCACCAAGCACATAAACTGGTGGCAGCGGTGAGATGCTGCTACACCAAGCACATAAACTGGTGGCAGTGGTGCGATGCTGCTGCACCAGGCAGATCAACTGGTGGCAGCGGTGGGATGCTGCTGTACCAAGCACATCAACTGGTGGCAGCGGTGGGATGCTGCTCCACCAAGCACATAAACTGGTGGCAGCTGTGGGATGCTGCTGCACCAAGCACATCAGCTGGTGGCAGTGGTGGGATGCTACTGCACCAAGCACATCAACTGGTGGCAGCGGTGGGATGCTGCTGCACCAAGCACATCAGCTGGTGGCAGCGGTGGGATGCTGCTGCACCAAGCACATCAACTGGTGGCAGCGGTGGGATGCTGCTGCACCAAGCACATCATTTGGTGGCAGTGGTGGGATGCTGCTCCACCAAGCACATAATCTGGTGCAGCGGTGAGATGCTGCTGCACCAAGCACATAAACTGGTGGCAGCGGTGGGATGCGGCTGCACCAAGCACATAAACTGGTGGCAGCGGTGGGATGCTGCAGAATCAAGCACATCAACTGGTGGCAGCGATGGGATGCTCCTGCACCAAGCACATCAGCTGTTGGCAGCAGTGGGATGCTGCTGCACCAAGCACATAAACTGGTGGCAGCAGTGGGATGCTGCTGCACCAAGCACATAAACTGGTGGCAGCGGTGGGATGCGGCTGCACCAAGCACATAAAGTGGTGGCAGTGGTGGGATGCTGCTGCACCAAGCACATCAACTGGTGGCAGTGGTGGGATGCTGCTGCACCAAGCACATCCATTGGTGGCAGTAGTGGAATGCTGCAGCACCAAGCACATCAACTGGTCGCAGCGATGATATGCTGCTGCACCAAGGACATCAACTGGTGGCAGCGGTGGGATGCTGCTGCACCAAGCACATAAACTGGTGGCAGCGGTGAGATGCTGCTGCACCAAGCACATAAACTGGTGGCAGTGGTGGGATGCTGCTGCACCAAGCACATCAACTGGTGGCAGCGGTGGGATGCTGCTCCACCAAGCACATAAACTGGTGGCAGCGGGGGGACGCTGCTGCACCAAGCACATCAAATGTTGGCAGTGGTGAGATGCTGCTGCACCAAGCACATCAATTGGTGGCAGTGGTGGGATGCCGCTGCACCAAGCACATCAACTGGTGGCAGCAGTGGGATACTGCTGCACAAAGCACATCGAATAGTGGCAGCGCGGTGGGATGCTGCTGCACCAAGCACATCCAATGGTGGCAGGAGTGGGATGTTGTGGCACCAAGCACATCAACTGGTGGCAGCGGCGGGATGCTGCTGCACCAAGCACATAAACTGGTGGCAGCGGTGGGATGCTGCTGCACCAAGCACATAAACTGGTGGAAGCGGTGTGATGCTGCTGCACCAAGTACATAAGCAGGTGGCAGTGGTGGGATGCTGCTGCACCAAGCACATCAGCTGGTGGCAGTGGTGGGATGCTGCTGCACCAAGCACATAAACTGGTGGCAGCGGTGGGATGCTGCTGAGCACATAAACTGGTGGCAGCGGTGGGATGCTGCTGAGCACATAAACTTTTGCCAGCGGTGGGATGCTGCTGCACCAAGCACATCAGCTGGTAGCAGCGGTGGGATGCCGCTGCACCAAGCACATCAGCAGGGGGCAGTGGTGGGATGCTGCTGCACCAAGCACATATACTGGTGGCAGAGGTGGGATGCTGCTGCACCAAGCACATAAACTGGTGGCAGCGGTGAGATGCTGCTGCACCAAGCACTTAAACTGGTGGCAGTGGTGGGATGCTGCTGCACCAAGCAGATCAACTGGTGGCAGCGGTTGGATGCTGCTGCACCATGCACATCAATTGGTGGCTGTGGTGGGATGCTGCTCCACCAAGCACATAATCTGGTGCAGTGGTGGGATGCTGCTGCACCAAGCACATAAACTGGTGGCAGCGGTGGGATGCGGCTGCACAAAGCACATAAACTGGTGGCAGCGGTGGGATGCTGCTGCACCAAACACATAAACTGGTGGCAGTGGTGGGATGCTGCCGCACCAAGCACATCAACTGGTGGCAGTGGTGGGATGCTGCTTCAACAAGCACATCAATTGGTGGAAGTGGTGGGATGCTGCAGAACCAAGCACATCAACTGGTGGCAGCGATGGGATGCTCCTGCACCAAGCACATCAACTGGTGGCAGCGGTGGGATGCTGCTGTACCAAGCACATCGAATGGTGGCAGCGCGGTGGGATGCTGCTGCACCAAGCACATCGAATGGTGGCAGGAGTGGGATGCTGTGGCACCAAGCACATCGACTGGTGGCAGCGGCGGGATGCTGCTGCACCAAGCGCATAAACTTGTGGCAGCGGTGAGATGCTGCTGCACCAAGCACATAAACTGGTGGCAGTGGTGGGATGCTGCTGCACCAAGCACATCAAATGGTGGCAGTTGTGAGATGCTGCTGCACCAAGCACATCAATTGGTGGCAGTGGTGGGATGCCACTGCACCAAGCACATCAACTAGTGGCAGCAGTGGGATGCTGCTGCACAAAGCACATCGAATGGTGGCAGCGCGGTGGGATGCGGCTGCACCAAGCACATCCAATGGTGGGCGGAGTGGGATGTTGTGGCACCAAGCACATCAACTGGTGGCAGCGGCGGGATGCTGCTGCACCAAGCACATAAACTGGTGGCAGCGGTGGGATGCTGCTGCACCAAGCACATAAACTGGTGGAAGCAGTGTGATGCTGCTGCACCAAGTACATAAGCAGGTGGCAGTGGTGGGATGCTGCTGCACCAAGCAGATCAACTGGTGGAAGCGGTGGGATGCTGCTTCACCAAGCACATGAACTGGTGGCAGTGGTGGGATGCTGCTGCACCAAGCATATCAGCTGGTGGCAGCGGTGGGATGCTGCTGCATCAAGCACATAAACTGGTGGCAGCGGTGGGATGCTGCTGAGCACATAAACTTGTGGCAGCGGTGGGATGTTGCTGCACCAAGCACATCAGCTGGTAGCAGCGGTGGGATGCCGCTGCACCAAGCACATCAACTGGTGGCAGCGATGGGATGCTGCTGCACCAAGCACATCAACTGGTGGCAGCAGTGGGATGCTGCTGCACCTAGCACATCGAATGGTGGCAGCGCGGTGCGATGCTGCTGCACCAAGCACATAAACTGGTGGCAGCGGTGGGGTGCTGCTGCACCAAGCAAACAAACTGGTGGAAGCGGTGGGAGGCTGCTGCACCAAGTACATAAACAGGTCGCAGTGGTGGGATGCTGCTGCACCAAGCAGATCAACTGGTGGCAGCGGTGGGATGCAGCTTCACCAAGCTCATGAACTGGTGGCAGCGGTGGGATGCTGCTGCACCAAGCAAATAAACTGGTGGCAGCGGTGGTATGCTGCCCTTCCAAGCACATCGACTGGTGGCAGCGGCGGGATGCTGCTGCACCAAGCACATAAACTGGTGGCAGCGGTGAGATGCTGCTACACCAAGCACATAAACTGGTGGCAGTGGTGCGATGCTGCTGCACCAAGCAGATCAACTGGTGGCAGCGGTGGGATGCTGCTGTACCAAGCACATCAACTGGTGGCAGCGGTGGGATGCTGCTCCACCAAGCACATAAACTGGTGGCAGCTGTGGGATGCTGCTGCACCAAGCACATCAGCTGGTGGCAGTGGTGGGATGCTACTGCACCAAGCACATCAACTGGTGGCAGTGGTGGGATGCTGCTGCACCAAGCACATCAGCTGGTGGCAGCGGTGGGATGCTGCTGCACCAAGCACATCAACTGGTGGCAGCGGTGGGATGCTGCTGCACCAAGCACATCATTTGGTGGCAGTGGTGGGATGCTGCTCCACCAAGCACATAATCTGGTGCAGCGGTGAGATGCTGCTGCACCAAGCACATAAACTGGTGGCAGCGGTGGGATGCGGCTGCACCAAGCACATAAACTGGTGGCAGCGGTGGGATGCTGCAGAATCAAGCACATCAACTGGTGGCAGCGATGGGATGCTCCTGCACCAAGCACATCAGCTGTTGGCAGCAGTGGGATGCTGCTGCACCAAGCACATAAACTGGTGGCAGCAGTGGGATGCTGCTGCACCAAGCACATAAACTGGTGGCAGCGGTGGGATGCGGCTGCACCAAGCACATAAAGTGGTGGCAGTGGTGGGATGCTGCTGCACCAAGCACATCAACTGGTGGCAGTGGTGGGATGCTGCTGCACCAAGCACATCCATTGGTGGCAGTAGTGGAATGCTGCAGCACCAAGCACATCAACTGGTCGCAGCGATGAGATGCTGCTGCACCAAGGACATCAACTGGTGGCAGCGGTGGGATGCTGCTGCACCAAGCACATAAACTGGTGGCAGCGGTGAGATGCTGCTGCACCAAGCACATAAACTGGTGGCAGTGGTGGGATGCTGCTGCACCAAGCAGATCAACTGGTGGCAGCGGTGGGATGCTGCTCCTCCAAGCACATAAACTGATGGCAGCGGGGGGATGCTGCTGTACCAAGCACATCAAGTGGTGGCAGTTGTGAGATGCTGCTGCACCAAGCACATCAATTGGTGGCAGTGGTGGGATGCCGCTGCACCAAGCAAATCAACTGGTGGCAGCGGTGGGGTGCTGCTGCACAAAGCACATCGAATGGTGGCAGCGCGGTGGGATGCTGCTGCACCAAGCACATCCAATGGTGGCAGGAGTGGGATGTTGTGGCACCAAGCACATCAACTGGTGGCAGCGGTGGGATGCTGCTGCACCAAGCACATAAACTGGTGGCAGCAGTGGGATGCTGCTGCACCAAGCACATACACTGGTGGCAGCGGTGGGATGCGGCTGCACCAAGCACATAAAGTGGTGGCAGTGGTGGGATGCTGCTGCACCAAGCACATCAACTGGTGGCAGTTTTGGGATGCTGCTGCACCAAGCACATCAATTGGTGGCAGTAGTGGGATGCTTCAGCACCAAGCACATCAACTGGTGGCAGCGATGAGATGCTGCGGCACCAAGCACATCAACTGGTGGCAGCGGTGGGATGCTGCTGCACCAAGCACATAAACTGGTGGCAGCAGTGGGATGCTGCTGCACCAAGCACATAAACTGGTGGCAGCGGTGGGATGCGGCTGCACCAAGCACATAAAGTGGTGGCAGTGGTGGGATGCTGCTGCACCAAGCACATCAACTGGTGGCAGTTTTGGGATGCTGCTGCACCAAGCACATCAATTGGTGGCAGTAGTGGGATGCTTCAGCACCAAGCACATCAACTGGTGGCAGCGATGAGATGCTGCGGCACCAAGCACATCAACTGGTGGCAGCAGTGGGATGCTTTTGCACCTAGCACATCGAATGGTGGCAGCGCGATGGGATGCTGCTGCACCAAGCACATAAACTGGTGGCAGCGGTGGGGTGCTGCTGCACCAAGCAAACAAACTGGTAGAAGCAGTGGGAGGATGCTGCACCAAGTACATAAACAGGTGGCAGTGGTGGGATGCTGCTGCACCAAGCAGATCAACTGGTGGGAGCGGTGGGATGCAGCTTCACCAAGCTCATGAACTGGTGGCAGCAGCGGGAGGCTGCTGCACCAAGCACATAAACTGGTGGTAGCGGTGGTATGCTGCTCCTCCAAGCACATCAATTGGAGGCAGCGGTGGGATGCTGCTGCACCAAGCACATCAACTGGTGGCAGCGGTGGGATGCTGCTCCACCAAGCACATCAACTGGTGGCAGCGGTGGGATGCTGCTGCAACAAGCACATCGAATGGTGGCGGCGGTGGGATGCTGCTGCACCAAGCACATCGAATGGTGGCAGGAGTGGGATGCTGTGGCACAAAGCACATCGACTGGTGGCAGCGGCGGGATGCTCCTGCACAAATCACATAAACTGGTGGCAGCGGTGAGATGCTGCTGCACCAAGCACATAAACTGGTGGCAGTGGTGGGATGCTGCTGCACCAAGTACATAAACAGGTGGCAGTGGTGGGATGCTGCTGCACCAAGCAGATCAACTGGTGGGAGCGGTGGGATGCAGCTTCACCAAGCTCATGAACTGGTGGCAGCAGCGGGATGCTGCTGCACCAAGCACATAAACTGGTGGTAGCGGTGGTATGCTGCTCCTCCAAGCACATCAATTGGAGGCAGCGGTGGGATGCTGCTGCACAAAGCACATCAACTGGTGGCAGCGGTGGGATGCTGCTGCACCAAGCACATCGAATGGTGGCAGGAGTGGGATGCTGTGGCACCAAGCACATCGACTGGTGGCAGCGGCGGGATGCTGCTGCACCAAGCGCATAAACTTGTGGCAGCGGTGAGATGCTGCTGCACCAAGCACATAAACTGGTGGCAGTGGTGGGATGCTGCTGCACCAAGCACATCAAATGGTGGCAGTTGTGAGATGCTGCTGCACCAAGCACATCAATTGGTGGCAGTGGTGGGATGCCACTGCACCAAGCACATCAACTAGTGGCAGCAGTGGGATGCTGCTGCACAAAGCACATCGAATGGTGGCAGCGCGGTGGGATGCGGCTGCACCAAGCACATCCAATGGTGGGCGGAGTGGGATGTTGTGGCACCAAGCACATCAACTGGTGGCAGCGGCGGGATGCTGCTGCACCAAGCACATAAACTGGTGGCAGCGGTGGGATGCTGCTGCACCAAGCACATAAACTGGTGGAAGCAGTGTGATGCTGCTGCACCAAGTACATAAGCAGGTGGCAGTGGTGGGATGCTGCTGCACCAAGCAGATCAACTGGTGGAAGCGGTGGGATGCTGCTTCACCAAGCACATGAACTGGTGGCAGTGGTGGGATGCTGCTGCACCAAGCACATCAGCTGGTGGCAGCGGTGGGATGCTGCTGCATCAAGCACATAAACTGGTGGCAGCGGTGGGATGCTGCTGAGCACATAAACTTGTGGCAGCGGTGGGATGTTGCTGCACCAAGCACATCAGCTGGTAGCAGCGGTGGGATGCCGCTGCACCAAGCACATCAACTGGTGGCAGCGATGGGATGCTGCTGCACCAAGCACATCAACTGGTGGCAGCAGTGGGATGCTGCTGCACCTAGCACATCGAATGGTGGCAGCGCGGTGCGATGCTGCTGCACCAAGCACATAAACTGGTGGCAGCGGTGGGGTGCTGCTGCACCAAGCAAACAAACTGGTGGAAGCGGTGGGAGGCTGCTGCACCAAGTACATAAACAGGTCGCAGTGGTGGGATGCTGCTGCACCAAGCAGATCAACTGGTGGCAGCGGTGGGATGCAGCTTCACCAAGCTCATGAACTGGTGGCAGCGGTGGGATGCTGCTGCACCAAGCAAATAAACTGGTGGCAGCGGTGGTATGCTGCCCTTCCAAGCACATCGACTGGTGGCAGCGGCGGGATGCTGCTGCACCAAGCACATAAACTGGTGGCAGCGGTGAGATGCTGCTACACCAAGCACATAAACTGGTGGCAGTGGTGCGATGCTGCTGCACCAAGCAGATCAACTGGTGGCAGCGGTGGGATGCTGCTGTACCAAGCACATCAACTGGTGGCAGCGGTGGGATGCTGCTCCACCAAGCACATAAACTGGTGGCAGCTGTGGGATGCTGCTGCACCAAGCACATCAGCTGGTGGCAGTGGTGGGATGCTACTGCACCAAGCACATCACCTGGTGGCAGTGGTGGGATGCTGCTGCACCAAGCACATCAGCTGGTGGCAGCGGTGGGATGCTGCTGCACCAAGCACATCAACTGGTGGCAGCGGTGGGATGCTGCTGCACCAAGCACATCATTTGGTGGCAGTGGTGGGATGCTGCTCCACCAAGCACATAATCTGGTGCAGCGGTGAGATGCTGCTGCACCAAGCACATAAACTGGTGGCAGCGGTGGGATGCGGCTGCACCAAGCACATAAACTGGTGGCAGCGGTGGGATGCTGCAGAATCAAGCACATCAACTGGTGGCAGCGATGGGATGCTCCTGCACCAAGCACATCAGCTGTTGGCAGCAGTGGGATGCTGCTGCACCAAGCACATAAACTGGTGGCAGCAGTGGGATGCTGCTGCACCAAGCACATAAACTGGTGGCAGCGGTGGGATGCGGCTGCACCAAGCACATAAAGTGGTGGCAGTGGTGGGATGCTGCTGCACCAAGCACATCAACTGGTGGCAGTGGTGGGATGCTGCTGCACCAAGCACATCCATTGGTGGCAGTAGTGGAATGCTGCAGCACCAAGCACATCAACTGGTCGCAGCGATGAGATGCTGCTGCACCAAGGACATCAACTGGTGGCAGCGGTGGGATGCTGCTGCACCAAGCACATAAACTGGTGGCAGCGGTGAGATGCTGCTGCACCAAGCACATAAACTGGTGGCAGTGGTGGGATGCTGCTGCACCAAGCAGATCAACTGGTGGCAGCGGTGGGATGCTGCTCCACCAAGCACATAAACTGGTGGCAGCGGGGGGATGCTGCTGTACCAAGCACATCAAGTGGTGGCAGTTGTGAGATGCTGCTGCACCAAGCACATCAATTGGTGGCAGTGGTGGGATGCCGCTGCACCAAGCAAATCAACTGGTGGCAGCGGTGGGGTGCTGCTGCACAAAGCACATCGAATGGTGGCAGCGCGGTGGGATGCTGCTGCACCAAGCACATCCAATGGTGGCAGGAGTGGGATGTTGTGGCACCAAGCACATCAACTGGTGGCAGCGGTGGGATGCTGCTGCACCAAGCACATCAACTGGTGGCAGCGATGAGATGCTGCGGCACCAAGCACATCAACTGGTGGCAGCGGTGGGATGCTGCTGCACCAAGCACATAAACTGGTGGCAGCAGTGGGATGCTGCTGCACCAAGCACATAAACTGGTGGCAGCGGTGGGATGCGGCTGCACCAAGCACATAAAGTGGTGGCAGTGGTGGGATGCTGCTGCACCAAGCACATCAACTGGTGGCAGTTTTGGGATGCTGCTGCACCAAGCACATCAATTGGTGGCAGTAGTGGGATGCTTCAGCACCAAGCACATCAACTGGTGGCAGCGATGAGATGCTGCGGCACCAAGCACATCAACTGGTGGCAGCAGTGGGATGCTTTTGCACCTAGCACATCGAATGGTGGCAGCGCGATGGGATGCTGCTGCACCAAGCACATAAACTGGTGGCAGCGGTGGGGTGCTGCTGCACCAAGCAAACAAACTGGTAGAAGCAGTGGGAGGATGCTGCACCAAGTACATAAACAGGTGGCAGTGGTGGGATGCTGCTGCACCAAGCAGATCAACTGGTGGGAGCGGTGGGATGCAGCTTCACCAAGCTCATGAACTGGTGGCAGCAGCGGGAGGCTGCTGCACCAAGCACATAAACTGGTGGTAGCGGTGGTATGCTGCTCCTCCAAGCACATCAATTGGAGGCAGCGGTGGGATGCTGCTGCACCAAGCACATCAACTGGTGGCAGCGGTGGGATGCTGCTCCACCAAGCACATCAACTGGTGGCAGCGGTGGGATGCTGCTGCAACAAGCACATCGAATGGTGGCGGCGGTGGGATGCTGCTGCACCAAGCACATCAACTGTTGGCAGTGGTGGGATGCTGCTGCACCAAGCACATCAGCTGGTGGCAGCTGTGGGATGCTGCTGCACCAAGCACATCAGCTGGTGGCAGTGGTGGGATGCTGCTGCACCAAGCACATCAACTGGTGGCAGCGGTGGGATGCTGCTCCACCAAGCACATCAGCTGGTGGCAGCGGTGGGATGCTGCTGCACCAAACACATCAACTGGTGGCAGCGGTGGGATGCTGCTGCATCAAGCACATCAATTGGTGGCAGTGGTGGGATGCTGCTCCTCCAAGCACATAATCTGGTGCAGCGGTGGGATGCTTCTGCACCAAGCACATAAACTGGTGGCAGCGGTGGGATGCGGCTGCACCAAGCACATAAACTGGTGGCAGCGGTGGGATGCTGCTGCACCAAGTACATAAACTGGTGGCAGTGGTGGGATGCTGCCGCACCAAGCACATCAACTGGTGGCAGTGGTGGGATGCTGCTTCAACAAGCACATCAATTGGTGGAAGTGGTGGGATGCTGCAGCACTAAGCACATCAACTGGTGGCAGCGATGGGATGCTCCTGCACCAAGCACATCAACTGGTGGCAGCGGTGGGATGCTGCTGTACCAAGCACATCGAATGGTGGCAGCGCGGTGGGATGCTGCTGCACCAAGCACATCGAATGGTGGCAGGAGTGGGATGCTGTGGCACAAAGCACATCGACTGGTGGCAGCGGCGGGATGCTCCTGCACAAATCACATAAACTGGTGGCAGCGGTGAGATGCTGCTGCACCAAGCACATAAACTGGTGGCAGTGGTGGGATGCTGCTGCACCAAGTACATAAACAGGTGGCAGTGGTGGGATGCTGCTGCACCAAGCAGATCAACTGGTGGGAGCGGTGGGATGCAGCTTCACCAAGCTCATGAACTGGTGGCAGCAGCGGGATGCTGCTGCACCAAGCACATAAACTGGTGGTAGCGGTGGTATGCTGCTCCTCCAAGCACATCAATTGGAGGCAGCGGTGGGATGCTGCTGCACAAAGCACATCAACTGGTGGCAGCGGTGGGATGCTGCTGCACCAAGCACATCGAATGGTGGCAGGAGTGGGATGCTGTGGCACCAAGCACATCGACTGGTGGCAGCGGCGGGATGCTGCTGCACCAAGCGCATAAACTTGTGGCAGCGGTGAGATGCTGCTGCACCAAGCACATAAACTGGTGGCAGTGGTGGGATGCTGCTGCACCAAGCACATCAAATGGCGGCAGTTGTGAGATGCTGCTGCACCAAGCACATCAATTGGTGGCAGTGGTGGGATGCCACTGCACCAAGCACATCAACTAGTGGCAGCAGTGGGATGCTGCTGCACAAAGCACATCGAATGGTGGCAGCGCGGTGGGATGCGGCTGCACCAAGCACATCCAATGGTGGGCGGAGTGGGATGTTGTGGCACCAAGCACATCAACTGGTGGCAGCGGCGGGATGCTGCTGCACCAAGCACATAAACTGGTGGCAGCGGTGGGATGCTGCTGCACCAAGCACATAAACTGGTGGAAGCAGTGTGATGCTGCTGCACCAAGTACATAAGCAGGTGGCAGTGGTGGGATGCTGCTGCACCAAGCAGATCAACTGGTGGAAGCGGTGGGATGCTGCTTCTCCAAGCACATGAACTGGTGGCAGTGGTGGGATGCTGCTGCACCAAGCACATCAGCTGGTGGCAGCGGTGGGATGCTGCTGCATCAAGCACATAAACTGGTGGCAGCGGTGGGATGCTGCTGAGCACATAAACTTGTGGCAGCGGTGGGATGTTGCTGCACCAAGCACATCAGCTGGTAGCAGCGGTGGGATGCCGCTGCACCAAGCACATCAACTGGTGGCAGCGATGGAATGCTGCTGCACCAAGCACATCAACTGGTGGCAGCAGTGGGATGCTGCTGCACCTAGCACATCGAATGGTGGCAGCGCGGTGCGATGCTGCTGCACCAAGCACATAAACTGGTGGCAGCGGTGGGGTGCTGCTGCACCAAGCAAACAAACTGGTGGAAGCGGTGGGAGGCTGCTGCACCAAGTACATAAACAGGTCGCAGTGGTGGGATGCTGCTGCACCAAGCAGATCAACTGGTGGCAGCGGTGGGATGCAGCTTCACCAAGCTCATGAACTGGTGGCAGCGGTGGGATGCTGCTGCACCAAGCAAATAAACTGGTGGCAGCGGTGGTATGCTGCCCTTCCAAGCACATCGACTGGTGGCAGCGGCGGGATGCTGCTGCACCAAGCACATAAACTGGTGGCAGCGGTGAGATGCTGCTACACCAAGCACATAAACTGGTGGCAGTGGTGCGATGCTGCTGCACCAAGCAGATCAACTGGTGGCAGCGGTGGGATGCTGCTGTACCAAGCACATCAACTGGTGGCAGCGGTGGGATGCTGCTCCACCAAGCACATAAACTGGTGGCAGCTGTGGGATGCTGCTGCACCAAGCACATCAGCTGGTGGCAGTGGTGGGATGCTACTGCACCAAGCACATCACCTGGTGGCAGTGGTGGGATGCTGCTGCACCAAGCACATCAGCTGGTGGCAGCGGTGGGATGCTGCTGCACCAAGCACATCAACTGGTGGCAGCGGTGGGATGCTGCTGCACCAAGCACATCATTTGGTGGCAGTGGTGGGATGCTGCTCCACCAAGCACATAATCTGGTGCAGCGGTGAGATGCTGCTGCACCAAGCACATAAACTGGTGGCAGCGGTGGGATGCGGCTGCACCAAGCACATAAACTGGTGGCAGCGGTGGGATGCTGCAGAATCAAGCACATCAACTGGTGGCAGCGATGGGATGCTCCTGCACCAAGCACATCAGCTGTTGGCAGCAGTGGGATGCTGCTGCACCAAGCACATAAACTGGTGGCAGCAGTGGGATGCTGCTGCACCAAGCACATAAACTGGTGGCAGCGGTGGGATGCGGCTGCACCAAGCACATAAAGTGGTGGCAGTGGTGGGATGCTGCTGCACCAAGCACATCAACTGGTGGCAGTGGTGGGATGCTGCTGCACCAAGCACATCCATTGGTGGCAGTAGTGGAATGCTGCAGCACCAAGCACATCAACTGGTCGCAGCGATGAGATGCTGCTGCACCAAGGACATCAACTGGTGGCAGCGGTGGGATGCTGCTGCACCAAGCACATAAACTGGTGGCAGCGGTGAGATGCTGCTGCACCAAGCACATAAACTGGTATCAGTGGTGGGATGCTGCTGCACCAAGCAGATCAACTGGTGGCAGCGGTGGGATGCTGCTCCACCAAGCACATAAACTGGTGGCAGCGGGGGGATGCTGCTGTACCAAGCACATCAAGTGGTGGCAGTTGTGAGATGCTGCTGCACCAAGCACATCAATTGGTGGCAGTGGTGGGATGCCGCTGCACCAAGCAAATCAACTGGTGGCAGCGGTGGGGTGCTGCTGCACAAAGCACATCGAATGGTGGCAGCGCGGTGGGATGCTGCTGCACCAAGCACATCCAATGGTGGCAGGAGTGGGATGTTGTGGCACCAAGCACATCAACTGGTGGCAGCGGTGGGATGCTGCTGCACCAAGCACATCAACTGGTGGCAGCGATGAGATGCTGCGGCACCAAGCACACCAACTGGTGGCAGCGGTGGGATGCTGCTGCACCAAGCACATAAACTGGTGGCAGCAGTGGGATGCTGCTGCACCAAGCACATAAACTGGTGGCAGCGGTGGGATGCGGCTGCACCAAGCACATAAAGTGGTGGCAGTGGTGGGATGCTGCTGCACCAAGCACATCAACTGGTGGCAGTTTTGGGATGCTGCTGCACCAAGCACATCAATTGGTGGCAGTAGTGGGATGCTTCAGCACCAAGCACATCAACTGGTGGCAGCGATGAGATGCTGCGGCACCAAGCACATCAACTGGTGGCAGCAGTGGGATGCTTTTGCACCTAGCACATCGAATGGTGGCAGCGCGATGGGATGCTGCTGCACCAAGCACATAAACTGGTGGCAGCGGTGGGGTGCTGCTGCACCAAGCAAACAAACTGGTAGAAGCAGTGGGAGGATGCTGCACCAAGTACATAAACAGGTGGCAGTGGTGGGATGCTGCTGCACCAAGCAGATCAACTGGTGGGAGCGGTGGGATGCAGCTTCACCAAGCTCATGAACTGGTGGCAGCAGCGGGAGGCTGCTGCACCAAGCACATAAACTGGTGGTAGCGGTGGTATGCTGCTCCTCCAAGCACATCAATTGGAGGCAGCGGTGGGATGCTGCTGCACCAAGCACATCAACTGGTGGCAGCGGTGGGATGCTGCTCCACCAAGCACATCAACTGGTGGCAGCGGTGGGATGCTGCTGCAACAAGCACATCGAATGGTGGCGGCGGTGGGATGCTGCTGCACCAAGCACATCAACTGTTGGCAGTGGTGGGATGCTGCTGCACCAAGCACATCAGCTGGTGGCAGCTGTGGGATGCTGCTGCACCAAGCACATCAGCTGGTGGCAGTGGTGGGATGCTGCTGCACCAAGCACATCAACTGGTGGCAGCGGTGGGATGCTGCTCCACCAAGCACATCAGCTGGTGGCAGCGGTGGGATGCTGCTGCACCAAACACATCAACTGGTGGCAGCGGTGGGATGCTGCTGCATCAAGCACATCAATTGGTGGCAGTGGTGGGATGCTGCTCCTCCAAGCACATAATCTGGTGCAGCGGTGGGATGCTTCTGCACCAAGCACATAAACTGGTGGCAGCGGTGGGATGCGGCTGCACCAAGCACATAAACTGGTGGCAGCGGTGGGATGCTGCTGCACCAAGTACATAAACTGGTGGCAGTGGTGGGATGCTGCCGCACCAAGCACATCAACTGGTGGCAGTGGTGGGATGCTGCTTCAACAAGCACATCAGCTGGTGGCAGTGGTGGGATGCTGCAGCACTAAGCACATCAACTGGTGGCAGCGATGGGATGCTCCTGCACCAAGCACATCAACTGGTGGCAGCGGTGGGATGCTGCTGTACCAAGCACATCGAATGGTGGCAGCGCGGTGGGATGCTGCTGCACCAAGCACATCGAATGGTGGCAGGAGTGGGATGCTGTGGCACAAAGCACATCGACTGGTGGCAGCGGCGGGATGCTCCTGCACAAATCACATAAACTGGTGGCAGCGGTGAGATGCTGCTGCACCAAGCACATAAACTGGTGGCAGTGGTGGGATGCTGCTGCACCAAGTACATAAACAGGTGGCAGTGGTGGGATGCTGCTGCACCAAGCAGATCAACTGGTGGGAGCGGTGGGATGCAGCTTCACCAAGCTCATGAACTGGTGGCAGCAGCGGGATGCTGCTGCACCAAGCACATAAACTGGTGGTAGCGGTGGTATGCTGCTCCTCCAAGCACATCAATTGGAGGCAGCGGTGGGATGCTGCTGCACAAAGCACATCAACTGGTGGCAGCGGTGGGATGCTGCTGCACCAAGCACATCGAATGGTGGCAGGAGTGGGATGCTGTGGCACCAAGCACATCGACTGGTGGCAGCGGCGGGATGCTGCTGCACCAAGCGCATAAACTTGTGGCAGCGGTGAGATGCTGCTGCACCAAGCACATAAACTGGTGGCAGTGGTGGGATGCTGCTGCACCAAGCACATCAAATGGCGGCAGTTGTGAGATGCTGCTGCACCAAGCACATCAATTGGTGGCAGTGGTGGGATGCCACTGCACCAAGCACATCAACTAGTGGCAGCAGTGGGATGCTGCTGCACAAAGCACATCGAATGGTGGCAGCGCGGTGGGATGCGGCTGCACCAAGCACATCCAATGGTGGGCGGAGTGGGATGTTGTGGCACCAAGCACATCAACTGGTGGCAGCGGCGGGATGCTGCTGCACCAAGCACATAAACTGGTGGCAGCGGTGGGATGCTGCTGCACCAAGCACATAAACTGGTGGAAGCAGTGTGATGCTGCTGCACCAAGTACATAAGCAGGTGGCAGTGGTGGGATGCTGCTGCACCAAGCAGATCAACTGGTGGAAGCGGTGGGATGCTGCTTCTCCAAGCACATGAACTGGTGGCAGTGGTGGGATGCTGCTGCACCAAGCACATCAGCTGGTGGCAGCGGTGGGATGCTGCTGCATCAAGCACATAAACTGGTGGCAGCGGTGGGATGCTGCTGAGCACATAAACTTGTGGCAGCGGTGGGATGTTGCTGCACCAAGCACATCAGCTGGTAGCAGCGGTGGGATGCCGCTGCACCAAGCACATCAACTGGTGGCAGCGATGGAATGCTGCTGCACCAAGCACATCAACTGGTGGCAGCAGTGGGATGCTGCTGCACCTAGCACATCGAATGGTGGCAGCGCGGTGCGATGCTGCTGCACCAAGCACATAAACTGGTGGCAGCGGTGGGGTGCTGCTGCACCAAGCAAACAAACTGGTGGAAGCGGTGGGAGGCTGCTGCACCAAGTACATAAACAGGTCGCAGTGGTGGGATGCTGCTGCACCAAGCAGATCAACTGGTGGCAGCGGTGGGATGCAGCTTCACCAAGCTCATGAACTGGTGGCAGCGGTGGGATGCTGCTGCACCAAGCAAATAAACTGGTGGCAGCGGTGGTATGCTGCCCTTCCAAGCACATCGACTGGTGGCAGCGGCGGGATGCTGCTGCACCAAGCACATAAACTGGTGGCAGCGGTGAGATGCTGCTACACCAAGCACATAAACTGGTGGCAGTGGTGCGATGCTGCTGCACCAAGCAGATCAACTGGTGGCAGCGGTGGGATGCTGCTGTACCAAGCACATCAACTGGTGGCAGCGGTGGGATGCTGCTCCACCAAGCACATAAACTGGTGGCAGCTGTGGGATGCTGCTGCACCAAGCACATCAGCTGGTGGCAGTGGTGGGATGCTACTGCACCAAGCACATCAACTGGTGGCAGTGGTGGGATGCTGCTGCACCAAGCACATCAGCTGGTGGCAGCGGTGGGATGCTGCTGCACCAAGCACATCAACTGGTGGCAGCGGTGGGATGCTGCTGCACCAAGCACATCATTTGGTGGCAGTGGTGGGATGCTGCTCCACCAAGCACATAATCTGGTGCAGCGGTGAGATGCTGCTGCACCAAGCACATAAACTGGTGGCAGCGGTGGGATGCGGCTGCACCAAGCACATAAACTGGTGGCAGCGGTGGGATGCTGCAGAATCAAGCACATCAACTGGTGGCAGCGATGGGATGCTCCTGCACCAAGCACATCAGCTGTTGGCAGCAGTGGGATGCTGCTGCACCAAGCACATAAACTGGTGGCAGCAGTGGGATGCTGCTGCACCAAGCACATAAACTGGTGGCAGCGGTGGGATGCGGCTGCACCAAGCACATAAAGTGGTGGCAGTGGTGGGATGCTGCTGCACCAAGCACATCAACTGGTGGCAGTGGTGGGATGCTGCTGCACCAAGCACATCCATTGGTGGCAGTAGTGGAATGCTGCAGCACCAAGCACATCAACTGGTCGCAGCGATGAGATGCTGCTGCACCAAGGACATCAACTGGTGGCAGCGGTGGGATGCTGCTGCACCAAGCACATAAACTGGTGGCAGCGGTGAGATGCTGCTGCACCAAGCACATAAACTGGTGGCAGTGGTGGGATGCTGCTGCACCAAGCAGATCAACTGGTGGCAGCGGTGGGATGCTGCTCCACCAAGCACATAAACTGGTGGCAGCGGGGGGATGCTGCTGTACCAAGCACATCAAGTGGTGGCAGTTGTGAGATGCTGCTGCACCAAGCACATCAATTGGTGGCAGTGGTGGGATGCCGCTGCACCAAGCAAATCAACTGGTGGCAGCGGTGGGGTGCTGCTGCACAAAGCACATCGAATGGTGGCAGCGCGGTGGGATGCTGCAGCACCAAGCACATCCAATGGTGGCAGGAGTGCGATGTTGTGGCACCAAGCACATCAACTGGTGGCAGCGGTGGGATGCTGCTGCACCAAGCACATAAACTGGTGGCAGCAGTGGGATGCTGCTGCACCAAGCACATACACTGGTGGCAGCGGTGGGATGCGGCTGCACCAAGCACATAAAGTGGTGGCAGTGGTGGGATGCTGCTGCACCAAGCACATCAACTGGTGGCAGTTTTGGGATGCTGCTGCACCAAGCACATCAATTGGTGGCAGTAGTGGGATGCTTCAGCACCAAGCACATCAACTGGTGGCAGCGATGAGATGCTGCAGCACCAAGCACATCAACTGGTGGCAGCGGTGGGATGCTGCTGCACCAAGCACATAAACTGGTGGCAGCAGTGGGATGCTGCTGCACCAAGCACATAAACTGGTGGCAGCGGTGGGATGCGGCTGCACCAAGCACATAAAGTGGTGGCAGTGGTGGGATGCTGCTGCACCAAGCACATCAACTGGTGGCAGTTTTGGGATGCTGCTGCACCAAGCACATCAATTGGTGGCAGTAGTGGGATGCTTCAGCACCAAGCACATCAACTGGTGGCAGCGATGAGATGCTGCGGCACCAAGCACATCAACTGGTGGCAGCAGTGGGATGCTTTTGCACCTAGCACATCGAATGGTGGCAGCGCGATGGGATGCTGCTGCACCAAGCACATAAACTGGTGGCAGCGGTGGGGTGCTGCTGCACCAAGCAAACAAACTGGTAGAAGCAGTGGGAGGATGCTGCACCAAGTACATAAACAGGTGGCAGTGGTGGGATGCTGCTGCACCAAGCAGATCAACTGGTGGGAGCGGTGGGATGCAGCTTCACCAAGCTCATGAACTGGTGGCAGCAGCGGGAGGCTGCTGCACCAAGCACATAAACTGGTGGTAGCGGTGGTATGCTGCTCCTCCAAGCACATCAATTGGAGGCAGCGGTGGGATGCTGCTGCACCAAGCACATCAACTGGTGGCAGCGGTGGGATGCTGCTCCACCAAGCACATCAACTGGTGGCAGCGGTGGGATGCTGCTGCAACAAGCACATCGAATGGTGGCGGCGGTGGGATGCTGCTGCACCAAGCACATCAACTGTTGGCAGTGGTGGGATGCTGCTGCACCAAGCACATCAGCTGGTGGCAGCTGTGGGATGCTGCTGCACCAAGCACATCAGCTGGTGGCAGTGGTGGGATGCTGCTGCACCAAGCACATCAACTGGTGGCAGCGGTGGGATGCTGCTGCACCAAGCACATCAGCTGGTGGCAGCGGTGGGATGCTGCTGCACCAAACACATCAACTGGTGGCAGCGGTGGGATGCTGCTGCATCAAGCACATCAATTGGTGGCAGTGGTGGGATGCTGCTCCTCCAAGCACATAATCTGGTGCAGCGGTGGGATGCTTCTGCACCAAGCACATAAACTGGTGGCAGCGGTGGGATGCGGCTGCACCAAGCACATAAACTGGTGGCAGCGGTGGGATGCTGCTGCACCAAGTACATAAACTGGTGGCAGTGGTGGGATGCTGCCGCACCAAGCACATCAACTGGTGGCAGTGGTGGGATGCTGCTTCAACAAGCACATCAATTGGTGGAAGTGGTGGGATGCTGCAGCACTAAGCACATCAACTGGTGGCAGCGATGGGATGCTCCTGCACCAAGCACATCAACTGGTGGCAGCGGTGGGATGCTGCTGTACCAAGCACATCGAATGGTGGCAGCGCGGTGGGATGCTGCTGCACCAAGCACATCGAATGGTGGCAGGAGTGGGATGCTGTGGCACAAAGCACATCGACTGGTGGCAGCGGCGGGTTGCTCCTGCACAAATCACATAAACTGGTGGCAGCGGTGAGATGCTGCTGCACCAAGCACATAAACTGGTGGCAGTGGTGGGATGCTGCTGCACCAAGTACATAAACAGGTGGCAGTGGTGGGATGCTGCTGCACCAAGCAGATCAACTGGTGGGAGCGGTGGGATGCAGCTTCACCAAGCTCATGAACTGGTGGCAGCAGCGGGATGCTGCTGCACCAAGCACATAAACTGGTGGTAGCGGTGGTATGCTGCTCCTCCAAGCACATCAATTGGAGGCAGCGGTGGGATGCTGCTGCACAAAGCACATCAACTGGTGGCAGCGGTGGGATGCTGCTCCACCAAGCACATCAACTGGTGGCAGCGGTGGGATGCTGCTGCAACAAGCACATCGAATGGTGGCGGCGGTGGGATGCTGCTGCACCAAGCACATCAACTGTTGGCAGTGGTGGGATGCTGCTGCACCAAGCACATCAACTGGTGGCAGCGGTGGGATGATGCTGCAACAAGCACATCGAATGGCGGCGGCGGTGGGATGCTGCTGCACCAAGCACATCAACTGTTGGCAGTGGTGGGATGCTGCTGCACCAAGCACATCAGCTGTTGGCAGCTGTGGGATGCTGGTGCACCAAGCACATCAGCTGGTGGCAGTGGTGGGATGCTGCTGCACCAAGCACATCCACTGGTGGCAGCGGTGGGATGCTGCTGCACCAAGCACATCAGCTGGTGGCAGCGGTGGGATGCTGCTGCACCAAACCGATCAACTGGTGGCAGGGGTGGGGTGCTGCTGCATCAAGCACATCAATTGGTGGCAGTGGTGGGATGCTGCTCCTCCAAGCACATAATCTGGTGCAGCGGTGGGATGCTGCTGCACCATGCACATAAACTGGTGGCAGCGGTGGGATGCGGCTGCACCAAGCACATAAACTGGTGGCAGCGGTGGGATGCTGCTGCACCAAGTACATAAACTGGTGGCAGTTGTGGGATGCTGCCGCACCAAGCACATCAACTGGTGGCAGTGGTGGGATGCTGCTTCAACAAGCACATCAATTGGTGGAAGTGGTGGGATGCTGCAGCACTAAGCACATCAACTGGTGGCAGCGATGGGATGCTCCTGCACCAAGCACATCAACTGGTGGCAGCGGTGGGATGCTGCTGTACCAAGCACATCGAATGGTGGCAGCGCGGTGGGATGCTACTGCACCAAGCACATCAGCTGGTGGCAGCGGTGGGATGCTGCTGCACCAAGCACATCAACTGGTGGCAGTGGTGGGATGCTGCTGCACCAAGCACATCAGCTGGTGGCAGCGGTGGGATGCTGCTGCATCATGCACATCAACTGGTGGCAGCGATGGGATGCTCCTGCACCAAGCACATCAACTGGTGGCAACGGTGGGATGCTGCTGTACCAAGCACATCGAATGGTGGCAGCGCGGTGGGATGCTGCTGCACCAAGCACATCGAATGGTGGCAGCGGCGGGATGCTGCTGCACCAAGCACATAAACTGGTGGCAGCGGTGAGATGCTGCTGCACCAAGCACATAAACTGGTGGCAGTGGTGGGATGCTGCTCCTCCAAGCACATCAATTGGAGGCAGCGGTGGGATGCTGCTGCACCAAGCACATCAACTGGTGGCAGCGGTGGGATGCTGCTCCACCAAGCACATCAACTGGTGGCAGCGGTGGGATGCTGCTGCAACAAGCACATCGAATGGTGGCGGCGGTGGGATGCTGCTGCAACAAGCACATCAACTGTTGGCAGTGGTGGGATGCTGCTGCACCAAGCACATCAGCTGGTGACAGCTGTGGGATGCTGCTGCACCAAGCACATAAACTGGTGGCAGCGGTGAGATGCTGCTGCACCAAGCACATAAACTGGTGGCAGTGGTGGGATGCTGCTCCTCCAAGCACATCAATTGGAGGCAGCGGTGGGATGCTGCTGCACCAAGCACATCAACTGGTGGCAGCGGTGGGATGCTGCTCCACCAAGCACATCAACTGGTGGCAGCGGTGGGATACTGCTGCAACAAGCACATCGAATGGTGGCGGCGGTGGGATGCTGCTGCATCAAGCACATCAACTGTTGGCAGTGGTGGGATGCTGCTGCACCAAGCACATCAGCTGGTGGCAGCTGTGGGATGCTGCTGCACCAAGCACATCAGCTGGTGGCAGTGGTGGGATGCTGCTGCACCAAGCACATCAACTGGTGGCAGCGGTGGGATGCTGCTGCACCAAGCACATCAGCTGGTGGCAGCGGTGGGATGCTGCTGCACCAAACACATCAACTGGTGGCAGCGGTGGGATGCTGCTGCATCAAGCACATCAATTGGTGGCAGTGGTGGGATGCTGCTCCTCCAAGCACATAATCTGGTGCAGCGGTGGGATGCTGCTGCACCAAGCACATAAACTGGTGGCAGCGGTGGGATGCGGCTGCACCAAGCACATAAACTGGTGGCAGCGGTGGGATGCTGCTGCACCAAGTACATAAACTGGTGGCAGTGGTGGGATGCTGCCGCACCAAGCACATCAACTGGTGGCAGTGGTGGGATGCTGCTTCAACAAGCACATCAATTGGTGGAAGTGGTGGGATGCTGCAGCACCAAGCACATCAACTGGTGGCAGCGATGGGATGCTCCTGCACCAAGCACATCAACTGGTGGCAGCGGTGGGATACTGCTGTACCAAGCACATCGAATGGTGGCAGCGCGGTGGGATGCTGCTGCACCAAGCACATCGAATGGTGGCAGGAGTGGGATGCTGTGGCACCAAGCACATCGACTGGTGGCAGTGGCGGGATGCTGCTGCACCAAGCACATAAACTGGTGGCAGTGGTGAGATGCTGCTGCACCAAGCACATAAACTGGTGGCAGTGGTGGGATGCTGCTGCACCAAGCAGATCAACTGGTGGCAGCGGTGGGATGCTGCTGCACCAAGCACATCAATTGGTGGCTGTGGTGGGATGCTGCTCCACCAAGCACATAATCTGGTGCAGCGCTGGGATGCTGCTGCACCAAGCACATAAACTGGTGGCAGCGGTGCGATGCGGCTGCACCAAGCACAAAAACTGGTGGCAGCAGTGGGATGCTGCTGCACCAAGCACATAAACTGGTGGCAGTGGTGGGATGCTGCCGCACCAAGCACGTCAACTGGTGGCAGTTGTGGGATGCTGCTTCAACAAGCACATCAATTGGTGGAAGTGGTGGGATGCTGCAGAACCAAGCACATCAACTGGTGGCAGCGATGGGATGCTCCTGCACCAAGCACAACAACTTGTGGCAACGGTGGGATGCTGCTGTAGCAAGCACATCGAATGGTGGCAGCGCGGTGGGATGATGCTGCACCAAGCACATCGAATGGTGGCAGGAGTGGCATGCTGTGGCACCAAGCACATAAACTGGTGGCAGTGGTGGGATGCTGCTGCACCAAGCAGATCAACTGGTGGCAGCGGTGGGATGCTGCTGCACCAAGCACATCAATTGGTGGCAGTAGTGGGATGCTGCAGCACCAAGCACATCAACTGGTGGCAGCGATGAGATGCTGCTGCACCAAGCACATCAACTGGTGGCAGCAGTGGGATGCTGCTGCACCTAGCACATCGAATGGTGGCAGCGCGATGGGATGCTGCTGCACCAAGCACATAAACTGGTGGCACCAGTGGGATGCTGCTGCACCAAGCACATAAACTGGTGGCAGCGGTGGGATGCGGCTGCACCAAGCACATAAAGTGGTGGCAGTGGTGGGATGCTGCTGCACCAAGCACATCAACTGGTGGCAGTTTTGGGATGCTGCTGCACCAAGCACATCAATTGGTGGCAGTAGTGGGATGCTGCAGCACCAAACACATCAACTGGTGGCAGCGATGAGATGCTGCTGCACCAAGCACATCAACTGGTGGCAGCAGTGGGATGCTGCTGCACCTAGCACATCGAATGGTGGCAGCGCGATGGGATGCTGCTGCACCAAGCACATAAACTGGTGGCAGCGGTGGGGTGCTGCTGCACCAAGCAAACAAACTGGTAGAAGCAGTGGGAGGCTGCTGCACCAAGTACATAAACAGGTGGCAGTGGTGGGATGCTGCTGCACCAAGCAGATCAACTGGTGGGAGCGGTGGGATGCAGCTTCACCAAGCTCATGAACTGGTGGCAGCAGCGGGATGCTGCTGCACCAAGCACATTAACTGGTGGTAGCGGTGGTATGCTGCTCCTCCAAGCACATCAATTGGATGCAGCGGTGGGATGCTGCTGCACCAAGCACATCAACTGGTGGCAGCGGTGGGATGCTGCTCCACCAAGCACATCAACTGGTGGCAGCGGTGGGATGCTGCTGCAACAAGCACATCGAATGGTGGCGGCGGTGGGATGCTGCTGCTCCAAGCACATCAACTGTTGGCAGTGGTGGGATGCTGCTGCACCAAGCACATCAACTGGTGGCAGCTGTGGGATGCTGCTGCACCAAGCACATCAGCTGGTGGCAGTGGTGGGATGCTGCTGCACCAAGCACATCAACTGGTGGCAGCGGTGGGATGCTGCTGCACCAAGCACATCAGCTGGTGGCAGCGGTGGGATGCTGCTGCACCAAACACATCAACTGGTGGCAGCGGTGGGATGCTGCTGCATCAAGCACATCAATTGGTGGCAGTGGTGGGATGCTGCTCCTCCAAGCACATAATCTGGTGCAGCGGTGGGATGCTGCTGCACCAAGCACATAAACTGGTGGCAGCGGTGGGATGCGGCTGCACCAAGCACATAAACTGGTGGCAGCGGTGGGATGCTGCTGCACCAAGTACATAAACTGGTGGCAGTGGTGGGATGCTGCCGCACCAAGCACATCAACTGGTGGCAGTGGTGGGATGCTGCTTCAACAAGCACATCAATTGGTGGAAGTGGTGGGATGCTGCAGCACTAAGCACATCAACTGGTGGCAGCGATGGGATGCTCCTGCACCAAGCACATCAACTGGTGGTAGCGGTGGGATGCTGCTGTACCAAGCACATCGAATGGTGGCAGCGCGGTGGGATGCTGCTGCACCAAGCACATCGAATGGTGGCAGGAGTGGGATGCTGTGGCACCAAGCACATCGACTGGTGGCAGCGGCGGGATGCTGCTGCACCAAGCACATAAACTGGTGGCAGCGGTGAGATGCTGCTGCACCAAGCACATAAACTGGTGGCAGTGGTGGGATGCTGCTGCACCAAGTACATAAACAGGTGGCAGTGGTGGGATGCTGCTGCACCAAGCAGATCAACTGGTGGGAGCGGTGGGATGCAGCTTCACCAAGCTCATGAACTGGTGGCAGCAGCGGGATGCTGCTGCACCAAGCACATAAACTGGTGGTAGCGGTGGTATGCTGCTCCTCCAAGCACATCAATTGGAGGCAGCGGTGGGATGCTGCTGCACCAAGCACATCAACTGGTGGCAGCGGTGGGATGCTGCTCCACCAAGCACATCAACTGGTGGCAGCGGTGGGATGCTGCTGCAAAAAGCACATCGAATGGTGGCGGCGGTGGGATGCTGCTGCACCAAGCACATCAACTGTTGGCAGTGGTGGGATGCTGCTGCACCAAGCACATCAGCTGGTGGCAGCTGTGGGATGCTGCTGCACCAAGCACATCAGCTGGTGGCAGTGGTGGGATGCTGCTGCAACAAGCACATCAACTGGTGGCAGCGGTGGGATGCTGCTGCACCAAGCACATCAGCTGGTGGCAGCGGTGGGATGCTGCTGCACCAAACACATCAACTGGTGGCAGGGGTGGGGTGCTGCTGCATCAAGCACATCAATTGGTGGCAGTGGTGGGATGCTGCTCCTCCAAGCACATAATCTGGTGCAGCGGTGGGATGCTGCTGCACCATGCACATAAACTGGTGGCAGCGGTGGGATGCGGCTGCACCAAGCACATAAACTGGTGGCAGCGGTGGGATGCTGCTGCACCAAGTACATAAACTGGTGGCAGTTGTGGGATGCTGCCGCACCAAGCACATCAACTGGTGGCAGTGGTGGGATGCTGCTTCAACAAGCACATCAATTGGTGGAAGTGGTGGGATGCTGCAGCACTAAGCACATCAACTGGTGGCAGCGATGGGATGCTCCTGCACCAAGCACATCAACTGGTGGCAGCGGTGGGATGCTGCTGTACCAAGCACATCGAATGGTGGCAGCGCGGTGGGATGCTGCTGCACCAAGCACATCGAATGGTGGCAGGAGTGGGATGCTGTGGCACCAAGCACATCGACTGGTGGCAGCGGCGGGATGCTGCTGCACCAAGCACATAAACTGGTGGCAGCGGTGAGATGCTGCTGCACCAAGCACATAAACTGGTGGCAGTGGTGGGATGCTGCTGCACCAAGCAGATCAACTGGTGGCAGCGGTGGGATGCTGCTGCACCAAGCACATCAATGGTGGCTGTGGTGGGATGCTGCTCCACCAAGCACATAATCTGGTGCAGCGCTGGGATGCTGCTGCACCAAGCACATAAACTGGTGGCAGCGGTGCGATGCGGCTGCACCAAGCACAAAAACTGGTGGCAGCGGTGGGATGCTGCTGCACCAAGCACATAAACTGGTGGCAGTGGTGGGATGCTGCCGCACCAAGCACGTCAACTGGTGGCAGTTGTGGGATGCTGCTTCAACAAGCACATCAATTGGTGGAAGTGGTGGGATGCTGCAGAACCAAGCACATCAACTGGTGGCAGCGATGGGATGCTCCTGCACCAAGCACATCAACTGGTGGCAACGGTGGGATGCTGCTGTACCAAGCACATCGAATGGTGGCAGCGCGGTGGGATGCTGCTGCACCAAGCACATCGAATGGTGGCAGGAGTGGCATGCTGTGGCACCAAGCACATAAACTGGTGGCAGTGGGATGCTGCTGCACCAAGCAGATCAACTGGTGGCAGCGGTGGGATGCTGCTGCACCAAGCACATCAATTGGTGGCTGTGGTGGGATGCTGCTCCACCAAGCACATAATCTGGTGGCAGCGGTGGGATGCTGCTGCATCAAGCACATCAATTGGTGGCAGTGGTGGGATGCTGCTCCTCCAAGCACATAATCTGGTGCAGCGGTGGGATGCTGCTGCACCAAGCACATAAACTGGTGGCAGCGGTGGGATGCGGCTGCACCAAGCACATAAACTGGTGGCAGCGGTGGGATGCTGCTGCACCAAGTACATAAACTGGTGGCAGTGGTGGGATGCTGCCGCACCAAGCACATCAACTGGTGGCAGTGGTGGGATGCTGCTTCAACAAGCACATCAATTGGTGGAAGTGGTGGGATGCTGCAGCACTAAGCACATCAACTGGTGGCAGCGATGGGATGCTCCTGCACCAAGCACATCAACTGGTGGTAGCGGTGGGATGCTGCTGTACCAAGCACATCGAATGGTGGCAGCGCGGTGGGATGCTGCTGCACCAAGCACATCGAATGGTGGCAGGAGTGGGATGCTGTGGCACCAAGCACATCGACTGGTGGCAGCGGCGGGATGCTGCTGCACCAAGCACATAAACTGGTGGCAGCGGTGAGATGCTGCTGCACCAAGCACATAAACTGGTGGCAGTGGTGGGATGCTGCTGCACCAAGTACATAAACAGGTGGCAGTGGTGGGATGCTGCTGCACCAAGCAGATCAACTGGTGGGAGCGGTGGGATGCAGCTTCACCAAGCTCATGAACTGGTGGCAGCAGCGGGATGCTGCTGCACCAAGCACATAAACTGGTGGTAGCGGTGGTATGCTGCTCCTCCAAGCACATCAATTGGAGGCAGCGGTGGGATGCTGCTGCACCAAGCACATCAACTGGTGGCAGCGGTGGGATGCTGCTCCACCAAGCACATCAACTGGTGGCAGCGGTGGGATGCTGCTGCAACAAGCACATCGAATGGTGGCGGCGGTGGGATGCTGCTGCACCAAGCACATCAACTGTTGGCAGTGGTGGGATGCTGCTGCACCAAGCACATCAGCTGGTGGCAGCTGTGGGATGCTGCTGCACCAAGCACATCAGCTGGTGGCAGTGGTGGGATGCTGCTGCAACAAGCACATCAACTGGTGGCAGCGGTGGGATGCTGCTGCACCAAGCACATCAGCTGGTGGCAGCGGTGGGATGCTGCTGCACCAAACACATCAACTGGTGGCAGGGGTGGGGTGCTGCTGCATCAAGCACATCAATTGGTGGCAGTGGTGGGATGCTGCTCCTCCAAGCACATAATCTGGTGCAGCGGTGGGATGCTGCTGCACCATGCACATAAACTGGTGGCAGCGGTGGGATGCGGCTGCACCAAGCACATAAACTGGTGGCAGCGGTGGGATGCTGCTGCACCAAGTACATAAACTGGTGGCAGTTGTGGGATGCTGCCGCACCAAGCACATCAACTGGTGGCAGTGGTGGGATGCTGCTTCAACAAGCACATCAATTGGTGGAAGTGGTGGGATGCTGCAGCACTAAGCACATCAACTGGTGGCAGCGATGGGATGCTCCTGCACCAAGCACATCAACTGGTGGCAGCGGTGGGATGCTGCTGTACCAAGCACATCGAATGGTGGCAGCGCGGTGGGATGCTGCTGCACCAAGCACATCGAATGGTGGCAGGAGTGGGATGCTGTGGCACCAAGCACATCGACTGGTGGCAGCGGCGGGATGCTGCTGCACCAAGCACATAAACTGGTGGCAGCGGTGAGATGCTGCTGCACCAAGCACATAAACTGGTGGCAGTGGTGGGATGCTGCTGCACCAAGCAGATCAACTGGTGGCAGCGGTGGGATGCTGCTGCACCAAGCACATCAATGGTGGCTGTGGTGGGATGCTGCTCCACCAAGCACATAATCTGGTGCAGCGCTGGGATGCTGCTGCACCAAGCACATAAACTGGTGGCAGCGGTGCGATGCGGCTGCACCAAGCACAAAAACTGGTGGCAGCGGTGGGATGCTGCTGCACCAAGCACATAAACTGGTGGCAGTGGTGGGATGCTGCCGCACCAAGCACGTCAACTGGTGGCAGTTGTGGGATGCTGCTTCAACAAGCACATCAATTGGTGGAAGTGGTGGGATGCTGCAGAACCAAGCACATCAACTGGTGGCAGCGATGGGATGCTCCTGCACCAAGCACATCAACTGGTGGCAACGGTGGGATGCTGCTGTACCAAGCACATCGAATGGTGGCAGCGCGGTGGGATGCTGCTGCACCAAGCACATCGAATGGTGGCAGGAGTGGCATGCTGTGGCACCAAGCACATAAACTGGTGGCAGTGGGATGCTGCTGCACCAAGCAGATCAACTGGTGGCAGCGGTGGGATGCTGCTGCACCAAGCACATCAATTGGTGGCTGTGGTGGGATGCTGCTCCACCAAGCACATAATCTGGTGGCAGCGGTGGGATGCTGCTGCATCAAGCACATCAATTGGTGGCAGTGGTGGGATGCTGCTCCTCCAAGCACATAATCTGGTGCAGCGGTGGGATGCTGCTGCACCAAGCACATAAACTGGTGGCAGCGGTGGGATGCGGCTGCACCAAGCACATAAACTGGTGGCAGCGGTGGGATGCTGCTGCACCAAGTACATAAACTGGTGGCAGTGGTGGGATGCTGCCGCACCAAGCACATCAACTGGTGGCAGTGGTGGGATGCTGCTTCAACAAGCACATCAATTGGTGGAAGTGGTGGGATGCTGCAGCACCAAGCACATCAACTGGTGGCAGCGATGGGATGCTCTTGCACCAAGCACATCAACTGGTGGCAGCGGTGGGATACTGCTGTACCAAGCACATCGAATGGTGGCAGCGCGGTGGGATGCTGCCGCACCAAGCACATCGAATGGTGGCAGGAGTGGGATGCTGTGGCACCAAGCACATCGACTGGTGGCAGCGGCGGGATGCTGCTGCACCAAGCACATAAACTGGTGGCAGCGGTGAGATGCTGCTGCACCAAGCACATAAACTGGTGGCAGTGGTGGGATGCTGCTGCACCAAGCAGATCAACTGGTGGCAGCGGTGGGATGCTGCTGCACCAAGCACATCAATGGTGGCTGTGGTGGGATGCTGCAGAACCAAGCACATCAACTGGTGGCAGTGATGGGATGCTCCTGCACCAAGCACATCAACTGGTGGCAACGGTGGGATGCTGCTGTACCAAGCACATCGAATGGTGGCAGCGCGGTGGGATGCTGCTGCACCAAGCACATCGAATGGTGGCAGGAGTGGCATGCTGTGGCACCAAGCACATAAACTGGTGGCAGTGGGATGCTGCTGCACCAAGCAGATCAACTGGTGGCAGCGGTGGGATGCTGCTGCACCAAGCACATCAATTGGTGGCTGTGGTGGGATGCTGCTCCACCAAGCACATAATCTGGTGCAGCGGTGGGATGCTGCTGCACCAAGCACATAAACTGGTGGCAGCGGTGGGATGCGGCTGCACCAAGCACATAAACTGGTGACAGCGGTGGGATGCTGCTGCACCAAGCACATAAACTGGTGGCAGTGGTGGGATGCTGCCACACCAAGCACGTCAACTGGTGGCAGTTGTGGGATGCTGCTTCAACAAGCACATCTATTGGTGGAAGTGGTGGGATGCTGCAGAACCAAGCACATCAACTGGTGGCAGCGATGGGATGCTCCTGGACCAAGCACATCAACTGGTGGCAGCGGTGGGATGCTGCTGTACCAAGCACATCGAATGGTGGCAGCGCGGTGGGATGCTGCTGCACCAAGCACATCGAATGGTGGCAGCGCGGTGGGATGCTGCTGCACCAAGCACATCGAATGGTGGCAGGAGTGGGATGCTGTGGCACCAAGCACATCGGCTGGTGGCAGCTGCGGGATGCTGCTGCACCAAGCACATAAACTGGTGGCAGCGGTGAGATGCTGCTACACCAAGCACATAAACTGGTGCCAGTGGTGCGATGCTGCTGCACCAAGCAGATCAACTGGTGGCAGCGGTGGGATGCTGCTCCTCCAAGCACATCGAATGGTGGCGGCGGTGGGATGCTGCTGCAACAAGCACATCAACTGTTGGCAGTGGTGGGATGCTGCTGCACCAAGCACATCAGCTGGTGGCAGCTGTGGGATGCTGCTGCACCAAGCACATCAGCTGGTGGCAGTGGTGGGATGCTGCTGCACCAAGCACATCAACTGATGGCAGCGGTGGGATGCTGCTGCACCAAGCACATCAGCTGGTGGCAGCGGTGGGATGCTGCTGCACCAAACACATCAACTGGTGGCAGCGGTGGGATGCTGCTGCATCAAGCACATCAATTGGTGGCAGTGGTGGGATGCTGCTCCTCCAAGCACATCAATTGGTGGAAGTGGTGGGATGCTGCAGCACCAAGCACATCAACTGGTGGCAGCGATGGGATGCTCCTGCACCAAGCACATCAACTGGTGGCAGCGCGGTGGGATGCTGCTGCACCAAGCACATCGAATGGTGGCAGGAGTTTGATGCTGTGGCACCAAGCACATCGACTGGTGGCAGCGCCGGGATGCTGCTGCACCAAGCACATAAACTGGTGGCAGCGGTGAGATGCTGCTGCACCAAGCACATAAACTGGTGGCAGTGGTGGGATGCTGCTGCACCAAGCAGATCAACTGGTGGCAGCGGTGGGATGCTGCTGCACCAAGCACATCAATTGGTGGCTGTGGTGGGATGCTGCTGCAACAAGCACATCAACTGTTGGCAGTGGTGGGATGCTGCTGCACCAAGCACATCAGCTGGTGGCAGCTGTGGGATGCTGCTGCACCAAGCACATCAGCTGGTGGCAGTGGTGGGATGCTGCTGCACCAAGCACATCAACTGATGGCAGCGGTGGGATGCTGCTGCACCAAGCACATCAGCTGGTGGCAGCGGTGGGATGCTGCTGCACCAAACACATCAACTGGTGGCAGCGGTGGGATGCTGCTGCATCAAGCACATCAATTGGTGGCAGTGGTGGGATGCTGCTCCTCCAAGCACATAATCTGGTGCAGCGGTGGGATGCTGCTGCACCAAGCACATAAACTGGTGGCAGCGGTGGGATGCGGCTGCACCAAGCACATAAACTGGTGGCAGCGGTGGGATGCTGCTGCACCAAGTACATAAACTGGTGGCAGTGGTGGGATGCTGCCGCACCAAGCACATCAACTGGTGGCAGTGGTGGGATGCTGCTTCAACAAGCACATCAATTGGTGGAAGTGGTGGGATGCTGCAGCACCAAGCACATCAACTGGTGGCAGCGATGGGATGCTCCTGCACCAAGCACATCAACTGGTGGCAGCGGTGGGATACTGCTGTACCAAGCACATCGAATGGTGGCAGCGCGGTGGGATGCTGCTGCACCAAGCACATCGAATGGTGGCAGGAGTGGGATGCTGTGGCACCAAGCACATCGACTGGTGGCAGCGGCGGGATGCTGCTGCACCAAGCACATAAACTGGTGGCAGCGGTGAGATGCTGCTGCACCAAGCACATAAACTGGTGGCAGTGGTGGGATGCTGCTGCACCAAGCAGATCAACTGGTGGCAGCGGTGGGATGCTGCTGCACCAAGCACATCAATTGGTGGCTGTGGTGGGATGCTGCTCCACCAAGCACATAATCTGGTGCAGCGCTGGGTTGCTGCTGCACCAAGCACATAAACTGGTGGCAGCGGTGCGATGCGGCTGCACCAAGCACAAAAACTGGTGGCAGCGGTGGGATGCTGCTGCACCAAGCACATAAACTGGTGGCAGTGGTGGGATGCTGCCGCACCAAGCACGTCAACTGGTGGCAGTTGTGGGATGCTGCTTCAACAAGCACATCAATTGGTGGAAGTGGTGGGATGCTGCAGAACCAAGCACATCAACTGGTGGCAGCGATGGGATGCTCCTGCACCAAGCACATCAACTGGTGGCAACGGTGGGATGCTGCTGTACCAAGCACATCGAATGGTGGCAGCGCGGTGGGATGCTGCTGCACCAAGCACATCGAATGGTGGCAGGAGTGGCATGCATTGGCACCAAGCACATAAACTGGTGGCAGTGGTGGGATGCTGCTGCACCAAGCAGATCAACTGGTGGCAGCGGTGGGATGCTGCTGCACCAAGCACATCAATTGGTGGCTGTGGTGGGATGCTGCTCCACCAAGCACATAATCTGGTGCAGCGGTGGGATGCTGCTGCACCAAGCACATAAACTGGTGGCAGCGGTGGGATGCGGCTGCACCAAGCACATAAACTGGTGACAGCGGTGGGATGCTGCTGCACCAAGCACATAAACTGGTGGCAGTGGTGGGATGCTGCCACACCAAGCACGTCAACTGGTGGCAGTTGTGGGATGCTGCTTCAACAAGCACATCTATTGGTGGAAGTGGTGGGATGCTGCAGAACCAAGCACATCAACTGGTGGCAGCGATGGGATGCTCCTGGACCAAGCACATCAACTGGTGGCAGCGGTGGGATGCTGCTGTACCAAGCACATCGAATGGTGGCAGCGCGGTGGGATGCTGCTGCACCAAGCACATCGAATGGTGGCAGCGCGGTGGGATGCTGCTGCACCAAGCACATCGAATGGTGGCAGGAGTGGGATGCTGTGGCACCAAGCACATCGACTGGTGGCAGCTGCGGGATGCTGCTGCACCAAGCACATAAACTGGTGGCAGCGGTGAGATGCTGCTACACCAAGCACATAAACTGGTGCCAGTGGTGCGATGCTGCTGCACCAAGCAGATCAACTGGTGGCAGCGGTGGGATGCTGCTCCTCCAAGCACATCGAATGGTGGCGGCGGTGGGATGCTGCTGCAACAAGCACATCAACTGTTGGCAGTGGTGGGATGCTGCTGCACCAAGCACATCAGCTGGTGGCAGCTGTGGGATGCTGCTGCACCAAGCACATCAGCTGGTGGCAGTGGTGGGATGCTGCTGCACCAAGCACATCAACTGATGGCAGCGGTGGGATGCTGCTGCACCAAGCACATCAGCTGGTGGCAGCGGTGGGATGCTGCTGCACCAAACACATCAACTGGTGGCAGCGGTGGGATGCTGCTGCATCAAGCACATCAATTGGTGGCAGTGGTGGGATGCTGCTCCTCCAAGCACATCAATTGGTGGAAGTGGTGGGATGCTGCAGCACCAAGCACATCAACTGGTGGCAGCGATGGGATGCTCCTGCACCAAGCACATCAACTGGTGGCAGCGCGGTGGGATGCTGCTGCACCAAGCACATCGAATGGTGGCAGGAGTTTGATGCTGTGGCACCAAGCACATCGACTGGTGGCAGCGCCGGGATGCTGCTGCACCAAGCACATAAACTGGTGGCAGCGGTGAGATGCTGCTGCACCAAGCACATAAACTGGTGGCAGTGGTGGGATGCTGCTGCACCAAGCAGATCAACTGGTGGCAGCGGTGGGATGCTGCTGCACCAAGCACATCAATTGGTGGCTGTGGTGGGATGCTGCTGCAACAAGCACATCAACTGTTGGCAGTGGTGGGATGCTGCTGCACCAAGCACATCAGCTGGTGGCAGCTGTGGGATGCTGCTGCACCAAGCACATCAGCTGGTGGCAGTGGTGGGATGCTGCTGCACCAAGCACATCAACTGATGGCAGCGGTGGGATCCTGCTGCACCAAGCACATCAGCTGGTGGCAGCGGTGGGATGCTGCTGCACCAAACACATCAACTGGTGGCAGCGGTGGGATGCTGCTGCATCAAGCACATCAATTGGTGGCAGTGGTGGGATGCTGCTCCTCCAAGCACATAATCTGGTGCAGCGGTGGGATGCTGCTGCACCAAGCACATAAACTGGTGGCAGCGGTGGGATGCGGCTGCACCAAGCACATAAACTGGTGGCAGCGGTGGGATGCTGCTGCACCAAGTACATAAACTGGTGGCAGTGGTGGGATGCTGCCGCACCAAGCACATCAACTGGTGGCAGTGGTGGGATGCTGCTTCAACAAGCACATCAATTGGTGGAAGTGGTGGGATGCTGCAGCACCAAGCACATCAACTGGTGGCAGCGATGGGATGCTCCTGCACCAAGCACATCAACTGGTGGCAGCGGTGGGATACTGCTGTACCAAGCACATCGAATGGTGGCAGTGCGGTGGGATGCTGCTGCACCAAGCACATCGAATGGTGGCAGGAGTGGGATGCTGTGGCACCAAGCACATCGACTGGTGGCAGCGGCGGGATGCTGCTGCACCAAGCACATAAACTGGTGGCAGCGGTGAGATGCTGCTGCACCAAGCACATAAACTGGTGGCAGTGGTGGGATGCTGCTGCACCAAGCAGATCAACTGGTGGCAGCGGTGGGATGCTGCTGCACCAAGCACATCAATTGGTGGCTGTGGTGGGATGCTGCTCCACCAAGCACATAATCTGGTGCAGCGCTGGGTTGCTGCTGCACCAAGCACATAAACTGGTGGCAGCGGTGCGATGCGGCTGCACCAAGCACAAAAACTGGTGGCAGCGGTGGGATGCTGCTGCACCAAGCACATAAACTGGTGGCAGTGGTGGGATGCTGCCGCACCAAGCACGTCAACTGGTGGCAGTTGTGGGATGCTGCTTCAACAAGCACATCAATTGGTGGAAGTGGTGGGATGCTGCAGAACCAAGCACATCAACTGGTGGCAGCGATGGGATGCTCCTGCACCAAGCACATCAACTGGTGGCAATGGTGGGATGCTGCTGTACCAAGCACATCGAATGGTGGCAGCGCGGTGGGATGCTGCTGCACCAAGCACGTCGAATGGTGGCAGGAGTGGCATGCATTGGCACCAAGCACATAAACTGGTGGCAGTGGTGGGATGCTGCTGCACCAAGCAGATCAACTGGTGGCAGCGGTGGGATGCTGCTGCACCAAGCACATCAATTGGTGGCTGTGGTGGGATGCTGCTCCACCAAGCACATAATCTGGTGCAGCGGTGGGATGCTGCTGCACCAAGCACATAAACTGGTGGCAGCGGTGGGATGCGGCTGCACCAAGCACATAAACTGGTGACAGCGGTGGGATGCTGCTGCACCAAGCACATAAACTGGTGGCAGTGGTGGGATGCTGCCACACCAAGCACGTCAACTGGTGGCAGTTGTGGGATGCTGCTTCAACAAGCACATCTATTGGTGGAAGTGGTGGGATGCTGCAGAACCAAGCACATCAACTGGTGGCAGCGATGGGATGCTCCTGGACCAAGCACATCAACTGGTGGCAGCGGTGGGATGCTGCTGTACCAAGCACATCGAATGGTGGCAGCGCGGTGGGATGCTGCTGCACCAAGCACATCGAATGGTGGCAGCGCGGTGGGATGCTGCTGCACCAAGCACATCGAATGGTGGCAGGAGTGGGATGCTGTGGCACCAAGCACATCGACTGGTGGCAGCTGCGGGATGCTGCTGCACCAAGCACATAAACTGGTGGCAGCGGTGAGATGCTGCTACACCAAGCACATAAACTGGTGCCAGTGGTGCGATGCTGCTGCACCAAGCAGATCAACTGGTGGCAGTGGTGAGATGCTGCTGCACCAAGCACATCAATTGGTGGCAGTGGTGGGATGCCGTTGCACCAAGCACATCAACTGGTGGCAGCGGCGGGATGCTGCTGCACCAAGCACATAAACTGGTGGAAGCAGTGTGATGCTGCTGCACCAAGTACATAAGCAGGTGGCAGTGGTGGGATGCTGCTGCACCAAGCACATCAGCTGGTGGCAGCGGTGGGATGCTGCTGCACCAAGCACATAAACTGGTGGCAGCGGTGGGATGCTGCTGAGCACATAAACTGGTGGCAGCGGTGGGATGCTGCTGAGCACATAAACTTTTGGCAGCGGTGGGATGCTGCTGCATCAAGCACATCGGCTGGTAGCAGCGGTGGGATGCCGCTGCACCAAGCACATCAGCAGGGGGCAGCGGTGGGATGCTGCTGCACCAAGCACATATACTGGTGGCAGAGGTGGGATGCTGCTGCACCAAGCACATAAACTGGTGGCAGCGGTGAGATGCTGCTGCACCAAGCACTTAAACTGGTGGCAGTGGTGGGATGCTGCTGCACCAAGCAGATCAACTGGTGGCAGCGGTTGGATGCTGCTGCACCATGCACATCAATTGGTGGCTGTGGTGGGATGCTGCTCCACCAAGCACATAATCTGGTGCAGTGGTGGGATGCTGCTGCACCAAGCACATAAACTGGTGGCAGCGGTGGGATGTGGCTGCACAAAGCACATAAACTGGTGGCAGCGGTGGGATGCTGCTGCACCAAACACATAAACTGGTGGCAGTGGTGGGATGCTGCCGCACCAAGCACATCAACTGGTGGCAGTGGTGGGATGCTGCTTCAACAAGCACATAAATTGGTGGAAGTGGTGGGATGCTGCAGAACCAAGCACATCAACTGGTGGCAGCGATGGGATGCTCCTGCACCAAGCACATCAACTGGTGGCAGCGGTGGGATGCTGCTGTACCAAGCACATCGAATGGTGGCAGCGCGGTGGGATGCTGCTGCACCAAGCACATCGAATGGTGGCAGGAGTGGGATGCTGTGGCACCAAGCACATCGACTGGTGGCAGCGGCGGGTTGCTGCTGCACCAAGCGCATAAACTGGTGGCAGCGGTGAGATGCTGCTGCACCAAGCACATAAACTGGTGGCAGTGGTGGGATGCTGCTGCACCAAGCACATCAAATGGTGGCAGTTGTGAGATGCTGCTGCACCAAGCACATCAATTGGTGGCAGTGGTGGGATGCCACTGCACCAAGCACATCAACTGGTGGCAGCAGTGGGATGCTGCTGCACAAAGCACATCGAATGGTGGCAGCGCGGTGGGATGCTGCTGCACCAAGCACATCCAATGGTGGCAGGAGTGGGATGTTGTGGCACCAAGCACATCAACTGGTGGCAGCGGCGGGATGCTGCTGCACCAAGCACATAAACTGGTGGCAGCGGTGGGATGCTGCTGCACCAAGCACATAAACTGGTGGAAGCGGTGTGATGCTGCTGCACCAAGTACATAAGCAGGTGGCAGTGGTGGGATGCTGCTGCACCAAGCAGATCAACTGGTGGAAGCGGTGGGATGCTGCTTCACCAAGCACATGAACTGGTGGCAGTGGTGGGATGCTGCTGCACCAAGCACATCAGCTGGTGGCAGCGGTGGGATGCTGCTGCATCAAGCACATAAACTGGTGGCAGCGGTGGGATGCTGCTGAGCACATAAACTTGTGGCAGCAGTGGGATGTTGCTGCACCATCACATCAGCTGGTAGCAGCGGTGGGATGCCGCTGCACCAAGCACATCAACTGGTGGCAGCGATGGGATGCTGCTGCACCAAGCACATCAACTGGTGGCAGCAGTGGGATGCTGCTGCACCTAGCACATCGAATGGTGGCAGCGCGGTGGGATGCTGCTGCACCAAGCACATAAACTGGTGGCAGCGGTGGGGTGCAGCTTCACCAAGCTCATGAACTGGTGGCAGCGGTGGGATGCTGCTTCACCAAGCAAATAAACTGGTGGCAGCGGTGGTATGCTGCCCTTCCAAGCAAATCGACTGGTGGCAGCGGCGGGATGCTGCTGCACCAAGCACATAAACTGGTGGCAGCGGTGAGATGCTGCTACACCAAGCACATAAACTGGTGGCAGTGGTGCGATGCTGCTGCACCAAGCAGATCAACTGGTGGCAGCGGTGGGATGCTGCTCCACCAAGCACATAAACTGGTGGCAGCTGTGGGATGCTGCTCCACCAAGCACATCAGCTGGTGGCAGTGGTGGGATGCTACTGCACCAAGCACATAAACTGGTGGCAGCGGTGGGATGCTGCTGCACCAAGCACATCATTTGGTGGCAGTGGTGGGATGCTGCTCCACCAAGCACATCAACTGGTGGCAGCGATGGGATGCTCCTGCACCAAGCACATCAACTGGTGGCAGCGGTGGGATGCTGCTGTACCAAGCACATCGAATGGTGGCAGCGCGGTGGGATGCTGCTGCACCAAGCACATCGAATGGTGGCAGTGGTGGGATGCTGCTGCACCAAGCAGATCAACTGGTGGCAGCGGTTGGATGCTGCTGCACCAAGCACATCAATTGGTGGCTGTGGTGGGATGCTGCTCCACCAAGCACATAATCTGGTGCAGGGGTGGGATGCTGCTGCACCAAGCACATAAACTTTTGGCAGCGGTGGGATGCGGCTGCACCAAGCACATAAACTGGTGGCAGCGGTGGGATGCTGCTGCACCAGGCACATAAACTGGTGGCAGTGGTGGGATGCTGCCGCACCAAGCACATCAACTGGTGGAAGCGGTGTGATGCTGCTGCACCAAGTACATAAGCAGGTGGCAGTGGTGGGATGCTGCTGCACCAAGCAGATCAACTGGTGGCAGCAGTGGGATGCTGCTTCACCAAGCACATGAACTGGTGGGAGTGGTGGGATGCTGCTGCACCAAGCACATCAGCTGGTGGCAGCGGTGGGATGCTGCTGCACCAAGCACATAAACTGGTGGCAGCAGTGGGATGCTGCTGCACCAAGCACATAAACTGGTGGCAGCGGTGGGATGCGGCTGCACCAAGCACATAAAGTGGTGGCAGTGGTGGGATGCTGCTGCACCAAGCACATCAACTGGTGGCAGTGGTGGGATGCTGCTGCACCAAGCACATCCATTGGTGGCAGTAGTGGGATGCTGCAGCACCAAGCACATCAACTGGTCGCAGCGATGCGATGCTGCTGCACCAAGGACATCAACTGGTGGCAGCGGTGGGATGCTGCTGCACCAAGCACATAAACTGGTGGCAGCGATGAGATGCTGCTCCACCAAGCACAAACTGGTGGCAGCGGGGGGATGCTGCTGTACCAAGCACATCAAAGGGTGGCAGTTGTGAGATGCTGCTGCACCAAGCACATCAATTCGTGGCAGTGGTGGGATGCCGCTGCACCAAGCAAATCAACTGGTGGCAGCGGTGGGGTGCTGCTGCACAAAGCACATCGAATGGCGGCAGCGCGGTGGGATGCTGCTGCACCAAGCACATCCAATGGTGGCAGGAGTGGGATGTTGTGGCACCAAGCACATCAACTGGTGGCAGCGGTGGGATGCTGCTGCACCAAGCACATAAACTGGTGGAAGCGGTGTGATGCTGCTGCACCAAGTACATAAGCAGGTGGGAGTGGTGGGATGCTGCTGCACCAGGCACATATACTGGTGGCAGAGGTGGGATGCTGCTGCACCAAGCAAATAAACTGGCGGCAGCGGTGGGATGCTGCTGCACCAAGCACATAAACTGGTGGCAGCAGTGAGATGCTGCTTCACCAAGCACATAAATTGGTGGTAGCGGTGGGATGCTGCTGAGCACATAAACTTGTGGCAGCGGTGGGATGCTGCTGCACCAAGCACATCAGCTGGTGGCAGCAGTAGGATGCTGCTGCACCAAGCACATAAACTGGTGGCAGCGGTGGGATGCTGCTTCACCAAGCTCATAAACTGGTGGCTGCGGTGGGATGCTGCTGCACCAAGCACATAAACTGGTGGCAGCAGTGGGATGCTGCTGCACCAAGCACATAAACTGGTGGCAGCGGTGGGATGCGGCTGCACCAAGCACATAAAGTGGTGGCAGTGGTGGGATGCTGCTGCACCAAGCACATCAACTGGTGGCAGTTTTGGGATGCTGCTGCACCAAGCACATATATTGGTGGCAGTAGTGGGATGCTGCAGCACCAAGCACATCAACTGGTGGCAGCGATGAGATGCTGCTGCACCAAGCACATCAACTGGTGGCAGCAGTGGGATGCTGCTGCACCTAGCACATCGAATGGTGGCAGCGCGATGGGATGCTGCTGCACCAAGCACATAAACTGGTGGCAGCGGTGGGGTGCTGCTGCACCAAGCAAACAAACTGGTAGAAGCAGTGGGAGGCTGCTGCACCAAGTACATAAACAGGTGGCAGTGGTGGGATGCTGCTGCACCAAGCAGATCAACTGGTGGGAGCGGTGGGATGCAGCTTCACCAAGCTCATGAACTGGTGGCAGCAGCGGGATGCTGCTGCACCAAGCACATAAACTGGTGGTAGCGGTGGTATGCTGCTCCTCCAAGCACATCAATTGGAGGCAGCGGTGGGATGCTGCTGCACCAAGCACATCAACTGGTGGCAGCGGTGGGATGCTGCTCCACCAAGCACATCAACTGGTGGCAGCGGTGGGATGCTGCTGCACCAAGCACATCAATTGGTGGCTGTGGTGGGATGCTGCTCCACCAAGCACATAATCTGGTGCAGCGGTGGGATGCTGCTGCACCAAGCACATAAACTGGTGGCAGCGGTGGGATGCGGCTGCACCAAGCACATAAACTGGTGACAGCGGTGGGATGCTGCTGCACCAAGCACATAAACTGGTGGCAGTGGTGGGATGCTGCCACACCAAGCACGTCAACTGGTGGCAGTTGTGGGATGCTGCTTCAACAAGCACATCTATTGGTGGAAGTGGTGGGATGCTGCAGAACCAAGCACATCAACTGGTGGCAGCGATGGGATGCTCCTGGACCAAGCACATCAACTGGTGGCAGCGGTGGGATGCTGCTGTACCAAGCACATCGAATGGTGGCAGCGCGGTGGGATGCTGCTGCACCAAGCACATCGAATGGTGGCAGCGCGGTGGGATGCTGCTGCACCAAGCACATCGAATGGTGGCAGGAGTGGGATGCTGTGGCACCAAGCACATCGACTGGTGGCAGCTGCGGGATGCTGCTGCACCAAGCACATAAACTGGTGGCAGCGGTGAGATGCTGCTACACCAAGCACATAAACTGGTGCCAGTGGTGCGATGCTGCTGCACCAAGCAGATCAACTGGTGGCAGTGGTGAGATGCTGCTGCACCAAGCACATCAATTGGTGGCAGTGGTGGGATGCCGTTGCACCAAGCACATCAACTGGTGGCAGCGGCGGGATGCTGCTGCACCAAGCACATAAACTGGTGGAAGCAGTGTGATGCTGCTGCACCAAGTACATAAGCAGGTGGCAGTGGTGGGATGCTGCTGCACCAAGCACATCAGCTGGTGGCAGCGGTGGGATGCTGCTGCACCAAGCACATAAACTGGTGGCAGCGGTGGGATGCTGCTGAGCACATAAACTGGTGGCAGCGGTGGGATGCTGCTGAGCACATAAACTTTTGGCAGCGGTGGGATGCTGCTGCATCAAGCACATCAGCTGGTAGCAGCGGTGGGATGCCGCTGCACCAAGCACATCAGCAGGGGGCAGCGGTGGGATGCTGCTGCACCAAGCACATATACTGGTGGCAGAGGTGGGATGCTGCTGCACCAAGCACATAAACTGGTGGCAGCGGTGAGATGCTGCTGCACCAAGCACTTAAACTGGTGGCAGTGGTGGGATGCTGCTGCACCAAGCAGATCAACTGGTGGCAGCGGTTGGATGCTGCTGCACCATGCACATCAATTGGTGGCTGTGGTGGGATGCTGCTCCACCAAGCACATAATCTGGTGCAGTGGTGGGATGCTGCTGCACCAAGCACATAAACTGGTGGCAGCGGTGGGATGTGGCTGCACAAAGCACATAAACTGGTGGCAGCGGTGGGATGCTGCTGCACCAAACACATAAACTGGTGGCAGTGGTGGGATGCTGCCGCACCAAGCACATCAACTGGTGGCAGTGGTGGGATGCTGCTTCAACAAGCACATAAATTGGTGGAAGTGGTGGGATGCTGCAGAACCAAGCACATCAACTGGTGGCAGCGATGGGATGCTCCTGCACCAAGCACATCAACTGGTGGCAGCGGTGGGATGCTGCTGTACCAAGCACATCGAATGGTGGCAGCGCGGTGGGATGCTGCTGCACCAAGCACATCGAATGGTGGCAGGAGTGGGATGCTGTGGCACCAAGCACATCGACTGGTGGCAGCGGCGGGTTGCTGCTGCACCAAGCGCATAAACTGGTGGCAGCGGTGAGATGCTGCTGCACCAAGCACATAAACTGGTGGCAGTGGTGGGATGCTGCTGCACCAAGCACATCAAATGGTGGCAGTTGTGAGATGCTGCTGCACCAAGCACATCAATTGGTGGCAGTGGTGGGATGCCACTGCACCAAGCACATCAACTGGTGGCAGCAGTGGGATGCTGCTGCACAAAGCACATCGAATGGTGGCAGCGCGGTGGGATGCTGCTGCACCAAGCACATCCAATGGTGGCAGGAGTGGGATGTTGTGGCACCAAGCACATCAACTGGTGGCAGCGGCGGGATGCTGCTGCACCAAGCACATAAACTGGTGGCAGCGGTGGGATGCTGCTGCACCAAGCACATAAACTGGTGGAAGCGGTGTGATGCTGCTGCACCAAGTACATAAGCAGGTGGCAGTGGTGGGATGCTGCTGCACCAAGCAGATCAACTGGTGGAAGCGGTGGGATGCTGCTTCACCAAGCACATGAACTGGTGGCAGTGGTGGGATGCTGCTGCACCAAGCACATCAGCTGGTGGCAGCGGTGGGATGCTGCTGCATCAAGCACATAAACTGGTGGCAGCGGTGGGATGCTGCTGAGCACATAAACTTGTGGCAGCGGTGGGATGTTGCTGCACCAAGCACATCAGCTGGTAGCAGCGGTGGGATGCCGCTGCACCAAGCACATCAACTGGTGGCAGCGATGGGATGCTGCTGCACCAAGCACATCAACTGGTGGCAGCAGTGGGATGCTGCTGCACCTAGCACATCGAATGGTGGCAGCGCGGTGGGATGCTGCTGCACCAAGCACATAAACTGGTGGCAGCGGTGGGGTGCTGCTGCACCAAGCAAACAAACTGGTGGATGCGGTGGGAGGCTGCTGCACCAAGTACATAAACAGGTCGCAGTGGTGGGATGCTGCTGCACCAAGCAGATCAACTGGTGGCAGCGGTGGTATGCTGCCCTTCCAAGCAAATCGACTGGTGGCAGCGGCGGGATGCTGCTGCACCAAGCACATAAACTGGTGGCAGCGGTGAGATGCTGCTACACCAAGCACATAAACTGGTGGCAGTGGTGCGATGCTGCTGCACCAAGCAGATCAACTGGTGGCAGCGGTGGGATGCTGCTCCACCAAGCACATAAACTGGTGGCAGCTGTGGGATGCTGCTCCACCAAGCACATCAGCTGGTGGCAGTGGTGGGATGCTACTGCACCAAGCACATAAACTGGTGGCAGCGGTGGGATGCTGCTGCACCAAGCACATCATTTGGTGGCAGTGGTGGGATGCTGCTCCACCAAGCACATCAACTGGTGGCAGCGATGGGATGCTCCTGCACCAAGCACATCAACTGGTGGCAGCGGTGGGATGCTGCTGTACCAAGCACATCGAATGGTGGCAGCGCGGTGGGATGCTGCTGCACCAAGCACATCGAATGGTGGCAGTGGTGGGATGCTGCTGCACCAAGCAGATCAACTGGTGGCAGCGGTTGGATGCTGCTGCACCAAGCACATCAATTGGTGGCTGTGGTGGGATGCTGCTCCACCAAGCACATAATCTGGTGCAGGGGTGGGATGCTGCTGCACCAAGCACATAAACTTTTGGCAGCGGTGGGATGCGGCTGCACCAAGCACATAAACTGGTGGCAGCGGTGGGATGCTGCTGCACCAGGCACATAAACTGGTGGCAGTGGTGGGATGCTGCCGCACCAAGCACATCAACTGGTGGAAGCGGTGTGATGCTGCTGCACCAAGTACATAAGCAGGTGGCAGTGGTGGGATGCTGCTGCACCAAGCAGATCAACTGGTGGCAGCAGTGGGATGCTGCTTCACCAAGCACATGAACTGGTGGGAGTGGTGGGATGCTGCTGCACCAAGCACATCAGCTGGTGGCAGCGGTGGGATGCTGCTGCACCAAGCACATAAACTGGTGGCAGCAGTGGGATGCTGCTGCACCAAGCACATAAACTGGTGGCAGCGGTGGGATGCGGCTGCACCAAGCACATAAAGTGGTGGCAGTGGTGGGATGCTGCTGCACCAAGCACATCAACTGGTGGCAGTGGTGGGATGCTGCTGCACCAAGCACATCCATTGGTGGCAGTAGTGGGATGCTGCAGCACCAAGCACATCAACTGGTCGCAGCGATGCGATGCTGCTGCACCAAGGACATCAACTGGTGGCAGCGGTGGGATGCTGCTGCACCAAGCACATAAACTGGTGGCAGCGATGAGATGCTGCTCCACCAAGCACAAACTGGTGGCAGCGGGGGGATGCTGCTGTACCAAGCACATCAAAGGGTGGCAGTTGTGAGATGCTGCTGCACCAAGCACATCAATTCGTGGCAGTGGTGGGATGCCGCTGCACCAAGCAAATCAACTGGTGGCAGCGGTGGGGTGCTGCTGCACAAAGCACATCGAATGGCGGCAGCGCGGTGGGATGCTGCTGCACCAAGCACATCCAATGGTGGCAGGAGTGGGATGTTGTGGCACCAAGCACATCAACTGGTGGCAGCGGTGGGATGCTGCTGCACCAAGCACATAAACTGGTGGAAGCGGTGTGATGCTGCTGCACCAAGTACATAAGCAGGTGGGAGTGGTGGGATGCTGCTGCACCAGGCACATATACTGGTGGCAGAGGTGGGATGCTGCTGCACCAAGCAAATAAACTGGCGGCAGCGGTGGGATGCTGCTGCACCAAGCACATAAACTGGTGGCAGCAGTGAGATGCTGCTTCACCAAGCACATAAATTGGTGGTAGCGGTGGGATGCTGCTGAGCACATAAACTTGTGGCAGCGGTGGGATGCTGCTGCACCAAGCACATCAGCTGGTGGCAGCAGTAGGATGCTGCTGCACCAAGCACATAAACTGGTGGCAGCGGTGGGATGCTGCTTCACCAAGCTCATAAACTGGTGGCTGCGGTGGGATGCTGCTGCACCAAGCACATAAACTGGTGGCAGCAGTGGGATGCTGCTGCACCAAGCACATAAACTGGTGGCAGCGGTGGGATGCGGCTGCACCAAGCACATAAAGTGGTGGCAGTGGTGGGATGCTGCTGCACCAAGCACATCAACTGGTGGCAGTTTTGGGATGCTGCTGCACCAAGCACATATATTGGTGGCAGTAGTGGGATGCTGCAGCACCAAGCACATCAACTGGTGGCAGCGATGAGATGCTGCTGCACCAAGCACATCAACTGGTGGCAGCAGTGGGATGCTGCTGCACCTAGCACATCGAATGGTGGCAGCGCGATGGGATGCTGCTGCACCAAGCACATAAACTGGTGGCAGCGGTGGGGTGCTGCTGCACCAAGCAAACAAACTGGTAGAAGCAGTGGGAGGCTGCTGCACCAAGTACATAAACAGGTGGCAGTGGTGGGATGCTGCTGCACCAAGCAGATCAACTGGTGGGAGCGGTGGGATGCAGCTTCACCAAGCTCATGAACTGGTGGCAGCAGCGGGATGCTGCTGCACCAAGCACATAAACTGGTGGTAGCGGTGGTATGCTGCTCCTCCAAGCACATCAATTGGAGGCAGCGGTGGGATGCTGCTGCACCAAGCACATCAACTGGTGGCAGCGGTGGGATGCTGCTCCACCAAGCACATCAACTGGTGGCAGCGGTGGGATGCTGCTGCACCAAGCACATCAATTGGTGGCTGTGGTGGGATGCTGCTCCACCAAGCACATAATCTGGTGCAGCGGTGGGATGCTGCTGCACCAAGCACATAAACTGGTGGCAGCGGTGGGATGCGGCTGCACCAAGCACATAAACTGGTGACAGCGGTGGGATGCTGCTGCACCAAGCACATAAACTGGTGGCAGTGGTGGGATGCTGCCACACCAAGCACGTCAACTGGTGGCAGTTGTGGGATGCTGCTTCAACAAGCACATCTATTGGTGGAAGTGGTGGGATGCTGCAGAACCAAGCACATCAACTGGTGGCAGCGATGGGATGCTCCTGGACCAAGCACATCAACTGGTGGCAGCGGTGGGATGCTGCTGTACCAAGCACATCGAATGGTGGCAGCGCGGTGGGATGCTGCTGCACCAAGCACATCGAATGGTGGCAGCGCGGTGGGATGCTGCTGCACCAAGCACATCGAATGGTGGCAGGAGTGGGATGCTGTGGCACCAAGCACATCGACTGGTGGCAGCTGCGGGATGCTGCTGCACCAAGCACATAAACTGGTGGCAGCGGTGAGATGCTGCTACACCAAGCACATAAACTGGTGCCAGTGGTGCGATGCTGCTGCACCAAGCAGATCAACTGGTGGCAGTGGTGAGATGCTGCTGCACCAAGCACATCAATTGGTGGCAGTGGTGGGATGCCGTTGCACCAAGCACATCAACTGGTGGCAGCGGCGGGATGCTGCTGCACCAAGCACATAAACTGGTGGAAGCAGTGTGATGCTGCTGCACCAAGTACATAAGCAGGTGGCAGTGGTGGGATGCTGCTGCACCAAGCACATCAGCTGGTGGCAGCGGTGGGATGCTGCTGCACCAAGCACATAAACTGGTGGCAGCGGTGGGATGCTGCTGAGCACATAAACTGGTGGCAGCGGTGGGATGCTGCTGAGCACATAAACTTTTGGCAGCGGTGGGATGCTGCTGCATCAAGCACATCAGCTGGTAGCAGCGGTGGGATGCCGCTGCACCAAGCACATCAGCAGGGGGCAGCGGTGGGATGCTGCTGCACCAAGCACATATACTGGTGGCAGAGGTGGGATGCTGCTGCACCAAGCACATAAACTGGTGGCAGCGGTGAGATGCTGCTGCACCAAGCACTTAAACTGGTGGCAGTGGTGGGATGCTGCTGCACCAAGCAGATCAACTGGTGGCAGCGGTTGGATGCTGCTGCACCATGCACATCAATTGGTGGCTGTGGTGGGATGCTGCTCCACCAAGCACATAATCTGGTGCAGTGGTGGGATGCTGCTGCACCAAGCACATAAACTGGTGGCAGCGGTGGGATGTGGCTGCACAAAGCACATAAACTGGTGGCAGCGGTGGGATGCTGCTGCACCAAACACATAAACTGGTGGCAGTGGTGGGATGCTGCCGCACCAAGCACATCAACTGGTGGCAGTGGTGGGATGCTGCTTCAACAAGCACATAAATTGGTGGAAGTGGTGGGATGCTGCAGAACCAAGCACATCAACTGGTGGCAGCGATGGGATGCTCCTGCACCAAGCACATCAACTGGTGGCAGCGGTGGGATGCTGCTGTACCAAGCACATCGAATGGTGGCAGCGCGGTGGGATGCTGCTGCACCAAGCACATCGAATGGTGGCAGGAGTGGGATGCTGTGGCACCAAGCACATCGACTGGTGGCAGCGGCGGGTTGCTGCTGCACCAAGCGCATAAACTGGTGGCAGCGGTGAGATGCTGCTGCACCAAGCACATAAACTGGTGGCAGTGGTGGGATGCTGCTGCACCAAGCACATCAAATGGTGGCAGTTGTGAGATGCTGCTGCACCAAGCACATCAATTGGTGGCAGTGGTGGGATGCCACTGCACCAAGCACATCAACTGGTGGCAGCAGTGGGATGCTGCTGCACAAAGCACATCGAATGGTGGCAGCGCGGTGGGATGCTGCTGCACCAAGCACATCCAATGGTGGCAGGAGTGGGATGTTGTGGCACCAAGCACATCAACTGGTGGCAGCGGCGGGATGCTGCTGCACCAAGCACATAAACTGGTGGCAGCGGTGGGATGCTGCTGCACCAAGCACATAAACTGGTGGAAGCGGTGTGATGCTGCTGCACCAAGTACATAAGCAGGTGGCAGTGGTGGGATGCTGCTGCACCAAGCAGATCAACTGGTGGAAGCGGTGGGATGCTGCTTCACCAAGCACATGAACTGGTGGCAGTGGTGGGATGCTGCTGCACCAAGCACATCAGCTGGTGGCAGCGGTGGGATGCTGCTGCATCAAGCACATAAACTGGTGGCAGCGGTGGGATGCTGCTGAGCACATAAACTTGTGGCAGCGGTGGGATGTTGCTGCACCAAGCACATCAGCTGGTAGCAGCGGTGGGATGCCGCTGCACCAAGCACATCAACTGGTGGCAGCGATGGGATGCTGCTGCACCAAGCACATCAACTGGTGGCAGCAGTGGGATGCTGCTGCACCTAGCACATCGAATGGTGGCAGCGCGGTGGGATGCTGCTGCACCAAGCACATAAACTGGTGGCAGCGGTGGGGTGCTGCTGCACCAAGCAAACAAACTGGTGGATGCGGTGGGAGGCTGCTGCACCAAGTACATAAACAGGTCGCAGTGGTGGGATGCTGCTGCACCAAGCAGATCAACTGGTGGCAGCGGTGGGATGCAGCTTCACCAAGCTCATGAACTGGTGGCAGCGGTGGGATGCTGCTTCACCAAGCAAATAAACTGGTGGCAGCGGTGGTATGCTGCCCTTCCAAGCAAATCGACTGGTGGCAGCGGCGGGATGCTGCTGCACCAAGCACATAAACTGGTGGCAGCGGTGAGATGCTGCTACACCAAGCACATAAACTGGTGGCAGTGGTGCGATGCTGCTGCACCAAGCAGATCAACTGGTGGCAGCGGTGGGATGCTGCTGTACCAAGCACATCAACTGGTGGCAGCGGTGGGATGCTGCTCCACCAAGCACATAAACTGGTGGCAGCTGTGGGATGCTGCTCCACCAAGCACATCAGCTGGTGGCAGTGGTGGGATGCTACTGCACCAAGCACATCAACTGGTGGCAGCGGTGGGATGCTGCTGCACCAAGCACATCATTTGGTGGCAGTGGTGGGATGCTGCTCCACCAAGCACATAATCTGGTGCAGCGGTGAGATGCTGCTGCACCAAGCACATAAACTGGTGGCAGCGGTGGGATGCGGCTGCACCAAGCACATAAACTGGTGGCAGCGGTGGGACGCTGCAGAATCAAGCACATCAACTGGTGGCAGCGATGGGATGCTCCTGCACCAAGCACATCAACTGGTGGCAGCGGTGGGATGCTGCTGTACCAAGCACATCGAATGGTGGCAGCGCGGTGGGATGCTGCTGCACCAAGCACATCGAATGGTGGCAGTGGTGGGATGCTGCTGCACCAAGCAGATCAACTGGTGGCAGCGGTTGGATGCTGCTGCACCAAGCACATCAATTGGTGGCTGTGGTGGGATGCTGCTCCACCAAGCACATAATCTGGTGCAGGGGTGGGATGCTGCAGCACCAAGCACATAAACTTTTGGCAGCGGTGGGATGCGGCTGCACCAAGCACATAAACTGGTGGCAGCGGTGGGATGCTGCTGCACCAGGCACATAAACTGGTGGCAGTGGTGGGATGCTGCCGCACCAAGCACATCAACTGGTGGAAGCGGTGTGATGCTGCTGCACCAAGTACATAAGCAGGTGGCAGTGGTGGGATGCTGCTGCACCAAGCAGATCAACTGGTGGCAGCAGTGGGATGCTGCTTCACCAAGCACATGAACTGGTGGGAGTGGTGGGATGCTGCTGCACCAAGCACATCAGCTGGTGGCAGCGGTGGGATGCTGCTGCACCAAGCACATAAACTGGTGGCAGCAGTGGGATGCTGCTGCACCAAGCACATAAACTGGTGGCAGCGGTGGGATGCGGCTGCACCAAGCACATAAAGTGGTGGCAGTGGTGGGATGCTGCTGCACCAAGCACATCAACTGGTGGCAGTGGTGGGATGCTGCTGCACCAAGCACATCCATTGGTGGCAGTAGTGGGATGCTGCAGCACCAAGCACATCAACTGGTCGCAGCGATGCGATGCTGCTGCACCAAGGACATCAACTGGTGGCAGCGGTGGGATGCTGCTGCACCAAGCACATAAACTGGTGGCAGCGATGAGATGCTGCTCCACCAAGCACATAAACTGGTGGCAGCGGGGGGATGCTGCTGTACCAAGCACATCAAATGGTGGCAGTTGTGAGATGCTGCTGCACCAAGCACATCAATTCGTGGCAGTGGTGGGATGCCGCTGCACCAAGCAAATCAACTGGTGGCAGCGGTGGGGTGCTGCTGCACAAAGCACATCGAATGGCGGCAGCGCGGTGGGATGCTGCTGCACCAAGCACATCCAATGGTGGCAGGAGTGGGATGTTGTGGCACCAAGCACATCAACTGGTGGCAGCGGTGGGATGCTGCTGCACCAAGCACATAAACTGGTGGAAGCGGTGTGATGCTGCTGCACCAAGTACATAAGCAGGTGGGAGTGGTGGGATGCTGCTGCACCAAGCAGATCAACTGGTGGCAGCGGTGGGATGCTGCTTCACCAAGCACATGAACTGGTGGCAGTGGTGGAATGCTGCTGCACCAAGCACATCAGCTGGTGGCAGTGGTGGGATGCTGCTGCACCAGGCACATATACTGGTGGCAGAGGTGGGATGCTGCTGCACCAAGCAAATAAACTGGCGGCAGCGGTGGGATGCTGCTGCACCAAGCACATCAGCTGGTAGCAGCGGTGGGATGCCGCTGCACCAAGCACATCAACTGGTGGCAGCGATGGGATGCTGCTGCACCAAGCACATCAACTGGTGGCAGCAGTGGGATGCTGCTGCACCTAGCACATCGAATGGTGGCAGCGCGGTGGGATGCTGCTGCACCAAGCACATAAACTGGTGGCAGCGGTGGGGTGCTGCTGCACCAAGCAAACAAACTGGTGGATGCGGTGGGAGGCTGCTGCACCAAGTACATAAACAGGTCGCAGTGGTGGGATGCTGCTGCACCAAGCAGATCAACTGGTGGCAGCGGTGGGATGCAGCTTCACCAAGCTCATGAACTGGTGGCAGCGGTGGGATGCTGCTTCACCAAGCAAATAAACTGGTGGCAGCGGTGGTATGCTGCCCTTCCAAGCAAATCGACTGGTGGCAGCGGCGGGATGCTGCTGCACCAAGCACATAAACTGGTGGCAGCGGTGAGATGCTGCTACACCAAGCACATAAACTGGTGGCAGTGGTGCGATGCTGCTGCACCAAGCAGATCAACTGGTGGCAGCGGTGGGATGCTGCTGTACCAAGCACATCAACTGGTGGCAGCGGTGGGATGCTGCTCCACCAAGCACATAAACTGGTGGCAGCTGTGGGATGCTGCTCCACCAAGCACATCAGCTGGTGGCAGTGGTGGGATGCTACTGCACCAAGCACATCAACTGGTGGCAGCGGTGGGATGCTGCTGCACCAAGCACATCATTTGGTGGCAGTGGTGGGATGCTGCTCCACCAAGCACATAATCTGGTGCAGCGGTGAGATGCTGCTGCACCAAGCACATAAACTGGTGGCAGCGGTGGGATGCGGCTGCACCAAGCACATAAACTGGTGGCAGCGGTGGGACGCTGCAGAATCAAGCACATCAACTGGTGGCAGCGATGGGATGCTCCTGCACCAAGCACATCAACTGGTGGCAGCGGTGGGATGCTGCTGTACCAAGCACATCGAATGGTGGCAGCGCGGTGGGATGCTGCTGCACCAAGCACATCGAATGGTGGCAGTGGTGGGATGCTGCTGCACCAAGCAGATCAACTGGTGGCAGCGGTTGGATGCTGCTGCACCAAGCACATCAATTGGTGGCTGTGGTGGGATGCTGCTCCACCAAGCACATAATCTGGTGCAGGGGTGGGATGCTGCTGCACCAAGCACATAAACTTTTGGCAGCGGTGGGATGCGGCTGCACCAAGCACATAAACTGGTGGCAGTGGTGGGATGCTGCTGCACCAGGCACATAAACTGGTGGCAGTGGTGGGATGCTGCCGCACCAAGCACATCAACTGGTGGAAGCGGTGTGATGCTGCTGCACCAAGTACATAAGCAGGTGGCAGTGGTGGGATGCTGCTGCACCAAGCAGATCAACTGGTGGCAGCAGTGGGATGCTGCTTCACCAAGCACATGAACTGGTGGGAGTGGTGGGATGCTGCTGCACCAAGCACATCAGCTGGTGGCAGCGGTGGGATGCTGCTGCACCAAGCACATAAACTGGTGGCAGCAGTGGGATGCTGCTGCACCAAGCACATAAACTGGTGGCAGCGGTGGGATGCGGCTGCACCAAGCACATAAAGTGGTGGCAGTGGTGGGATGCTGCTGCACCAAGCACATCAACTGGTGGCAGTGGTGGGATGCTGCTGCACCAAGCACATCCATTGGTGTCAGTAGTGGGATGCTGCAGCACCAAGCACATCAACTGGTCGCAGCGATGCGATGCTGCTGCACCAAGGACATCAACTGGTGGCAGCGGTGGGATGCTGCTGCACCAAGCACATAAACTGGTGGCAGCGATGAGATGCTGCTCCACCAAGCACATAAACTGGTGGCAGCGGGGGGATGCTGCTGTACCAAGCACATCAAATGGTGGCAGTTGTGAGATGCTGCTGCACCAAGCACATCAATTCGTGGCAGTGGTGGGATGCCGCTGCACCAAGCAAATCAACTGGTGGCAGCGGTGGGGTGCTGCTGCACAAAGCACATCGAATGGCGGCAGCGCGGTGGGATGCTGCTGCACCAAGCACATCCAATGGTGGCAGGAGTGGGATGTTGTGGCACCAAGCACATCAACTGGTGGCAGCGGTGGGATGCTGCTGCACCAAGCACATAAACTGGTGGAAGCGGTGTGATGCTGCTGCACCAAGTACATAAGCAGGTGGGAGTGGTGGGATGCTGCTGCACCAAGCAGATCAACTGGTGGCAGCGGTGGGATGCTGCTTCACCAAGCACATGAACTGGTGGCAGTGGTGGAATGCTGCTGCACCAAGCACATCAGCTGGTTGCAGTGGTGGGATGCTGCTGCACCAGGCACATATACTGGTGGCAGAGGTGGGATGCTGCTGCACCAAGCAAATAAACTGGCGGCAGCGGTGGGATGCTGCTGCACCAAGCACATAAACTGGTGGCAGCGGTGAGATGCTGCTTCACCAAGCACATAAATTGGTGGTAGCGGTGGGATGCTGCTGAGCACATAAACTTGTGGCAGCGGTGGGATGCTGCTGCACCAAGCACATCAGCTGGTGGCAGCAGTAGGATGCTGCTGCACCAAGCACATAAACTGGTGGCAGCGGTGGGATGCTGCTTCACCAAGCTCATAAACTGGTGGCTGCGGTGGGATGCTGCTGCACCAAGCACATAAACTGGTGGCAGCAGTGGGATGCTGCTGCACCAAGCACATAAACTGGTGGCAGCGGTGGGATGCGGCTGCACCAAGCACATAAAGTGGTGGCAGTGGTGGGATGCTGCTGCACCAAGCACATCAACTGGTGGCAGTTTTGGGATGCTGCTGCACCAAGCACATATATTGGTGGCAGTAGTGGGATGCTGCAGCACCAAGCACATCAACTGGTGGCAGCGATGAGATGCTGCTGCACCAAGCACATCAACTGGTGGCAGCAGTGGGATGCTGCTGCACCTAGCACATCGAATGGTGGCAGCGCGATGGGATGCTGCTGCACCAAGCACATAAACTGGTGGCAGCGGTGGGGTGCTGCTGCACCAAGCAAACAAACTGGTAGAAGCAGTGGGAGGCTGCTGCACCAAGTACATAAACAGGTGGCAGTGGTGGGATGCTGCTGCACCAAGCAGATCAACTGGTGGGAGCGGTGGGATGCAGCTTCACCAAGCTCATGAACTGGTGGCAGCAGCGGGATGCTGCTGCACCAAGCACATAAACTGGTGGTAGCGGTGGTATGCTGCTCCTCCAAGCACATCAATTGGAGGCAGCGGTGGGATGCTGCTGCACCAAGCACATCAACTGGTGGCAGCGGTGGGATGCTGCTCCACCAAGCACATCAACTGGTGGCAGCGGTGGGATGCTGCTGCAACAAGCACATCGAATGGTGGCGGCGGTGGGATGCTGCTGCACCAAGCACATCAACTGTTGGCAGTGGTGGGATGCTGCTGCACCAAGCACATCAGCTGGTGGCAGCTGTGGGATGCTGCTTCACCAAGCACATCAGCTGGTGGCAGTGGTGGGATGCTGCTGCACCAAGCACATCAACTGGTGGCAGCGGTGGGATGCTGCTGCACCAAGCACATCAGCTGGTGGCAGCGGTGGGATGCTGCTGCACCAAACACATCAACTGGTGGCAGCGGTGGGATGCTGCTGCATCAAGCACATCAATTGGTGGCAGCGGTGGGATGCTGCTCCTCCAAGCACATAATCTGGTGCAGCGGTGGGATGCTGCTGCACCAAGCACATAAACTGGTGGCAGCGGTGGGATGCGGCTGCACCAAGCACATAAACTGGTGGCAGCGGTGGGATGCTGCTGCACCAAGTACCTAAACTGGTGGCAGTGGTGGGATGCTGCCGCACCAAGCACATCAATTGGTGGCAGTGGTGGGATGCTGCTTCAACAAGCACATCAATTGGTGGAAGTGGTGGGATGCTGCAGCACTAATCACATCAACTGGTGGCAGCGATGGGATGCTCCTGCACCAAGCACATCAACTGGTGGCAGCGGTGGGATGCTGCTGTACCAAGCACATCGAATGGTGGCAGCGCGGTGGGATGCTGCTGCACCAAGCACATCGAATGGTGGCAGGAGTGGGATGCTGTGGCACCAAGCACATAAACTGGTGGCAGTGGTGGGATGCTGCTGCACCAAGTACATAAACAGGTGGCAGTGGTGGGATGCTGCTGCACCAAGCAGATCAACTGGTGGGAGCGGTGGGATGGAGCTTCACCAAGCTCATGAACTGGTGGCAGCAGCGGGATGCTGCTGCACCAAGCACATAAACTGGTGGTAGCGGTGGTATGCTGCTCCTCCAAGCACATCAATTGGAGGCAGCGGTGGGATGCTGCTGCACCAAGCACATAAACTGGTGGCAGCGGTGGGATGCTGCTGCACCAAGCACATAAACTGGTGGAAGCGGTGTGATGCTGCTGCACCAAGTACATAAGCAGGTGGCAGTGGTGGGATGCTGCTGCACCAAGCAGATCAACTGGTGGAAGCGGTGGGATGCTGCTTCACCAAGCACATGAACTGGTGGCAGTGGTGGGATGCTGCTGCACCAAGCACATCAGCTGGTGGCAGCGGTGGGATGCTGCTGCATCAAGCACATAAACTGGTGGCAGCGGTGGGATGCTGCTGAGCACATAAACTTGTGGCAGCGGTGGGATGTTGCTGCACCAAGCACATCAGCTGGTAGCAGCGGTGGGATGCCGCTGCACCAAGCACATCAACTGGTGGCAGCGATGGGATGCTGCTGCACCAAGCACATCAACTGGTGGCAGCAGTGGGATGCTGCTGCACCTAGCACATCGAATGGTGGCAGCGCGGTGGGATGCTGCTGCACCAAGCACATAAACTGGTGGCAGCGGTGGGGTGCTGCTGCACCAAGCAAACAAACTGGTGGATGCGGTGGGAGGCTGCTGCACCAAGTACATAAACAGGTCGCAGTGGTGGGATGCTGCTGCACCAAGCAGATCAACTGGTGGCAGCGGTGGGATGCAGCTTCACCAAGCTCATGAACTGGTGGCAGCGGTGGGATGCTGCTGCACCAAGCAAATAAACTGGTGGCAGCGGTGGTATGCTGCCCTTCCAAGCACATCGACTGGTGGCAGCGGCGGGATGCTGCTGCACCAAGCACATAAACTGGTGGCAGCGGTGAGATGCTGCTACACCAAGCACATAAACTGGTGGCAGTGGTGCGATGCTGCTGCACCAAGCAGATCAACTGGTGGCAGCGGTGGGATGCTGCTGTACCAAGCACATCAACTGGTTGCAGCGGTGGGATGCTGCTCCACCAAGCACATAAACTGGTGGCAGCTGTGGGATGCTGCTCCACCAAGCACATCAGCTGGTGGCAGTGGTGGGATGCTACTGCACCAAGCACATCAACTGGTGGCAGCGGTGGGATGCTGCTGCACCAAGCACATCCATTGGTGGCAGTAGTGGGATGCTGCAGCACCAAGCACATCAACTGGTCGCAGCGATGAGATGCTGCTGCACCAAGGACATCAACTGGTGGCAGCGGTGGGATGCTGCTGCACCAAGCACATAAACTGGTGGCAGCGGTGAGATGCTGCTCCACCAAGCACATAAACTGGTGGCAGCGGGGGGATGCTGCTGTACCAAGCACATGAAATGGTGGCAGTTGTGAGATGCTGCTGCACCAAGCACATCAATTCGTGGCAGTGGTGGGATGCCGCTGCACCAAGCAAATCAACTGGTGGCAGCGGTGGGGTGCTGCTGCACAAAGCACATCGAATGGTGGCAGCGCGGTGGGATGCTGCTGCACCAAGCACATCCAATGGTGGCAGGAGTGGGATGTTGTGGCACCAAGCACATCAACTGGTGGCAGCGGTGGGATGCTGCTGCACCAAGCACATAAACTGGTGGAAGCGGTGTGATGCTGCTGCACCAAGTACATAAGCAGGTGGGAGTGGTGGGATGCTGCTGCACCAAGCAGATCAACTGGTGGCAGCGGTGGGATGCTGCTTTACCAAGCACATGAACTGGTGGCAGTGGTGGAATGCTGCTGCACCAAGCACATCAGCTGGTGGCAGTGGTGGGATGCTGCTGCACCAGGCACATATACTGGTGGCAGAGGTGGGATGCTGCTGCACCAAGCAAATAAACTGGCGGCAGCGGTGGGATGCTGCTGCACCAAGCACATAAACTGGTGGCCGCGGTGAGATGCTGCTTCAACAAGCACATAAATTGGTGGTAGCGGTGGGATGCTGCTGAGCACATAAACTTGTGGCAGCGGTGGGATGCTGCTGCACCAAGCACATCAGCTGGTGGCAGCAGTGGGATGCTGCTGCACCAAGCACATAAACTGGTGGCAGCGGTGGGATGCTGCTTCACCAAGCTCATAAACTGGTGGCTGCGGTGGGATGCTGCTGCACCAAGCACATAAACTGGTGGCAGCAGTGGGATGCTGCTGCACCAAGCACATAAACTGGTGGCAGCGGTGGGATGCGGCTGCCCCAAGCACATAAAGTGGTGGCAGTGGTGGGATGCTGCTGCACCAAGCACATCAACTGGTGGCAGTTTTGGGATGCTGCTGCACCAAGCACATATATTGGTGGCAGTAGTGGGATGCTGCAGCACCAAGCACATCAACTGGTGGCAGCGATGAGATGCTGCTGCACCAAGCATATCAACTGGTGGCAGCAGTGGGATGCTGCTGCACCTAGCACATCGAATGGTGGCAGCGCGATGGGATGCTGCTGCACCAAGCACATAAACTGGTGGCAGCGGTGGGGTGCTGCTGCACCAAGCAAACAAACTGGTAGAAGCAGTGGGAGGCTGCTGCACCAAGTACATAAACAGGTGGCAGTGGTGGGATGCTGCTGCACCAAGCAGATCAACTGGTGGGAGCGGTGGGATGCAGCTTCACCAAGCTCATGAACTGGTGGCAGCAGCGGGATGCTGCTGCACCAAGCACATAAACTGGTGGTAGCGGTGGTATGCTGCTCCTCCAAGCACATCAATTGGAGGCAGCGGTGGGATGCTGCTGCACCAAGCACATCAACTGGTGGCAGCGGTGGGATGCTGCTCCACCAAGCACATCAACTGGTGGCAGCGGTGGGATGCTGCTGCAACAAGCACATCGAATGGTGGCGGCGGTGGGATGCTGCTGCACCAAGCACATCAACTGTTGGCAGTGGTGGGATGCTGCTGCACCAAGCACATCAGCTGGTGGCAGCTGTGGGATGCTGCTTCACCAAGCACATCAGCTGGTGGCAGTGGTGGGATGCTGCTGCACCAAGCACATCAACTGGTGGCAGCGGTGGGATGCTGCTGCACCAAGCACATCAGCTGGTGGCAGCGGTGGGATGCTGCTGCACCAAACACATCAACTGGTGGCAGCGGTGGGATGCTGCTGCATCAAGCACATCAATTGGTGGCAGCGGTGGGATGCTGCTCCTCCAAGCACATAATCTGGTGCAGCGGTGGGATGCTGCTGCACCAAGCACATAAACTGGTGGCAGCGGTGGGATGCGGCTGCACCAAGCACATAAACTGGTGGCAGCGGTGGGATGCTGCTGCACCAAGTACCTAAACTGGTGGCAGTGGTGGGATGCTGCCGCACCAAGCACATCAATTGGTGGCAGTGGTGGGATGCTGCTTCAACAAGCACATCAATTGGTGGAAGTGGTGGGATGCTGCAGCACTAAGCACATCAACTGGTGGCAGCGATGGGATGCTCCTGCACCAAGCACATCAACTGGTGGCAGCGGTGGGATGCTGCTGTACCAAGCACATCGAATGGTGGCAGCGCGGTGGGATGCTGCTGCACCAAGCACATCGAATGGTGGCAGGAGTGGGATGCTGTGGCACCAAGCACATAAACTGGTGGCAGTGGTGGGATGCTGCTGCACCAAGTACATAAACAGGTGGCAGTGGTGGGATGCTGCTGCACCAAGCACATCAACTGGTGGCAGCGGTGGGATGCTGCTCCACCAAGCACATCAACTGGTGGCAGCGGTGGGATGCTGCTGCAACAAGCACATCGAATGGTGGCGGCGGTGGGATGCTGCTGCACCAAGCACATCAACTGTTGGCAGTGGTGGGATGCTGCTGCACCAAGCACATCAGCTGGTGGCAGCTGTGGGATGCTGCTGCACCAAGCACATCAGCTGGTGGCAGTGGTGGGATGCTGCTGCACCAAGCACATCAACTGGTGGCAGCGGTGGGATGCTGCTGCACCAAACACATCAACTGGTGGCAGGGGTGGGGTGCTGCTGCATCAAGCACATCAATTGGTGGCAGTGGTGGGATGCTGCTCCTCCAAGCACATAATCTGGTGCAGCGGTGGGATGCTGCTGCACCATGCACATAAACTGGTGGCAGCGGTGGGATGCGGCTGCACCAAGCACATAAACTGGTGGCAACGGTGGGATGCTGTTGCACCAAGTACATAAACTGGTGGCAGTTGTGGGATGCTGCCGCACCAAGCACATCAACTGGTGGCAGTGGTGGGATGCTGCTTCAACAAGCACATCAATTGGTGGAAGTGGTGGGATGCTGCAGCACTAAGCACATCAACTGGTGGCAGCGATGGGATGCTCCTGCACCAAGCACATCAACTGGTGGCAGCGGTGGGATGCTGCTGTACCAAGCACATCGAATGGTGGCAGCGCGGTGGGATGCTGCTGCACCAAGCACATCGAATGGTGGCAGGAGTGGGATGCTGTGGCACCAAGCACATTGACTGGTGGCAGCGGCGAGATGCTGCTGCACCAAGCACATCAACTGGTGGCAGTGGTGGGATGCTGCTGCACCAAGCACATCCATTGGTGGCAGTAGTGGGATGCTGCAGCACCAAGCACATCAACTGGTCGCAGCGATGAGATGCTGCTGCACCAAGGACATCAACTGGTGGCAGCGGTGGGATGCTGCTGCACCAAGCACATAAACTGGTGGCAGCGGTGAGATGCTGCTGCACCAAGCACATAAACTGGTGGCAGTGGTGGGATGCTGCTGCACCAAGCAGATCAACTGGTGGCAGTGGTGGGATGCTGCTCCACCAAGCACATAAACTGGTGGCAGCGGGGGGATGCTGCTGTACCAAGCACATCAAATGGTGGCAGTTGTGAGATGCTGCTGCACCAAGCACATCAATTGGTGGCAGTGGTGGGATGCCGCTGCACCAAGCAAATCAACTGGTGGCAGCGGTGGGGTGCTGCTGCACAAAGCACATCGAATGGTGGCAGCGCGGTGGGATGCTGCTGCACCAAGCACATCCAATGGTGGCAGGAGTGGGATGTTGTGGCACCAAGCACATCAACTGGTGGCAGCGGTGGGATGCTGCTGCACCAAGCACATAAACTGGTGGAAGCGGTGTGATGCTGCTGCACTAAGTACATAAGCAGGTGGGAGTGGTGGGATGCTGCTGCACCAAGCAGATCAACTGGTGGCAGCGGTGGGATGCTGCTTCACCAAGCACATGAACTGGTGGCAGTGGTGGGATGCTGCTGCACCAAGCACATCAGCTGGTGGCAGCGGTGGGATGCTGCTGCACCAGGCACATATACTGGTGGCAGCAGTGGGATGCTGCTGCACCAAGCACATAAACTGGTGGCAGCGGTGGGATGCTGCTTCACCAAGCTCATAAACTGGTGGCAGCGGTGGGATGCTGCTGCACCAAGCACATAAACTGGTGGCAGCAGTGGGATGCTGCTGCACCACGCACATAAACTGGTGGCAGCGGTGGGATGCGGCTGCACCAAGCACATAAAGTGGTGGCAGTGGTGGGATGCTGCTGCACCAAGCACATCAACTGGTGGCAGTTTTGGGATGCTGCTGCACCAAGCACATCAATTGGTGGCAGTAGTGGGATGCTGCAGCACCAAGCACATCAACTTGTGGCAGCGATGAGATGCTGCTGCACCAAGCACATCAACTGGTGGCAGCAGTGGGATGCTGCTGCACCTAGCACATCGAATGGTGGCAGCGCGATGGGATGCTGCTGCACCAAGCACATAAACTGGTGGCAGCGGTGCGGTGCTGCTGCACCAAGCAAACAAACTGGTAGAAGCAGTGGGAGGCTGCTGCACCAAGTACATAAACAGGTGGCAGTGGTGGGATGCTGCTGCACCAAGCAGATCAACAGGTGGGAGCGGTGGGATGCAGCTTCACCAAGCACATAAACTGGTGGTAGCGGTGGTATGCTGCTCCTCCAAGCACATCAATTGGAGGCAGCGGTGGGATGCTGCTGCACCAAGCACATCAACTGGTGGCAGCGGTGGGATGCTGCTCCACCAAGCACATCAACTGGTGGCAGCGGTGGGATGCTGCTGCAACAAGCACATCGAATGGTGGCGGCGGTGGGATGCTGCTGCACCAAGCACATCAACTGTTGGCAGTGGTGGGATGCTGCTGCCCCAGCACATCAGCTGGTGGCAGCTGTGGGATGCTGCTGCACCAAGCACATCAGCTGGTGGCAGTGGTGGGATGCTGCTGCACCAAGCACATCAACTGGTGGCAGCGGTGGGATGCTGCTGCACCAAACACATCAACTGGTGGCAGGGGTGGGGTGCTGCTGCATCAAGCACATCAATTGGTGGCAGTGGTGGGATGCTGCTCCTCCAAGCACATAATCTGGTGCAGCGGTGGGATGCTGCTGCACCATGCACATAAACTGGTGGCAGCGGTGGGATGCGGCTGCACCAAGCACATAAAATGGTGGCAACGGTGGGATGCTGTTGCACCAAGTACATAAACTGGTGGCAGTTGTGGGATGCTGCCGCACCAAGCACATCAACTGTTGGCAGTGGTGGGATGCTGCTTCAACAAGCACATCAATTGGTGGAAGTGGTGGGATGCTGCAGCACTAAGCACATCAACTGGTGGCAGCGATGGGATGCTCCTGCACCAAGCACATCAACTGGTGGCAGCGGTGGGATGCTGCTGTACCAAGCACATCGAATGGTGGCAGCGCGGTGGGATGCTGCTGCACCAAGCACATCGAATGGTGGCAGGAGTGGGATGCTGTGGCACCAAGCACATTGACTGGTGGCAGCGGCGAGATGCTGCTGCACCAAGCACATCAACTGGTGGCAGTGGTGGGATGCTGCTGCACCAAGCACATCCATTGGTGGCAGTAGTGGGATGCTGCAGCACCAAGGACATCAACTGGTCGCAGCGATGAGATGCTGCTGCACCAAGGACATCAACTGGTGGCAGCGGTGGGATGCTGCTGCACCAAGCACATAAACTGGTGGCAGCGGTGAGATGCTGCTGCACCAAGCACATAAACTGGTGGCAGTGGTGGGATGCTGCTGCACCAAGCAGATCAACTGGTGGCAGTGGTGGGATGCTGCTCCACCAAGCACATAAACTGGTGGCAGCGGGGGGATGCTGCTGTACCAAGCACATCAAATGGTGGCAGTTGTGAGATGCTGCTGCACCAAGCACATCAATTGGTGGCAGTGGTGGGATGCCGCTGCACCAAGCAAATCAACTGGTGGCAGCGGTGGGGTGCTGCTGCACAAAGCACATCGAATGGTGGCAGCGCGGTGGGATGCTGCTGCACCAAGCACATCCAATGGTGGCAGGAGTGGGATGTTGTGGCACCAAGCACATCAACTGGTGGCAGCGGTGGGATGCTGCTGCACCAAGCACATAAACTGGTGGAAGCGGTGTGATGCTGCTGCACTAAGTACATAAGCAGGTGGGAGTGGTGGGATGCTGCTGCACCAAGCAGATCAACTGGTGGCAGCGGTGGGATGCTGCTTCACCAAGCACATGAACTGGTGGCAGTGGTGGGATGCTGCTGCACCAAGCACATCAGCTGGTGGCAGCGGTGGGATGCTGCTGCACCAGGCACATATACTGGTGGCAGCAGTGGGATGCTGCTGCACCAAGCACATAAACTGGTGGCAGCGGTGGGATGCTGCTTCACCAAGCTCATAAACTGGTGGCAGCGGTGGGATGCTGCTGCACCAAGCACATAAACTGGTGGCAGCAGTGGGATGCTGCTGCACCACGCACATAAACTGGTGGCAGCGGTGGGATGCGGCTGCACCAAGCACATAAAGTGGTGGCAGTGGTGGGATGCTGCTGCACCAAGCACATCAACTGGTGGCAGTTTTGGGATGCTGCTGCACCAAGCACATCAATTGGTGCCAGTAGTGGGATGCTGCAGCACCAAGCACATCAACTTGTGGCAGCGATGAGATGCTGCTGCACCAAGCACATCAACTGGTGGCAGCAGTGGGATGCTGCTGCACCTAGCACATCGAATGGTGGCAGCGCGATGGGATGCTGCTGCACCAAGCACATAAACTGGTGGCAGCGGTGCGGTGCTGCTGCACCAAGCAAACAAACTGGTAGAAGCAGTGGGAGGCTGCCGCACCAAGTACATAAACAGGTGGCAGTGGTGGGATGCTGCTGCACCAAGCAGATCAACTGGTGGGAGCGGTGGGATGCAGCTTCACCAAGCTCATGAACTGGTGGCAGCAGCGGGATGCTGCTGCACCAAGCACATAAACTGGTGGTAGCAGTGGTATGCTGCTCCTCCAAGCACATCAATTGGAGGCAGCGGTGGGATGCTGCTGCACCAAGCACATCAACTGGTGGCAGCGGTGGGATGCTGCTCCACCAAGCACATCAACTGGTGGCAGCGGTGGGATGCTGCTGCAACAAGCACATCGAATGGTGGCGGCGGTGGGTGCTGCTGCACCAAGCACATCAACTGTTGGCAGTGGTGGGATGCTGCTGCACCAAGCACATCAGCTGGTGGCAGCTGTGGGATGCTGCTGCACCAAGCACATCAGCTGGTGGCAGTGGTGGGATGCTGCTGCACCAAGCACATCAACTTGTGGCAGCGGTGGGATGCTGCTGCAGTAAGCACATCAGCTGGTGGCAGCGGTGGGATGCTGCTGCACCAAACACATCAACTGGTGGCAGCGGTGGGATGCTGCTGCATCAAGCACATCAATTGGTGGCAGTGGTGGGATGCTGCTCCTCCAAGCACATAATCTGGTGCAGCGGTGGGATGCTGCTGCACCAAGCACATAAACTGGTGGCAGCGGTGGGATGCGGCTGCACCAAGCACATAAACTGGTGGCAGCGGTGGGATGCTGCTGCACCAAGTACATAAACTGGTGGCAGTGGTGGGATGCTGCCGCACCAAGCACATCAATTGGTGGCAGTGGTGGGATGCTGCTTCAACAAGCACATCAATTGGTGGAAGTGGTGGGATGCTGCAGCACTAAGCACATCAACAGGTGGCAGCGATGGGATGCTCCTGCACCAAGCACATCAACTGGTGGCAGCGGTGGGATGCTGCTGTACCAAGCACATCGAATGGTGGCAGCGCGGTGGGATGCTGCTGCACCAAGCACATCGAATGGTGGCAGGAGTGGGATGCTGTGGCACCAAGCACATCAATTGGTGGCAGTGGTGGGATGCCGCTGCACCAAGCACATCAACTGGTGGCAGCGGCGGGATGCTGCTGCACCAAGCACATAAACTGGTGGAAGCAGTGTGATGCTGCTGCACCAAGTACATAAGCAGGTGGCAGTGGTGGGATGCTGCTGCACCAAGCACATCAGCTGGTGGCAGCGGTGGGATGCTGCTGAGCACATAAACTGGTGGCAGCGGTGGGATGCTGCTGAGCACATAAACTTTTGGCAGTGGTGGGATGCTGCTGCACCAAGCACATCAGCTGGTAGCAGCGGTGGGATGCCGCTGCACCAAGCACATCAGCAGGGGGCAGCGGTGGGATGCTGCTGCACCAAGCACATATACTGGTGGCAGAGGTGGGATGCTGCTGCACCAAGCACATAAACTGGTGGCAGCGGTGAGATGCTGCTGCACCAAACACTTAAACTGGTGGCAGTGGTTGGATGCTGCTGCACCAAGCAGATCAACTGGTGGCAGCGGTTGGATGCTGCTGCACCATGCACATCAATTGGTGGCTGTGGTGGGATGCTGCTCCACCAAGCACATAATCTGGTGCAGTGGTGGGATGCTGCTGCACCAAGCACATAAACTGGTGGCAGCGGTGGGATGCGGCTGCACAAAGCACATAAACTGGTGGCAGCGGTGGGATGCTGCTGCACCAAACACATAAACTGGTGGCAGTGGTGGGATGCTGCCGCACCAAGCACATCAATGGGTGGCAGTGGTGGGATGCTGCTTCAACAAGCACATCAATTGGTGGAAGTGGTGGGATGCTGCAGAACCAAGCACATCAACTGGTGGCAGCGATGGGATGCTCCTGCACCAAGCACATCAACTGGTGGCAGCGGTGGGATGCTGCTGTACCAAGCACATCGAATGGTGGCAGCGCGGTGGGATGCTGCTGCACCAAGCACATCGAATGGTGGCAGGAGTGGGATGCTGTTGCACCAAGCACATCGACTGGTGGCAGCGGCGGGTTGCTGCTGCACCAAGCGCATAAACTGGTGGCAGCGGTGAGATGCTGCTGCACCAAGCACATAAACTGGTGGCAGTGGTGGGATGCTGCTGCACCAAGCACATCAAATGGTGGCAGTTGTGAGATGCTGCTGCACCAAGCACATCAATTGGTGGCAGTGGTGGGATGCCACTGCACCAAGCACATCAACTGGTGGCAGCAGTGGGATGCTGCTGCACAAAGCACATCGAATGGTGGCAGCGCGGTGGGATGCTGCTGCACCAAGCACATCCAATGGTGGCAGGAGTGGGATGTTGTGGCACCAAGCACATCAACTGGTGGCAGCGGCGGGATGCTGCTGCACCAAGCACATAAACTGGTGGCAGCGGTGGGATGCTGCTGCACCAAGCACATAAACTGGTGGAAGCGGTGTGATGCTGCTGCACCAAGTACATAAGCAGGTGGCAGTGGTGGGATGCTGCTGCACCAAGCAGATCAACTGGTGGAAGCGGTGGGATGCTGCTTCACCAAGCACATGAACTGGTGGCAGTGGTGGGATGCTGCTGCACCAAGCACATCAGCTGGTGGCAGCGGTGGGATGCTGCTGCATCAAGCACATAAACTGGTGGCAGCAGTGGGATGCTGCTGAGCACATAAACTTGTGGCAGCGGTGGGATGTTGCTGCACCAAGCACATCAGCTGGTAGCAGCGGTGGGATGCCGCTGCACCAAGCACATCAACTGGTGGCAGCAGTGGGATGCTGCTGCACCTAGCACATCGAATGGTGGCAGCGCGGTGGGATGCTGCTGCACCAAGCACATAAACTGGTGGCAGCGGTGGGGTGCTGCTGCACCAAGCAAACAAACTGGTGGATGCGGTGGGAGGCTGCTGCACCAAGTACATAAACAGGTCGCAGTGGTGGGATGCTGCTGCACCAAGCAGATCAACTGGTGGCAGCGGTGGGATGCAGCTTCACCAAGCTCATGAACTGGTGGCAGCGGTGGGATGCTGCTGCACCAAGCAAATAAACTGGTGGCAGCGGTGGTATGCTGCCCTCCAAGCACATCGACTGGTGGCAGCGGCGGGATGCTGCTGCACCAAGCACATAAACTGGTGGCAGCGGTGAGATGCTGCTACACCAAGCACATAAACTGGTGGCAGTGGTGCGATGCTGCTGCACCAAGCAGATCAACTGGTGGCAGCGGTGGGATGCTGCTGTACCAAGCACATCAACTGGTGGCAGCGGTGGGATGCTGCTCCACCAAGCACATAAACTGGTGGCAGCTGTGGGATGCTGCTGCACCTAGCACATCAGCTGGTGGCAGTGGTGGGATGCTACTGCACCAAGCACATCAACTGGTGGCAGCGGTGGGATGCTGCTGCAACAAGCACATCATTTGGTGGCAGTGGTGGGATGCTGCTCCACCAAGCACATAATCTGGTGCAGCGGTGAGATGCTGCTGCACCAAGCACATAAACTGGTGGCAGCGGTGGGATGCGGCTGCACCAAGCACATAAACTGGTGGCAGCGGTGGGACGCTGCAGAATCAAGCACATCAACTGGTGGCAGCGATGGGATGCTCCTGCACCAAGCACATCAACTGGTGGCAGCGGTGGGATGCTGCTGTACCAAGCACATCGAATGATGGCAGCGCGGTGGGATGCTGCTGCACCAAGCACATCGAATGGTGGCAGTGGTGGGATGCTGCTGCACCAAGCAGATCAACTGGTGGCAGCGGTTGGATGCTGCTGCACCAAGCACATCAATTGGTGGCTGTGGTGGGATGCTGCTCCACCAAGCACATAATCTGGTGCAGGGGTGGGATGCTGCTGCACCAAGCACATAAACTTTTGGCAGCGGTGGGATGCGGCTGCACCAAGCACATAAACTGGTGGCAGCGGTGGGATGCTGCTGCACCAGGCACATAAACTGGTGGCAGTGGTGGGATGCTGCCGCACCAAGCACATCAACTGGTGGAAGCGGTGTGATGCTGCTGCACCAAGTACATAAGCAGGTGGCAGTGGTGGGATGCTGCTGCACCAAGCAGATCAACTGGTGGCAGCAGTGGGATGCTGCTTCACCAAGCACATGAACTGGTGGGAGTGGTGGGATGCTGCTGCACCAAGCACATCAGCTGGTGGCAGCGGTGGGATGCTGCTGCACCAAGCACATAAACTGGTGGCAGCAGTGGGATGCTGCTGCACCAAGCACATAAACTGGTGGCAGCGGTGGGATGCGGCTGCACCAAGCACATAAAGTGGTGGCAGTGGTGGGATGCTGCTGCACCAAGCACATCAACTGGTGGCAGTGGTGGGATGCTGCTGCACCAAGCACATCCATTGGTGGCAGTAGTGGGATGCTGCAGCACCAAGCACATCAACTGGTCGCAGCGATGAGATGCTGCTGCACCAAGCACATAAACTGGTGGCAGCAGTGGGATGCTGCTGCACCAAGCACATAAACTGGTGGCAGCGGTGGGATGCGGCTGCACCAAGCACATAAAGTGGTGGCAGTGGTGGGATGCTGCTGCACCAAGCACATCAACTGGTGGCAGTTTTGGGATGCTGCTGCACCAAGCACATCAATTGGTGGCAGTAGTGGGATGCTGCAGCACCAAGCACATCAACTGGTGGCAGCGATGAGATGCTGCTGCACCAAGCACATCAACTGGTGGCAGCAGTGGGATGCTGCTGCACCTAGCACATCGAATGGTGGCAGCGCGATGGGATGCTGCTGCACCAAGCACATAAACTGGTGGCAGCGGTGGGGTGCTGCTGCACCAAGCAAACAAACTGGTAGAAGCAGTGGGAGGCTGCTGCACCAAGTACATAAACTGGTGGTAGCGGTGGTATGCTGCTCCTCCAAGCACATCAATTGGAGGCAGCGGTGGGATGCTGCTGCACCAAGCACATCAACTGGTGGCAGCGGTGGGATGCTGCTCCACCAAGCACATCAACTGGTGGCAGCGGTGGGATGCTGCTGCAACAAGCACATCGAATGGTGGCGGCGGTGGGATGCTGCTGCACCAAGCACATCAACTGTTGGCAGTGGTGGGATGCTGCTGCACCAAGCACATCAGCTGGTGGCAGCTGTGGGATGCTGCTGCACCAAGCACATCAGCTGGTGGCAGTGGTGGGATGCTGCTGCACCAAGCACATCAACTGGTGGCAGCGGTGGGATGCTGCTGCACCAAACACATCAACTGGTGGCAGGGGTGGGGTGCTGCTGCATCAAGCACATCAATTGGTGGCAGTGGTGGGATGCTGCTCCTCCAAGCACATAATCTGGTGCAGCGGTGGGATGCTGCTGCACCATGCACATAAACTGGTGGCAGCGGTGGGATGCTGTTGCACCAAGTACATAAACTGGTGGCAGTTGTGGGATGCTGCCGCACCAAGCACATCAACTGGTGGCAGTGGTGGGATGCAGCTTCAACAAGCACATCAATTGGTGGAAGTGGTGGGATGCTGCAGCACTAAGCACATCAACTGGTGGCAGCGATGGGATGCTCCTGCACCAAGCACATCAACTGGTGGCAGCGGTGGGATGCTGCTGTACCAAGCACATCGAATGGTGGCAGCGCGGTGGGATGCTGCACCAAGCACATCGAATGGTGGCAGGAGTGGGATGCTGTGGCACCAACCACATTGACTGGTGGCAGCGGCGGGATGCTGCTGCACCAAGCACATCAACTGGTGGCAGTGGTGGGATGCTGCTGCACCAAGCACATCCATTGGTGGCAGTAGTGGGATGCTGCAGCACCAAGCACATCAACTGGTCGCAGCGATGAGATGCTGCTGCACCAAGGACATCAACTGGTGGCAGCGGTGGGATGCTGCTGCACCAAGCACATAAACTGGTGGCAGCGGTGAGATGCTGCTGCACCAAGCACATAAACTGGTGGCAGTGCTGGGATGCTGCTGCACCAAGCAGATCAACTGGTGGCAGCGGTGGGATGCTGCTCCACCAAGCACATAAACTGGTGGCAGCGGGGGGATGCTGCTGTACCAAGCACATCAAATGGTGGCAGTTGTGAGATGCTGCTGCACCAAGCACATCAATTGGTGGCAGTGGTGGGATGCCGCTGCACCAAGCAAATCAACTGGTGGCAGCGGTGGGGTGCTGCTGCACAAAGCACATCGAATGGTGGCAGCGCGGTGGGATGCTGCTGCACCAAGCACATCCAATGGTGGCAGGAGTGGGATGTTGTGGCACCAAGCACATCAACTGGTGGCAGCGGTGGGATGCTGCTGCACCAAGCACATAAACTGGTGGAAGCGGTGTGATGCTGCTGCACCAAGTACATAAGCAGGTGGGAGTGGTGGGATGCTGCTGCACCAAGCAGATCAACTGGTGGCAGCGGTGGGATGCTGCTTCACCAAGCACATGAACTGGTGGCAGTGGTGGGATGCTGCTGCACCAAGCACATCAGCTGGTGGCAGCGGTGGGATGCTGCTGCACCAGGCACATATACTGGTGGCAGCAGTGGGATGCTGCTGCACCAAGCACATAAACTGGTGGCAGCGGTGGGATGCTGCTGCACCAAGCACATCAACTGGTGGCAGTTTTGGGATGCTGCTGCACCAAGCACATCAATTGGTGGCAGTAGTGGGATGCTGCAGCACCAAGCACATCAACTGGTGGCAGCGATGAGATGCTGCTGCACCAAGCACATCAACTGGTGGCAGCAGTGGGATGCTGCTGCACCTAGCACATCGAATGGTGGCAGCGCGATGGGATGCTGCTGCACCAAGCACATAAACTGGTGGCAGCGGTGCGGTGCTGCTGCACCAAGCAGACAAACTGGTAGAAGCAGTGGGAGGCTGCTGCACCAAGTACATAAACAGGTGGCAGTGGTGGGATGCTGCTGCACCAAGCAGATCAACTGGTGGGAGCGGTGGGATGCAGCTTCACCAAGCTCATGAACTGGTGGCAGCAGCGGGATGCTGCTGCACCAAGCACATAAACTGGTGGTAGCGGTGGTATGCTGCTCCTCCAAGCACATCAATTGGAGGCAGCGGTGGGATGCTGCTGCACCAAGCACATCAACTGGTGGCAGCGGTGGGATGCTGCTCCACCAAGCACATCAACTGGTGGCAGCGGTGGGATGCTGCTGCAACAAGCACATCGAATGGTGGCGGCGGTGGGATGCTGCTGCACCAAGCACATCAACTGTTGGCAGTGGTGGGATGCTGCTGCACCAAGCACATCAGCTGGTGGCAGCTGTGGGATGCTGCTGCACCAAGCACATCAGCTGGTGGCAGTGGTGGGATGCTGCTGCACCAAGCACATCAACTGGTGGCAGTGGTGGGATGCTGCTGCACCAAGCACATCAGCTGGTGGCAGCGGTGGGATGCTGCTGCACCAAACACATCAACTGGTGGCAGCGGTGGGATGCTGCTGCATCAAGCACATCAATTGGTGGCAGTGGTGGGATGCTGCTCCTCCAAGCACATAATCTGGTGCAGCGGTGGGATGCTGCTGCACCAAGCACATAAACTGGTGGCAGCGGTGGGATGCGGCTGCACCAAGCACATAAACTGGTGGCAGCGGTGGGATGCTGCTGCACCAAGTACATAAACTGGTGGCAGTGGTGGGATGCTGCCGCACCAAGCACATCAATTGGTGGCAGTGGTGGGATGCTGCTTCAACAAGCACATCAATTGGTGGAAGTGGTGGGATGCTGCAGCACTAAGCACATCAACTGGTGGCAGCGATGGGATGCTCCTGCACCAAGCACATCAACTGGTGGCAGCGGTGGGATGCTGCTGTACCAAGCACATCGAATGGTGGCAGCGCGGTGGGATGCTTCTGCACCAAGCACATCGAATGGTGGCAGGAGTGGGATGCTGTGGCGCCAAGCACATCGACTGGTGGCAGCGGCGGGATGCTGCTGCACAAAGCACATAAACTGGTGGCAGCGGTGAGATGCTGCTGCACCAAGCACATAAACTGGTGGCAGTGGTGGGATGCTGCTGCACCAAGTGCATAAACAGGTGGCAGTGGTGGGATGCTGCTGCACCAAGCAGATCAACTGGTGGGAGCGGTGGGATGCAGCTTCACCAAGCTCATGAACTGGTGGCAGCAGCGGGATGCTGCTGCACCAAGCACATAAACTGGTGGTAGCGGTGGTATGCTGCTCCTCCAAGCACATCAATTGGAGGCAGCGGTGGGATGCTGCTGCACCAAGCACATCAACTGGTGGCAGCGGTGGGATGCTGCTCCACCAAGCACATCAACTGGTGGCAGCGGTGGGATGCTGCTGCAACAAGCACATCGAATGGTGGCGGCGGTGGGATGATGCTGCACCAAGCACATCAACTGTTGGCAGTGGTGGGATGCTGCTGCACCAAGCACATCAGCTGGTGGCAGCTGTGGGATGCTGCTGCACCAAGCCCATCAGCTGGTGGCAGTGGTGGGATGCTGCTGCACCAAGCACATCAACTGGTGGAAGCGGTGGGATGCTGCTGCACCAAGCCCATCAGCTGGTGGCAGCCGTGGGATGCTGCTGCACCAAACACATCAACTGGTGGCAGGGGTGGGGTGCTGCTGCATCAAGCACATCAATTGGTGGCAGTGGTGGGATGCTGCTCCTCCAAGCACATAATCTGGTGCAGCGGTGGGATGCTGCTGCACCATGCACATAAACTGGTGGCAGCGGTGGGATGCGGCTGCACCAAGCACATAAACTGGTGGCAGCGGTGGGATGCTGCTGCACCAAGTACATAAACTGGTGGCAGTTGTGGGATGCTGCCGCACCAAGCACATCAACTGGTGGCAGTGGTGGGATGCTGCTTCAACAAGCACATCAATTGGTGGAAGTGGTGGGATGCTGCAGCACTAAGCACATCAACTGGTGGCAGCGATGGGATGCTCCTGCACCAAGCACATCAACTGGTGGCAGCGGTGGGATGCTGCTGTACCAAGCACATCGAATGGTGGCAGCGCGGTGGGATGCTGCTGCACCAAGCACATCGAATGGTGGCAGGAGTGGGATGCTGTGGCACCAAGCACATTGACTGGTGGCAGCGGCGGGATGCTGCTGCACCAAGCACATAAACTGGTGGCAGCGGTGAGATGCTGCTGCACCAAGCACATAAACTGGTGGCAGTGGTGGGATGCTGCTGCACCAAGCAGATCAACTGGTGGCAGCGGTGGGATGCTGTTGCAAAAAGCACATCAATTGGTGGCTGTGGTGGGATGCTGCTCCACCAAGCACATAATCTGGTGCAGCGGTGGGATGCTGCTGCACCAAGCACATAAACTGGTGGCAGCGGTGGGATGCGGCTGCACCAAGCACATAAACTGGTGGCAGCGGTGGGATGCTGCTGCACCAAGCACATAAACTGGTGGCAGTGGTGGGATGCTGCCGCACCAAGCACGTCAACTGGTGGCAGTTGTGGGATGCTGCTTCAACAAGCACATCAATTGGTGGAAGTGGTGGGATGCTGCAGAACCAAGCACATCAACTGGTGGCAGCGATGGGATGCTCCTGCACCAAGCACATCAACTGGTGGCAACGGTGGGATGCTGCTGTACCAAGCACATCCAATGGTGGCAGCGCGGTGGGATGCTGCTGCACCAAGCACATCGAATGGTGGCAGCGGCGGGATGCTGCTGCACCAAGCACATAAACTGGTGGCAGCGGTGAGATGCTGCTGCACCAAGCACATAAACTGGTGGCAGTGGTGGGATGCTGCTGCACCAAGCAGATCAACTGGTGGCAGCGGTGGGATGCTGTTGCACAAAGCACATCAATTGGTGGCTGTGGTGGGATGCTGCTCCACCAAGCACATAATCTGGTGGAGCGGTGGGATGCTGCTGCACCAAGCACATAAACTGGTGGCAGCGGTGGGATGCGGCTGCACCAAGCACACAAACTGGTGGCAGCGGTGGGATGCTGCTGCACCAAGCACATAAACTGGTGGCAGTGGTGGGATGCTGCCGCACCAAGCACGTCAACTGGTGGCAGTTGTGGGATGCTGCTTCAACAAGCACATCAATTGGTGGAAGTGGTGGGATGCTGCAGAACCAAGCACATCAACTGGTGGCAGCGATGGGATGCTCCTGCACCAAGCACATCAACTGGTGGCAACGGTGGGATGCTGCTGTACCAAGCACATCCAATGGTGGCAGCGCGGTGGGATGCTGCTGCACCAAGCACATCGAATGGTGGCAGCGGCGGGATGCTGCTGCACCAAGCACATAAACTGGTGGCAGCGGTGAGATGCTGCTGCACCAAGCACATAAACTGGTGGCAGTGGTGGGATGCTGCTGCACCAAGCAGATCAACTGGTGGCAGCGGTGGGATGCTGTTGCACAAAGCACATCAATTGGTGGCTGTGGTGGGATGCTGCTCCACCAAGCACATAATCTGGTGGAGCGGTGGGATGCTGCTGCACCAAGCACATAAACTGGTGGCAGCGGTGGGATGCGGCTGCACCAAGCACACAAACTGGTGGCAGCGGTGGGATGCTGCTGCACCAAGCACATAAACTGGTGGCAGTGGTGGGATGCTGCCGCACCAAGCACGTCAACTGGTGGCAGTTGTGGGATGCTGCTTCAACAAGCACATCAATTGGTGGAAGTGGTGGGATGCTGCAGAACCAAGCACATCAACTGGTGGCAGCGATGGGATGCTCCTGCACCAAGCACATCAACTGGTGGCAATGGTGGGATGCTGCTGTACCAAGCACATCGAATGGTGGCAGCGCGGTGGGATGCTGCTGCACCAAGCACATCGAATGGTGGCAGGAGTGGCATGCTGTGGCACCAAGCACATCGACTGGTGGCAGCGGCAGGATGCTGCTGCACCAAGCACATAAACTGGTGGCCGCGGTGAGATGCTGCTGCACCAAGCACATAAACTGGAGGCAGTGGTGGGATGCTGCTCCTCCAAGCACATCAATTGGAGGCAGCGGTGGGATGCTGCTGCACCAAGCACATCAACTGGTGGCAGCGGTGGGATGCTGCTCCACCAAGCACATCAACTGGTGGCAGCGGTGGGATGCTGCTGCAACAAGCACATCGAATGGTGGCGGCGGTGGGATGCTGCTGCACCAAACACATCGACTGTTGGCAGTGGTGGGATGCTGCTGCACCAAGCACATCAGCTGGTGGCAGCTGTGGGATGCTGCTGCACCAAGCACATCAGCTGGTGGCAGTGGTGGGATGCTGCTGCACCAAGCACATCAACTGGTGGCAGCGGTGGGATGCTTCTGCACCAAGCACATCAGCTGGTGGCAGCGGTGGGATGCTGCTGCGCCAAACACATCAACTGGTGGCAGCGGTGGGATGCTGCTGCATCAAGCACATCAATTGGTGGCAGTGGTGGGATGCTGCTCCTCCAAGCACATAATCTGGTGCAGCGGTGGGATGCTGCTGCACCAAGCACATAAACTGGTGGCAGCGGTGGGATGCGGCTGCACCAAGCACATAAACTGGTGGCCGCGGTGGGATGCTGCTGCACCAAGTACATAAACTGGTGGCAGTGGTGGGATGCTGCCACACCAAGCACATCAACAGGTGGCAGTGGTGGGATGCTGCTTCAACAAGCACATCAATTGGTGGAAGTGGTGGGATGCTGCAGCACCAAGCACATCAACTGGTGGCAGCGATGGGATGCTCCTGCACCAAGCACATCAACTGGTGGCAGCGGTGGGATGCTGCTGTACCAAGCACATCGAATGGTGGCAGCGCGGTGGGATGCTGCTGCACCAAGCACATCGAATGGTGGCAGGAGTGGGATGCTGTGGCACCAAGCACATCGACTGGTGGCAGCGGCGGGATGCTGCTGCACCAAGCACATAAACTGGTGGCAGCGGTGAGATGCTGCTGCACCAAGCACATAAACTGGTGGCAGTGGTGGGATGCTGCTGCACCAAGCAGATCAACTGGTGGCAGCGGTGGGATGCTGCTGCACCAAGCACATCAATTGGTGGCTGTGGTGGGATGCTGCTCCTCCAAGCACATAATCTGGTGCAGCGGTGGGATGCTGCTGCACCAAGCACATAAACTGGTGGCAGCGGTGGGATGCGGCTGCACCAAGCACATAAACTGGTGGCAGCGGTGGGATGCTGCTGCACCAAGCACATAAACTGGTGGCAGTGGTGGGATGCTGCCACACCAAGCACGTCAACTGGTGGCAGTGGTGGGATGCTGCTTCAACAAGCACATCAATTGGTGGAAGTGGTGGGATGCTGCAGAACCAAGCACATCAACTGGTGGCAGCGATGGGATGCTCCTGCACCAAGCACATCAACTGGTGGAAACGGTGGGATGCTGCTGTACCAAGCACATCGAATGGTGGCAGCGCGGTGGGATGCTGCTGCACCAAGCACATCGAATGGTGGCAGGAGTGGCATGCTGTGGCACCAAGCACATCGACTGGTGGCAGCGGCGGGATGCTGCTGCACCAAGCACATAAACTGGTGGCAGCGGTGAGATGCTGCTGCACCAAGCACATAAACTGGTGGCAGTGGTGGGATGCTGCTGCACCAAGCAGATCAACTGGTGGCAGCGGTGGGATGCTGCTGCACCAAGCACATCAACTGGTGGCAGCGGTGGGATGCTGCTCCACCAAGCACATAAACTGGTGGCAGCAGGGGGACGCTGCTGCACCAAGCACATCAAATGGTGGCAGTGGTGAGATGCTGCTGCACCAAGCACATCAATTGGTGGCAGTGGTGGGATGCCGCTGCACCAAGCACATCAACTCGTGGCAGCAGTGGGATGCTCCTGCACAAAGCACATCGAATGGTGGCAGCGCGGTGGGATGCTGCTGCACCAAGCAAATCCAATGGTGGCAGGAGTGGGATGTTGTGGCACCAAGCATATCAACTGGTGGCAGCGGCGGGATGCTGCTGCACCAAGCACATAAACTGGTGGCAGCGGTGGGATGCTGCTGCACCAAGCACATAAACTGGTGGAAGCGGTGTGATGCTGCTGCACCAAGTACATAAGCAGGCGGCAGTGGTGGGATGCTGCTGCACCAAGCAGATCAACTGGTGGCAGCGGTGGGATGCTGCTTTACCAAGCACATGAACTGGTGGCAGCGGTGACATGCTGCTGCACCAAGCACATCAGCTGGTAGCAGCGGTGGGATGCTGCTGCACCAAGCACATCAGCAGGGGGCAGCGGTGGGATGCTGCTGCACCAAGCACATATACTGGGGGCAGAGGTGGGATGCTGCTGCACCAAGCACATAAACTGGTGGCAGCGGTGAGATGCTGCTGCACCAAGCACATAAACTGGTGGCAGTGGTGGGATGCTGCTGCACCAAGCAGATCAACTGGTGGCAGCGGTTGGATGCTGCTGCACCAAGCACATCAATTGGTGGCTGTGGTGGGATGCTGCTCCACCAAGCACATAATCTGGTGCAGCGGTGGGATACTGCTGCACCAAGCACATAAACTTTTGGCAGCGGTGGGATGCGGCTGCACCAAGCACATAAACTGGTGGCAGCGGTGGGATGCTGCTGCACCAGGCACATAAACTGGGGGCAGTGGTGGGATGCTGCCGCACCAAGCACATCAACTGGTGGAAGCGGTGTGATGCTGCTGCACCAAGTACATAAGCAGGTGGCAGTGGTGGGATGCTGCTGCACCAAGCAGATCAACTGGTGGCAGCAGTGGGATGCTGCTTCACCAAGCACATGAACTGGTGGCAGTGGTGGGATGCTGCTGCACCAAGCACATAAACTGGTGGCAGCAGTGGGATGCTGCTGCACCAAGCACATAAACTGGTGGCAGCGGTGGGATGCGGCTGCACCAAGCACATAAAGTGGTGGCAGTGGTGGGATGCTGCTGCACCAAGCACATCAACTGGTGGCAGTGGTGGGATGCTGCTGCACCAAGCACATCCATTGGTGGCAGTAGTGGGATGCTGCAGCACCAAGCACATCAACTGGTCGCAGCGATGAGATGCTGCTGCACCAAGGACATCAACTGGTGGCAGCGGTGGGATGCTGCTGCACCAAGCACATAAACTGGTGGCAGCGGTGAGATGCTGCTGCACCAAGCACATAAACTGGTGGAAGTGGTGGGATGCTGCTGCACCAAGCAGATCAACTGGTGGCAGCGGTGGGATGCTGCTCCACCAAGCACATAAACTGGTGGCAGCGGGGGGATGCTGCTGTACCAAGCACATCAAATGGTGGCAGTTGTGAGATGCTGCTGCACCAAGCACATCAATTGGTGGCAGTGGTGGGATGCCGCTGCACCAAGCAAATCAACTGGTGGCAGCGGTGGGGTGCTGCTGCACAAAGCACATCGAATGGTGGCAGCGCGGTGGGATGCTGCTGCACCAAGCACATCCAATGGTGGCAGGAGTGGGATGTTGTGGCACCAAGCACATCAACTGGTGGCAGCGGTGGGATGCTGCTGCACCAAGCACATAAACTGGTGGAAGCGGTGTGATGCTGCTGCACCAAGTACATAAGCAGGTGGGAGTGGTGGGATGCTGCTGCACCAAGCAGATCAACTGGTGGCAGCGGTGGGATGCTGCTTCACCAAGCACATGAACTGGTGGATGTGGTGGGATGCTGCTGCACCAAGCACATCAGCTGGTGGCAGCGGTGGGATGCTGCTGCACCAAGCACATATACTGGTGGCAGAGGTGGGATGCTGCTGCACCAAGCAAATAAACTGGCGGCAGCGGTGGGATGCTGCTGCACCAAGCACATAAACTGGTGGCAGCGGTGAGATGCTGCTTCACCAAGCACATAAATTGGTGGTAGCGGTGGGATGCTGCTGAGCACATAAACTTGTGGCAGCGGTGGGATGCTGCTGCACCAAGCACATCAGCTGGTGGCAGCAGTGGGATGCTGCTGCACCAAGCACATAAATTGGTGGCAGCGGTGGGATGCTGCTTCACCAAGCTCATAAACTGGTGGCAGCGGTGGGATGCTGCTGCACCAAGCACATAAACTGGTGGCAGCAGTGGGATGCTGCTGCACCAAGCACATAAACTGGTGGCAGCGGTGGGATGCGGCTGCACCAAGCACATAAAGTGGTGGCAGTGGTGGGATGCTGCTGCACCAAGCACATCAACTGGTGGCAGTTTTGGGATGCTGCTGCACCAAGCACATCAATTGGTGGCAGTAGTGGGATGCTGCAGCACCAAGCACATCAACTGGTGGCAGCGATGAGATGCCGCTGCACCAAGCACATCAACTGGTGGCAGCAGTGGGATGCTGCTGCACCTAGCACATCGAATGGTGGCAGCGCGATGGGATGCTGCTGCACCAAGCACATAAACTGGTGGGAGCGGTGGGGTACTGCTGCACCAAGCAAACAAACTGGTAGAAGCAGTGGGAGGCTGCTGCACCAAGTACATAAACAGGTGGCAGTGGTGGGATGCTGCTGCACCAAGCAGATCAACTGGTGGGAGCGGTGGGATGCAGCTTCACCAAGCTCATGAACTGGTGGCAGCAGCGGGATGCTGCTGCACCAAGCACATAAACTGGTGGTAGCGGTGGTATGCTGCTCCTCCAAGCACATCAATTGGAGGCAGCGGTGGGTTGCTGCTGCACCAAGCACATCAACTGGTGGCAGCTGTGGGATGCTGCTCCACCAAGCACATCAACTGGTGGCAGCGGTGGGATGCTGCTGCAACAAGCACATCGAATGGTGGCGGCGGTGGGATGCTGCTGCACCAAGCACATCAACTGTTGGCAGTGGTGGGATGCTGCTGCACCAAGCACATCAGCTGGTGGCAGCTGTGGGATGCTGCTGCACCAAGCACATCAGCTGGTGGCAGTGGTGGGATGCTGCTGCACCAAGCACATCAACTGGTGGCAGCGGTGGGATGCTGCTGCACCAAGCACATCAGCTGGTGGCAGCGGTGGGATGCTGCTGCACCAAACACATCAACTGGTGGCAGCGGTGGGATGCTGCTGCATCAAGCACATCAATTGGTGGCAGTGGTGGGATGCTGCTCCTCCAAGCACATAATCTGGTGCAGCGGTCGGATGCTGCTGCACCAAGCACATAAACTGGTGGCAGCGGTGGGATGCGGCTGCACCAAGCACATAAACTGGTGGCAGCGGTGGGATGCTGCTGCACCAAGTACATAAACTGGTGGCAGTGGTGGGATGCTGCCGCACCAAGCACATCAACTGGTGGCAGTGGTGGGATGCTGCTTCAACAAGCACATCAATTGGTGGAAGTGGTGGGATGCTGCAGCACTAAGCACATCAACTGGTGGCAGCGATGGGATGCTCCTGCACCAAGCACATCAACTGGTGGCAGCGGTGGGATGCTGCTGTACCAAGCACATCGAATGGTGGCAGCGCGGTGGGATGCTGCTGCACCAAGCACATCGAATGGTGGCAGGAGTGGGATAGATAGATAGATCTTTATTTAGACAACAAGGTCTCGGATGCAGGGGCAAAAGGCAGATGCACTCTGCCTGACGGGGCCCAAGCACCCGACACAATGCTCACGACAAGCGGCAAAAGAAGCAAGAGCTTCATACACTCTCATTAGAAAAAACAACACATAATTATACAAGGTAAAAGTAGGAGGAAGGTGCATAGTTTTGCAATGACATAATTAAATATTTTCAAGACACATCACAACAAGAAAAACACGAGAATTCAAAGATTAGACGGAAAAAACAGGGACATCAAGAATTTTAATCATTCGGGCGAGAAAGGAGGTAAGCTTTAGCATTTCTATTGAATGACTTTTGGGAAACAGATTTCTGAATAATTTCTGTGGCCTGTGTATGTTTATTTAGAAGACTGGGAATTAAATATGAAAGCATTTCGGTTCCATAGTTAGTCCTTACAAATGGTACTCTGTAACTGACGTGCCTTAATTTATAAGGCGCGTCACTACTAGAGTTTAATTGAACATATTTAGTGGGATGATGTTTGAAATCGTTAAACACATAATAAAGCAGTTTCAACTCAAATAATTCATTGACTTTTAGGATAGAATGCTTAGTGAAGTACAAACCTGTATGATCATTGTATGCAAGGTTTTCGACATATCGTATTGCTTTTTTCTGTAATGTTATCAGCCTCGTGAGGTTAGTTTTCGTTGTAGATCCCCAAACAAGTAAACAATAATGAAGATGTGATTGAATTAGGGTATAATATAACTGCCACTTCAGCCATTTCGGAACAAGGTCTCGAAGTTTATATAATACACATAATGACCTTGATATGCTGGCATGAATCTTATTAATATGCAGGGTCCAACTCAAGTGTTCTTCAAAGATTATGCCTAAAAATTTGTAGGAAGAAACACGCTCAATTACGCTATTTTTGAATGTAAGATTAATTTCACTGTTATCAGGCTTGTTACGTGCCTTAAATACAATAAGCTTTGTTTTATTAACATTTAACTCTAGTTTATTTATATTCAACCATAAAGACAATTCTTGTAAGCATGCATTTGCCTCAGCCTGAATATTACTAAGATGCATGCCAGAAAAAAATACACTGGTATCATCTGCATATAAAATTATTGTGGGAGTTCGAGGGATGGCTATTATATCGTTGATATAAAGAATGAAAAATACTGGACCCAAAATAGACCCTTGTGGGACACCGTATATTAATTGACCAGGTTGTGATTGATGACCATTCAAACATGTATACTGAACGCGACCGGAAAGATAAGTACGGATCAGATTTAAGGCAACTCCTCGAATGCCGTAAAAAGGTAGCTTATAAAATAAAATATCATGTTTAACTGAATCAAATGCCTTCCTGAAATCTAAAAAAAGTCCAACTGTAAATTGTTTGTCATCCATATTAGAAAATATTTTTTCCTTTATACTAAGCAATATCATTTCTGTTGACTTCTTCTCACGAAATCCGAACTGTTCGTTAACAAAAATTTGTCTGTCGTCAAAGAACTTACACAGTCTGATTTTGATCAAATATTCCAGCAGTTTAGAAAACAAAGGGAGTACAGATATAGGTCTGTAGTTGTTTATATTGTCATAAGGGCCACCTTTGTGTAAAACAACCACTCTGGCAATTTTCATACCATCTGGAAAAATACCTTGAACTAACGCGTTGTTACATATATGCTGCAAGGGCAAGCTAATTAGATCGGCAACAGCAATAATAGGCTCGGCCTTAATTTCATCTGCGCCTGCTGCAGTGGATTTGTCTAGGCTTCTAAGAAATGTGAATACTTCATGTTCGCTGCAAGGATTCAAGAATATGGAACTACCAATTCGAGAGGCAATATACTGAGCAATTTCATGATTTCTATCCTGCTTCTGAGATGATTCGCCAGAGGATAGGAAATGAGCATTAAACTTGTCTGCCAAAGCAGCGCCACTGTATTCAACACCATTGAATGTTAATGTGCTGGGAATATGGGTTGTCGCCCTTCCCATGAGGTCGCTCAAACAATCCCATATTTTCTTAGGGCAATTGGAGACTGCTGAAAATTTATTCTGATAATACTGTTTCTTAGCTTTTTTAATATCAGAGCCTAACTTATTTCTAAGTTTTTTGTAATCCTTAAGTATGACTGGATCTTTTGATTGGATGAATTTGTCAAAAAGCCTGTCACGGGTTTGAATTCGTCGATATAACTCTCTCGTAACCCACGGCTTTCGAGACTTTTTGTGAGTTTTTCCCACTGTCAAAGGAAATGCGGTATCATATTTGCTTTTTACTAACTGAAGAAAGATATTGTACGCTATACTAGGATTTAACTCATTGTAAACTTCGCTCCAGGCAGTGCTTTCCATCATGGATCTAAACCTAGCTAAGTTTTCTTGATTGAAACTGCGATATACTATCTGGGGAGTTGGTACTTGCTTCCTTTTTTTTATCGCCCGAGGAAAAAAACAGAATATAGGCAGATGGTCGCTCAAATGAAATGTAAGCACACCTGATAGCACTCTTGATAACTCATGATTTGTAACACATAAATCTAATAATGAGTCCCTCTCTAAGGTTATTCTTGTTGGTGACTGAATAACATTGGTGCAGAGAAATGCATCAATGGTTTCACAAAAAAGACGTCGCGGGGAGCTGTTTGTCAAAAGATCAATGTTAAAGTCTCCAACCAAAACAACAGGGATATTTACGATGCAAGCATATTCAAGAAGATCACGCACAAACTTGATAAATTCGGTACTTTCACTAGATGGGGGCCGATAAATGCAAGCGATCAGTGTTCCATGACATTTTATAGCAACCGATTCGTAGTGGGTATCGACAAGAGAAAAATCTGATAAAACTTCATAGTCAAGGTTTTCTTTAACATACAATGCGACGCCACCTCCTCTACGGTTTTCTCTGAACACGCCTTCAAACTTGTAGCCACGAAAGAAGATAACATCATTTTGATTTGTGAACCATGTTTCGGTGTACGCTAGTATATCAAATCTGTGATTCAGGGAATCCAAAGCTGATTGCATTTCAAAGTGCTTATTTTTTAGACTTCTAATATTCACATGAAAGACTGACATCCTGTCATTTTCGTGAACAAGACAACTGCGCACCGCAGAGTTAAAAGATAAAGCATTGTAGTAAAGAGGCTGTGTTTGTGATGCCATCAAAGAAAAATAATGAAAAAAACTGATCAGTAAGGTGAAGTAGAGGCAGTGCCTGCTCAGATGATATTTTCCAGGTCAGCAACACACGCGATCCGTATTGCCGTTTCACCCTGGCACTTGCGTACAAAAACCTTTCCATTACTGTGCCAAGCATATTCTTACTGCTTTTCTGTGGCCCTTGTCCTCATCATCCACATGAGCTTTTTGTTCTGTGCTGTTAAATTGTCAAGAAAGTACACTGTGGATTCAGCTTCCCGCATACTTTGCTTCTTTGCCATCCATTGGTCCGTGAGGAAAAGCGAACCAGAACTGCCGGGGTTTTGCCACGTTTAGCGGGCAGTCTATGAAGGCCTTCAACGTCGTGCTCAGTCAACTGAGGAAGCTCTAGGTCCTGGGCTATAGCATTGATATTTTGGAACAAGTTTTCATTTTTGGTTTGCGCAAGTCCATGTACTTCCAAGTTATTCCGCCTGCTGTACTGTTCCAGACTGTTTATTTGCTGTCGTAGTTCGCAGACTTCGGTGTTAGTGTTCTCTGACTGAATCTGTGCCTCAATCTTTTCAACCCTTTTCGATAAAGTGACAATCTCAGTGGACTGAAGCTGCATTTTGGCCAGCACTTCATCATACTGATCTGAAAGATGCTGAACAGACTTTTCCATACTTTCCACTGTCTCTTTTACCTGGAAAAGGATATCTAACTTCTGTTTGATTTCCGGTAGTTCACAGAGCTTTTTGTTGATTTCCATTAGCATCCTTTCTGTCAGAGACTGCTCCTTCTGTACCTTTGTTACAATGTTTGAGCCTCGAGCAGCTGAAACTACACATGTTTGACACTTCCAACTTTTTTTATCGATATCTGTCATTCCTTTGTAGGCAGCTTTCGTCGTATTAGAACAAGCGCCTAAGTGGTAACCGTATCGGCATTCTGAGCAGGTAAGGGACGAGCCCTCTGCTGGAAGTGGCTGATTACAAACCAGGCATATATCACAAACAGGATCACCCATAGCACTCGCGATGGAAAAGCATGCGGCACAGTAGAAAACAACTACAGCAACAGCACAGACTCAAGCGGCGGCGGCGTTTGGCAGAAGGTTTCTTATGACTTCAATAAGTGAAAGCACACCAACCTGCAAAGTGAAGGATTTGCAGTTACTCTGTGCCGCTGTTGCTTCCGCCACCGCCGCTGAGCAAGTGTGGGGGGCACAGGTGAGCCTTGTCCTTTTATATGCTCCTGGCTGGTGCTGCTTGTGTCGTTATCTTGCGGGGCCGATCGTCGTCGCTCTTGCCACTTTAGTTCACCACGTGTATCGCTGCAAGCCTGGCCAAGAACTGCAAAGTGAAGGATTTGCAGTTACTCTGTGCCGCTGTTGCTTCCGCCACCGCCGCTGAGCAAGTGTGGGGGGCACAGGTGAGCCTTGTCCTGCTGTGGCACCAAGCACATCGACTGGTGGCAGCGGCGGGATGCTGCTGCACCAAGCACATAAACTGGTGGCAGCGGTGAGATGCTGCTGCACCAAGCACATAAACTGGTGGCAGTGGTGGGATGCTGCTGCACCAAGTACATAAACAGGTGGCAGTGATGGGATGCTGCTGCACCAAGCAGATCAACTGGTGGGAGTGGTGGGATGCAGCTTCACCAAGCTCATGAACTGGTGGCAGCAGCGGGATGCTGCTGCACCAAGCACATAAACTGGTGGTAGCGGTGGTATGCTGCTCCTCCAAGCACATCAATTGGAGGCAGCGGTGGGATGCTGCTGCACCAAGCACATCAACTGGTGGCAGCGGTGGGATGCTGCTCCACCAAGCACATCAACTGGTGGCAGCGGTGGGATGCTGCTGCAACAAGCACATCGAATGGTGGCAGTGGTGGGATGCTGCTTCAACAAGCACATCAATTGGTGGAAGTGGTGGGATGCTGCAGCACTAAGCACATCAACTGGTGGCAGCGATGGGATGCTCCTGCACCAAGCACATCAACTGGTGGCAGCGGTGGGATGCTGCTGTACCAAGCACATCGAATGGTGGCAGCGCGGTGGGATGCTGCTGCACCAAGCACATCGAATGGTGGCAGGAGTGGGATGCTGTGGCACCAAGCACATTGACTGGTGGCAGCGGCGGGATGCTGCTGCACCAAGCACATAAACTGGTGGCAGCGGTGAGATGCTGCTGCACCAAGCACATAAACTGGTGGCAGTGGTGGGATGCTGCTGCACCAAGCAGATCAACTGGTGGCAGCGGTGGGATGCTGTTGCACAAAGCACATCAATTGGTGGCTGTGGTGGGATGCTGCTCCACCAAGCACATAATCTGGTGCAGCGGTGGGATGCTGCTGCACCAAGCACATAAACTGGTGGCAGCGGTGGGATGCGGCTGCACCACGCACATAAACTGGTGGCAGCGGTGGGATGCTGCTGCACCAAGCACATAAACTGGTGGCAGTGGTGGGATGCTGCCGCATCAAGCACGTCAACTGGTGGCAGTTGTGGGATGCTGCTTCAACAAGCACATCAATTGGTGGAAGTGGTGGAATGCTGCAGAACCAAGCACATCAACTGGTGGCAGCGATGGGATGCTCCTGCACCAAGCACATCAACTGGTGGCAACGGTGGGATGCTGCTGTACCAAGCACATCGAATGGTGGCAGCGCGGTGGGATGCTGCTGCACCAAGCACATCGAATGGTGGCAGCGGCGGGATGCTGCTGCACCAAGCACATAAACTGGTGGCAGCGGTGAGATGCTGCTGCACCAAGCACATAAACTGGTGGCAGTGGTGGGATGCTGCTCCTCCAAGCACATCAATTGGAGGCAGCGGTGGGATGCTGCTGCACCAAGCACATCAACTGGTGGCAGCGGTGGGATGCTGCTCTACCAAGCACATCAATGGTGGCAGCGGTGGGATGCTGCTGCAACAAGCACATCGAATGGTGGCGGCGGTGGGATGCTGCTGCAACAAGCACATCAACTGTTGGCAGTGGTGGGATGCTGCTGCACCAAGCACATCAGCTGGTGGCAGCTGTGGGATGCTGCTGCACCAAGCACATCAGCTGGTGGCAGTGGTGGGATGCTGCTGCACCAAGCACATCAACTGATGGCAGCGGTGGGATGCTGCTGCACCAAGCACATCAGCTGGTGGCAGCGGTGGGATGCTGCTGCACCAAACACATCAACTGGTGGCAGCGGTGGGATGCTGCTGCATCAAGCACATCAATTGGTGGTGGGATGCTGCTCCTCCAAGCACATAATCTGGTGCAGCGGTGGGATGCTGCTGCACCAAGCACATAAACTGGTGGCAGCGGTGGGATGCGGCTGCACCAAGCACATAAACTGGTGGCAGCGGTGGGATGCTGCTGCACCAAGTACATAAACTGGTGGCAGTGGTGGGATGCTGCCGAACCAAGCACATCAACTGGTGGCAGTGGTGGGATGCTGCTTCAACAAGCACATCAATTGGTGGAAGTGGTGGGATGCTGCAGCACCAAGCACATCAACTGGTGGCAGCGATGGGATGCTCCTGCACCAAGCACATCAACTGGTGGCAACGGTTGGATGCTGCTGTACCAAGCACATCGAATGGTGGCAGCGCGGTGGGATGCTGCTGCACCAAGCACATCGAATGGTGGCAGGAGTGGCATGCTGTGGCACCAAGCACATAAACTGGTGGCAGTGGTGGGATGCTGCTGCACCAAGCAGATCAACTGGTGGCAGCGGTGGGATGCTGCTGCACCAAGCACATCAATTGGTGGCTGTGGTGGGATGCTGCTCCACCAAGCACATAATCTGGTGCAGCGGTGGGATGCTGCTGCACCAAGCACATAAACTGGTGGCAGCGGTGGGATGCGGCTGCACCAAGCACATAAACTGGCGACAGCGGTGGGATGCTGCTGCACCAAGCACATAAACTGGTGGCAGTGGTGGGATGCTGCCACACCAAGCACGTCAACTGGTGGCAGTTGTGGGATGCTGCTTCAACAAGCACATCTATTGGTGGAAGTGGTGGGATGCTGCAGAACCAAGCACATCAACTGGTGGCAGCAATGGGATGCTCCTGGACCAAGCACATCAACTGGTGGCAGCGGTGGGATGCTGCTGTACCAAGCACATCGAATGGTGGCAGCGCGGTGGGATGCTGCTGCACCAAGCACATCGAATGGTGGCAGCGCGGTGGGATGCTGCTGCACCAAGCACATCGAATGGTGGCAGGAGTGGGATGCTGTGGCACCAAGCACATCGACTGGTGGCAGCTGCGGGATGCTGCTGCACCAAGCACATAAACTGGGGGCAGCGGTGAGATGCTGCTACACCAAGCACATAAACTGGTGGCAGTGGTGCGATGCTGCTGCACCAAGCAGATCAACTGGTGGCAGCGGTGGGATGCTGCTGCACCAAGCACATCAACTGGTGGCAGCGGTGGGATGCTGCTCCACCAAGCACATAAACTGGTGGCAGCGGGGGGACGCTGCTGCACCAAGCACATCAAATGGTGGCAGTGGTGAGACGCTGCTGCACCAAGCACATCAATTGGTGGCAGTGGTGGGATGCCGCTGCACCAAGCACATCAACTGGTGGCAGCAGTGGGATGCTGCTGCACAAAGCACATCGAATGGTGGCAGCGCGGTGGGATCCTGCTGCACCAAGCACATCCAATGGTGGCAGGAGTGGGATGTTGTGGCACCAAGCACATCAACTGGTGGCAGCGGCGGGATGCTGCTGCACCAAGCACATAAACTGGTGGCAGCGGTGGGATGCTGCTGCACCAAGCACATAAACTGGTGGAAGCGGTGTGATGCTTCTGCACCAAGTGCATAAGCAGGTGGCAGTGGTGGGATGCTGCTGCACCAAGCACATCAGCTGGTGGCAGCGGTGGGATGCTGCTGCACCAAGCACATAAACTGGTGGCAGCGGTGGGATGCTGCTGAGCACATAAACTGGTGGCAGCGGTGGGATGCTGCTGAGCACATAAACTTTTGGCAGCGGTGGGATGCTGCTGCACCAAGCACATCAGCTGGTAGCAGCGGTGGGATGCCGCTGCACCAAGCACATCAGCAGGGGGCAGCGGTGGGATGCTGCTGCACCAAGCACATATACTGGTGGCAGAGGTGGGATGCTGCTGCACCAAGCACATAAACTGGTGGCAGCGGTGAGATGCTGCTGCACCAAGCACTTAAACTGGTGGCAGTGGTGGGATGCTGCTGCACCAAGCAGATCAACTGGTGGCAGCGGTTGGATGCTGCTGCACCATGCACATCAATTGGTGGCTGTGGTGGGATGCTGCTCCACCAAGCACATAATCTGGTGCAGTGGTGGGATGCTGCTGCACCAAGCACATAAACTGGTGGCTGCGGTGGGATGCGGCTGCACAAAGCACATAAACTGGTGGCAGCGGTGGGATGCTGCTGCACCAAACACATCAACTGGTGGCAGTGGTGGGATGCTGCTTCAACAAGCACATCAATTGGTAGAAGTGGTGGGATGCTGCAGAACCAAGCACATCAACTGGTGGCAGCGATGGGATGCTCCTGCACCAAGCACATCAACTGGTGGCAGCGATGGGATGCTGCTGCACCAAGCACATCGAATGGTGGCAGGAGTGGGATGCTGTGGCACCAAGCACATCGACTGGTGGCAGCGGCGGGATGCTGCTGCACCAAGCGCATAAACTGGTGGCAGCGGTGAGATGCTGCTGCACCAAGCACATAAACTGGTGGCAGTGGTGGGATGCTGCTGCACCAAGCACATCAAATGGTGGCAGTTGTGAGATGCTGCTGCACCAAGCACATCAATTGGTGGCAGTGGTGGGATGCCACTGCACCAAGCACATCAACTGGTGGCAGCAGTGGGATGCTGCTGCACAAAGCACATCGAATGGTGGCTGTGGTGGGATGCTGCTCCACCAAGCACATAATCTGGTGCAGTGGTGGGATGCTGCTGCACCAAGCACATAAACTGGTGGCAGCGGTGGGATGCGGCTGCACAAAGCACATAAACTGGTGGCAGCGGTGGGATGCTGCTGCACCAAACACATAAACTGGTGGCAGTGGTGGGATGCTGCCGCACCAAGCACATCAACTGGTGGCAGTGGTGGGATGCTGCTTCAACAAGCACATCAATTGGTGGAAGTGGTGGGATGCTGCAGAACCAAGCACATCAACTGGTAGCAGCGATGGGATGCTCCTGCACCAAGCACATCAACTGGTGGCAGCGGTGGGATGCTGCTGTACCAGGGACATCGAATGGTGGCAGCGCGGTGGGATGCTGCTGCACCAAGCACATCGAATGGTGGCAGGAGTGGGATGCTGTGGCACCAAGCACATCGACTGGTGGCAGCGGCGGGATGCTGCTGCACCAAGCGCATAAACTGGTGGCAGCGGTGAGATGCTGCTGCACCAAGCACATAAACTGGTGGCAGTGGTGGGATGCTGCTGCACCAAGCACATCAAATGGTGGCAGTTGTGAGATGCTGCTGCACCAAGCATATCAATTGGTGGCAGTGGTGGGATGTCACTGCACCAAGCACATCAACTGGTGGCAGCAGTGGGATGCTGCTGCACAAAGCACATCGAATGGTGGCAGCGCGGTGGGGTGCTGCTGCACCAAGCACATCCAATGGTGGCAGGAGTGGGATGTTGTGGCACCAAGCACATCAACTGGCGGCAGCGGCGGGATGCTGCTGCACCAAGCACATAAACTGGTGGCAGCGGTGGGATGCTGCTGCACCAAGCACATAAACTGGTGGAAGCGGTGTGATGCTGCTGCCCCAAGTACATAAGCAGGTGGCAGTGGTGGGATGCTGCTGCACCAAGCAGATCAACTGGTGGAAGCGGTGGGATGCTGCTTCACCAAGCACATGAACTGGTGGCAGTGGTGGGATGCTGCTGCACCAAGCACATCAGCTGGTGGCAGCGGTGGGATGCTGCTGCATCAAGCACATAAACTGGTGGCAGCGGTGGGATGCTGCTGAGCACATAAACTTTTGGCAGCGGTGGGATGTTGCTGCACCAAGCACATCAGCTGGTAGCAGCGGTGGGATGCCGCTGCACCAAGCACATCAACTGGTGGCAGCGATGGGATGCTGCTGCACCAAGCACATCAACTGGTGGCAGCAGTGGGATGCTGCTGCACCTAGCACATCGAATGGTGGCAGCGCGGTGGGATGCTGCTGCACCAAGCACATAAACTGGTGGCAGCGGTGGGGTGCTGCTGCACCAAGCAAACAAACTGGTGGAAGCGGTGGGAGGCTGCTGCACCAAGTACATAAACAGGTCGCAGTGGTGGGATGCTGCTGCACCAAGCAGATCAACTGGTGGCAGCGGTGGGATGCATCTTCACCAAGCTCATGAACTGGTGGCAGCGGTGGGATGCTGCTGCACCAAGCAAATAAACTGGTGGCAGCGGTGGTATGCTGCCCTTCCAAGCACATCGACTGGTGGCAGCGGCGGGATGCTGCTGCACCAAGCACATAAACTGGTGGCAGCGGTGAGATGCTGCTACACCTAGCACATAAACTGGTGGCAGTGGTGCGATGCTGCTGCACCAAGCAGATCAACTGGTGGCAGCGATGGGATGCTGCTGCACCAAGCACATCAACTGGTGGCAGCGGTGGGATGCTGCTCCACCAAGCACATAAACTGGTGGCAGCTGTGGGATGCTGCTGCACCAAGCACATCAGCTGGTGGCAGTGGTGGGATGCTACTGCACCAAGCACATCAACTGGTGGCAGCGGTGGGATGCTGCTGCACCAAGCACATCAGCTGGTGGCAGCGGTGGGATGCTGCTGCACCAAGCACATCAATTGGTGGCAGTGGTGGGATGCTGCTCCAACAAGCACATAATCTGGTGCAGCGGTGAGATGCTGCTGCACCAAGCACATAAACTGGTGGCAGCGGTGGGATGCGGCTGCACCAAGCACATAAACTGGTGGCAGCGGTGGGATGCGGCTGCACCAAGCACATAAACTGGTGGCAGCGGTGGGATGCTGCAGAATCAAGCACATCAACTGGTGGCAGCGATGGGATGCTCCTGCACCAAGCACATCAACTGGTGGCAGCGGTGGGATGCTGCTGTACCAAGCACATCGAATGGTGGCAGCGCGGTGGGATGCTGCTGCACCAAGCACATCGAATGGTGGCAGTGGTGGGATGCTGCTGCACCAAGCAGATCAACTGGTGGCAGCGGTTGGATGCTGCTGCACCAAGCACATCAATTGGTGGCTGTGGTGGGATGCTGCTCCACCAAGCACATAATCTGGTGCAGCGGTGGGATGCTGCTGCACCAAGCACATAAACTTTTGGCAGCGGTGGGATGCGGCTGCACCAAGCACATAAACTGGTGGCAGCGGTGGGATGCTGCTGCACCAGGCACATAAACTGGTGGCAGTGGTGGGATGCTGCCGCACCAAGCACATCAACTGGTGGAAGCGGTGTGATGCTGCTGCACCAAGTACATAAGCAGGTGGCAGTGGTGGGATGCTGCTGCACCAAGCAGATCAACTGGTGGCAGCAGTGGGATGCTGCTTCACCAAGCACATGAACTGCTGGGAGTGGTGGGATGCTGCTGCACCAAGCACATCAGCTGGTGGCAGCGGTGGGATGCTGCTGCACCAAGCACATAAACTGGTGGCAGCAGTGGGATGCTGCTGCACCAAGCACATAAACTGGTGGCAGCGGTGGGATGCGGCTGCACCAAGCACATAAAGTGGTGGCAGCGGGGGGATGCTGCTGCACCAAGCACATGAACTGGTGGCAGTGGTGGGATGCTGCTGCACCAAGCACATCCATTGGTGGCAGTAGTGGGATGCTGCAGCACCAAGCACATCAACTGGTCGCAGCGATGAGATGCTGCTGCACCAAGGACATCAACTGGTGGCAGCGGTGGGATGCTGCTGCACCAAGCACATAAACTGGTGGCAGCGGTGAGATACTGCTGCACCAAGCACATAAACTGGTGGCAGTGGTGGGATGCTGCTGCACCAAGCAGATCAACTGGTGGCAGCGGTGGGATGCTGCTCCACCAAGCACATAAACTGGTGGCAGCGGGGGGATGCTGCTGTACCAAGCACATCAAATGGTGGCAGTTGTGAGATGCTGCTGCACCAAGCACATCAATTGGTGGCAGTGGTGGGATGCCGCTGCACCAAGCAAATCAACTGGTGGCAGCGGTGGGGTGCTGCTGCACAAAGCACATCGAATGGTGGCAGCGCGGTGGGATGCTGCTGCACCAAGCACATCCAATGGTGGCAGGAGTGGGATGTTGTGGCACCAAGCACATCAACTGGTGGCAGCGGTGGGATGCTGCTGCACCAAGCACATAAACTGGTGGAAGCGGTGTGATGCTGCTGCACCAAGTACATAAGCAGGTGGGAGTGGTGGGATGCTGCTGCACCAAGCAGATCAACTGGTGGCAGCGGTGGGATGCTGCTTCACCAAGCACATGAACTGGTGGCAGTGGTGGGATGCTGCTGCACCAAGCACATCAGCTGGTGGCAGCGGTGGGATGCTGCTGCACCAGGCACATATACTGGTGGCAGAGGTGGGATGCTGCTGCACCAAGCAAATAAACTGGCGGCAGCGGTGGGATGCTGCTGCACCAAGCACATAAACTGGTGGCAGCGGTGAGATGCTGCTTCACCAAGCAGATAAATTGGTGGTAGCGGTGGGATGCTGCTGAGCACATAAACTTGTGGCAGCGGTGGGATGCTGCTGCACCAAGCACATCAGCTGGTGGCAGCAGTGGGATGCTGCTGCACCAAGCACATAAACTGGTGGCAGCGGTGGGATGCTGCTTCACCAAGCTCATAAACTGGTGGCAGCGGTGGGATGCTGCTGCACCAAGCACATAAACTGTTGGCAGCAGTGGGATGCTGCTGCACCAAGCACATAAACTGGTGGCAGCGGTGGGATGCGGCTGCACCAAGCACATAAAGTGGTGGCAGTGGTGGGATGCTGCTGCACCAAGCACATCAACTGGTGGCAGTTTTGGGATGCTGCTGCACCAAGCACATCAATTGGTGGCAGTAGTGGGATGCTGCAGCACCAAGCACATCAACTGGTGGCAGCGATGAGATGCTGCTGCACCAAGCACATCAACTGGTGGCAGCATTGGGATGCTGCTGCACCTAGCACATAGAATGGTGGCAGCGCGATGGGATGCTGCTGCACCAAGCACATAAACTGGTGGCAGCGGTGGGGTGCTGCACCAAGCAAACAAACTGGTAGAAGCAGTGGGAGGCTGCTGCACCAAGTACATAAACAGGTGGCAGTGGTGGGATGCTGCTGCACCAAGCAGATCAACTGGTGGGAGCGGTGGGATGCTGCTGCACCAAGCACATCAACTGGTGGCAGCAGCGGGATGCTGCTGCACCAAGCACATAAACTGGTGGTAGCGGTGGTATTCTGCTCCTCCAAGCACATCAATTGGAGGCAGCGGTGGGATGCTGCTGCACCAAGCACATCAACTGGCGGCAGCAGTGGGATGCTGCTCCACCAAGCACATCAACTGGTGGCAGCGGCGGGATGCTGCTGCAACAAGCACATCGAATGGTGGCGGCGGTGGGATGCTGCTGCACCAAGCACATCAACTGTTGGCAGTGGTGGAAAGCTGCTGCACCAAGCACATCGGCTGGTGGCAGCTGTGGGATGCTGCTGCACCAAGCACATCAGCTGGTGGCAGTGGTGGGATGCTGCTGCACCAAGCACATCAACTGGTGGCAGCAGTGGGATGCTGCTGCACCAAGCACATCAGCTGGTGGCAGCGGTGGGATGCTGCTGCACCAAACACATCAACTGGTCGCAGCGGTGGGATGCTGCTGCATCAAGCAATTCAATTGGTGGCAGTGGTGGGATGCTGCTCCTCCAAGCACATAATCTGGTGCAGCGGTGGGATGCTGCTGCACCAAGCACATAAACTGGTGGCAGCGGTGGGATGCGGCTGCACCAAGCACATAAACTGGTGGCAGCGGTGGGATGCTGCTGCACCAAGTACATAAACTGGTGGCAGTGGTGGGATGCTGCCGCACCAAGCACATCAACTGGTGGCAGTGGTGGGATGCTGCTTCAACAAGCACATCAATTGGTGGAAGTGGTGGGATGCTGCAGCACTAAGCACATCAACTGGTGGCAGCGATGGGATGCTCCTGCACCAAGCACATCAACTGGTGGCAGCGGTGGGATGCTGCTGTACCAAGCACATCGAATGGTGGCAGCGCGGTGGGATGCTGCTGCACCAAGCACATCGAATGGTGGCAGGAGTGGGATGCTGTGGCACCAAGCACATCGACTGGTGGCAGCGGCGGGATGCTGCTGCACCAAGCACATAAACTGGTGGCAGCGGTGAGATGCTGCTGCACCAAGCACATAAACTGGTGGCAGTGGTGGGATGCTGCTGCACCAAATACATAAACAGGTGGCAGTGGTGGGATGCTGCTGCACCAAGCAGATCAACTGGTGGGAGCGGTGGGATGCAGCTTCACCAAGCTCATGAACTGGTGGCAGCAGCGGGATGCTGCTGCACCAAGCACATAAACTGGTGGTAGCGGTGGTATGCTGCTCCTCCAAGCACATCAATTGGAGGCAGCGGTGGGATGCTGCTGCACCAAGCACATCAACTGGTGGCAGCGGTGGGATGCTGCTCCACCAAGCACATCAACTGGTGGCAGCACTGGGATGCTGCTGCAAGAAGCACATCGAATGGTGGCGGCGGTGGGATGCTGCTGCACCAAGCACATCAACTGTTGGCAGTGGTGGGATGCTGCTGCACCAAGCACATCAGCTGGTGGCAGCTGTGGGATGCTGCTGCACCAAGCACATCAGCTGGTGGCAGTGGTGGGATGCTGCTGCACCATGCACATCAACTGGTGGCAGCGGTGGGATGCTGCTGCACCAAGCACATCAGCTGGTGGCAGCGGTGGGATGCTGCTGCACCAAACACATCAACTGGTGGCAGGGGTGGGGTGCTGCTGCATCAAGCACATCAATTGGTGGCAGTGGTGGGATGCTGCTCCTCCAAGCACATAATCTGGTGCAGCGGTGGGATGCTGCTGCACCATGCACATAAACTGGTGGCAGCGGTGGGATGCGGCTGCACCAAGCACATAAACTGGTGGCAGCGGTGGGATGCTGCTGCACCAAGTACATAAACTGGTGGCAGTTGTGGGATGCTGCCGCACCAAGCACATCAACTGGTGGCAGTGGTGGGATGCTGCTTCAACAAGCACATCAATTGGTGGAAGTGGTGGGATGCTGCAGCACTAAGCACATCAACTGGTGGCAGCGATGGGATGCTCCTGCACCAAGCACATCAACTGGTGGCAGCGGTGGGATGCTGCTGCACCAAGCACATAAACTGGTGGCAGTGGTGGGATGCTGCTCCTCCAAGCACATCAATTGGAGGCAGCGGTGGGATGCTGCTGCACCAAGCACATCAACTGGTGGCAGCGGTGGGATGCTGCTCCACCAAGCACATCAACTGGTGGCAGCGGTGGGATGCTGCTGCAACAAGCACATCGAATGGTGGCGGCGGTGGGATGCTGCTGCAACAAGCACATCAACTGTTGGCAGTGGTGGGATGCTGCTGCACCAAGCACATCAGCTGGTGGCAGCTGTGGGATGCTGCTGCACCAAGCACATCAGCTGGTGGCAGTGTTGGGATGCTGCTGCACCAAGCACATCAACTGATGGCAGCGGTGGGATGCTGCTGCACCAAGCACATCAGCTGGTGGCAGCGGTGGGATGCTGCTGCACCAAACACATCAACTGGTGGCAGCGGTGGGATGCTGCTGCATCAAGCACATCAATTGGTGGCAGTGGTGGGATGCTGCTCCTCCAAGCACATAATCTGGTGCAGCGGTGGGATGCTGCTGCACCAAGCGCATAAACTGGTGGCAGCGGTGGGATGCGGCTGCACCAAGCACATAAACTGGTGGCAGCGGTGGGATGCTGCTGCACCAAGTACATAAACTGGTGGCAGTGGTGGGATGCTGCCGCACCAAGCACATCAACTGGTGGCAGTGGTGGGATGCTGCTTCAACAAGCACATCAATTGGTGGAAGTGGTGGGATGCTGCAGCACCAAGCACATCAACTGGTGGCAGCGATGGGATGCTCTTGCACCAAGCACATCAACTGGTGGCAGCGGTGGGGTACTGCTATACCAAGCACATCGAATGGTGGCAGCGCGGTGGGATGCTGCTGCACCAAGCACATCGAATGGTGGCAGGAGTGGGATGCTGTGGCACCAAGCACATCGACTGGTGGCAGCGGCGGGATGCTGCTGCACCAAGCACATAAACTGGTGGCAGCGGTGAGATGCTGCTGCACCAAGCACATAAACTGGTGGCAGTGGTGGGATGCTGCTGCACCAAGCAGATCAACTGGTGGCAGCGGTGGGATGCTGCTGCACCAAGCACATCAATTGGTGGCTGTGGTGGGATGCTGCTCCACCAAGCACATAATCTGGTGCAGCGCTGGGATGCTGCTGCACCAAGCACATAAACTGGTGGCAGCGGTGCGATGCGGCTGCACCAAGCACAAAAACTGGTGGCAGCGGTGGGATGCTGCTGCACCAAGCACATAAACTGGTGGCAGTGGTGGGATGCTGCCGCACCAAGCACGTCAACTGGTGGCAGTTGTGGGATGCTGCTTCAACAAGCACATCAATTGGTGGAAGTGGTGGGATGCTGCAGAACCAAGCACATCAACTGGTGGCAGCGATGGGATGCTCCTGCACCAAGCACATCAACTGGTGGCAACGGTGGGATGCTGCTGTACCAAGCACATCGAATGGTGGCAGCGCGGTGGGATGCTGCTGCACCAAGCACATCGAATGGTGGCAGGAGTGGCATGCTGTGGCACCAAGCACATAAACTGGTGGCAGTGGGATGCTGCTGCACCAAGTAGATCAACTGGTGGCTGCGGTGGGATGCTGCTGCACCAAGCACATCAATTGGTGGCTGTGGTGGGATGCTGCTCCACCAAGCACATAATCTGGTGCAGCGGTGGGATGCTGCTGCACCAAGCACATAAACTGGTGGCAGCGGTGGGATGCGGCTGCACCAAGCACATAAACTGGTGACAGCAGTGGGATGCTGCTGCACCAAGCACATAAACTGGTGGCAGTAGTGGGATGCTGCCACACCAAGCACGTCAACTGGTGGCAGTTGTGGGATGCTGCTTCAACAAGCACATCTATTGGTGGAAGTGGTGGGATGCTGCAGAACCAAGCACATCAACTGGTGGCAGCGATGGGATGCTCCTGGACCAAGCACATCAACTGGTGGCAGCGGTGGGATGCTGCTGTACCAAGCACATCGAATGGTGGCAGCGCGGTGGGATGCTGCTGCACCAAGCACATCGAATGGTGGCAGCGCGGTGGGATGCTGCTGCACCAAGCACATCGAATGGTGGCAGGAGTGGGATGCTGTGGCACCAAGCACATCGGCTGGTGGCAGCTGCGGGATGCTGCTGCACCAAGCACATAAACTGGTGGCAGCGGTGAGATGCTGCTACACCAAGCACATAAACTGGTGCCAGTGGTGCGATGCTGCTGCACCAAGCAGATCAACTGGTGGCAGCGGTGGGATTCTGCTCCTCCAAGCACATCAGTTGGAGGCAGCGGTGGGATGCTGCTGCACCAAGCACATCAACTGGTGGCAGCGGTGGGATGCTGCTCCACCAAGCACATCAACCGGTGGCAGTGGTGGGATGCTGCTGCAACAATCACATCGAATGGTGGCGGCGGTGGGATGCTGCTGCAACAAGCACATCAACTGTTGGCAGTGGTGGGATGCTGCTGCACCAAGCACATCAGCTGGTGGCAGCGGTGGGATGCTGCTGCACCAAGCACATCAGCTGGTGGCAGCGGTGGGATGCTGCTGCACCAAACACATCAACTGGTGGCAGCGGTGGGATGCTGCTGCATCAAGCACATCAATTGGTGGCAGTGGTGGGATGCTGCTCCTCCAAGCACATAATCTGGTGCAGCGGTGGGATGCTGCTGCACCAAGCACATAAACTGGTGGCAGCGGTGGGATGCGGCTGCACCAAGCACATAAACTGGTGGCAGCGGTGGGATGCTGCTGCACCAAGTACATAAACTGGTGGCAGTGGTGGGATGCTGCTGCACCAAGCACATCAACTGGTGGCAGTGGTGGGATGCTGCTTCAACAAGCACATCAATTGGTGGAAGTGGTGGGATGCTGCAGCACCAAGCACATCAACTGGTGGCAGCGATGGGATGCTCCTGCACCAAGCACATCAACTGGTGGCAGCGGTGGGATACTGCTGTACCAAGCACATCGAATGGTGGCAGCGCGGTGGGATGCTGCTGCACCAAGCACATCGAATGGTGGCAGGAGTGGGATGCTGTGGCACCAAGCACATCGACTGGTGGCAGCGGCGGGATGCTGCTGCACCAAGCACATAAACTGGTGGCAGCGGTGAGATGCTGCTGCACCAAGCACATAAACTGGTGGCAGTGGTGGGATGCTGCTGCACCAAGCAGATCAACTGGTGGCAGCGGTGGGATGCTGCTGCACCAAGCACATCAATTGGTGGCTGTGGTGGGATGCTGCTCCACCAAGCACATAATCTGGTGCAGCGCTGGGTTGCTGCTGCACCAAGCACATAAACTGGTGGCAGCGGTGCGATGCGGCTGCACCAAGCACAAAAACTGGTGGCAGCGGCGGGATGCTGCTGCACCAAGCACATAAACTGGTGGCAGTGGTGGGATGCTGCCGCACCAAGCACGTCAACTGGTGGCAGTTGTGGGATGCTGCTTCAACAAGCACATCAATTGGTGGAAGTGGTGGGATGCTGCAGAACCAAGCACATCAACTGGTGGCAGCGATGGGATGCTCCTGCACCAAGCACATCAACTGGTGGCAACGGTGGGATGCTGCTGTACCAAGCACATCGAATGGTGGCAGCGCGGTGGGATGCTGCTGCACCAAGCACATCGAATGGTGGCAGGAGTGGCATGCTGTGGCACCAAGCACATCGACTGGTGGCAGCGGCGGGTTGCTGCTGCACCAAGCGCATAAACTGGTGGCAGCGGTGAGATGCTGCTGCACCAAGCACATAAACTGGTGGCAGTGGTGGGATGGTGCTGCACCAAGCACATCAAATGGTGGCAGTTGTGAGATGCTGCTGCACCAAGCACATCAATTGGTGGCAGTGGTGGGATGCCACTGCACCAAGCACATCAACTGGTGGCAGCAGTGGGATGCTGCTGCACAAAGCACATCGAATGGTGGCAGCGCGGTGGGATGCTGCTGCACCAAGCACATCCAATGGTGGCAGGAGTGGGATGTTGTGGCACCAAGCACATCAACTGGTGGCAGCGGCGGGATGCTGCTGCACCAAGAACATAAACTGGTGGCAGCGGTGGGATGCTGCTGCACCAAGCACATAAACTGGTGGAAGCGGTGTGATGCTGCTGCACCAAGTACATAAGCAGGTGGCAGTGGTGGGATGCTGCTGCACCATGCAGATCAACTGGTGGAAGCGGTGGGATGCTGCTTCAACAAGCACATCAATTGGTGGAAGTGGTGGGATGCTGCAGCACTAAGCACATCAACTGGTGGCAGCGGTGGGATGCTGCTGCACCAAGCACATAAACTGGTGGCAGTGGTGGGATGCTGCTCCTCCAAGCACATCAATTGGAGGCAGCGGTGGGATGCTGCTGCACCAAGCACATCAACTGGTGGCAGCGGTGGGATGCTGCTCCACCAAGCACTTAAACTGGTGGCAGTGGTGGGATGCTGCTGCACCAAGCAGATCAACTGGTGGCAGCGGTTGGATGCTGCTGCACCATGCACATCAATTGGTGGCTGTGGTGGGATGCTGCTCCACCAAGCACATAATCTGGTGCAGTGGTGGGATGCTGCTGCACCAAGCACATAAACTGGTGGCAGCGGTGGGATGCGGCTGCACAAAGCACATAAACTGGTGGCAGCGGTGGGATGCTGCTGCACCAAACACATAAACTGGTGGCAGTGGTGGGATGCTGCCGCACCAAGCACATCAACTGGTGGCAGTGGTGGGATGCTGCTTCAACAAGCACATCAATTGGTGGAAGTGGTGGGATGCTGCAGAACCAAGCACATCAACTGGTGGCAGCGATGGGATGCTCCTGCACCAAGCACATCAACTGGTGGCAGCGGTGGGATGCTGCTGTACCAAGCACATCGAATGGTGGCAGCGCGGTGGGATGCTGCTGCACCAAGCACATCGAATGGTGGCAGGAGTGGGATGCTGTGGCACCAAGCACATCGACTGGTGGCAGCAGCGGGTTGCTGCTGCACCAAGCGCATAAACTGGTGGCAGCGGTGAGATGCTGCTGCACCAAGCACATAAACTGGTGGCAGTGGTGGGATGCTGCTGCACCAAGCACATAAACTGGTGAAAGCGGTGTGATGCTGCTGCACCAAGTACATAAGCAGGTGGCAGTGGTGGGATGCTGCTGCACCAAGCAGATCAACTGGTGGAAGCGGTGGGATGCTGCTTCACCAAGCACATGAACTGGTGGCAGTGGTGGGATGCTGCTGCACCAAGCACATCAGCTGGTGGCAGCGGTGGGATGCTGCTGCATCAAGCACATAAACTGGTGGCAGCGGTGGGATGCTGCTGAGCACATAAACTTGTGGCAGCGGTGGGATGTTGCTGCACCAAGCACATCAGCTGGTAGCAGCGGTGGGATGCCGCTGCACCAAGCACATCAACTGGTGGCAGCGATGGGATGCTGCTGCACCAAGCACATCAACTGATGGCAGCAGTGGGATGCTGCTGCACCTAGCACATCGAATGGTGGCAGCGCGGTGGGATGCTGCTGCACCAAGCACATAAACTGGTGGCAGCGGTGGGGTGCTGCTGCACCAAGCAAACAAACTGGTGGATGCGGTGGGAGGCTGCTGCACCAAGTACATAAACAGGTCGCAGTGGTGGGATGCTGCTGCACCAAGCAGATCAACTGGTGGCAGCAGTGGGATGCAGCTTCACCAAGCTCATGAACTGGTGCCAGCGGTGGGATGCTGCTGCACCAAGCAAATAAACTGGTGGCAGCGGTGGTATGCTGCCCTTCCAAGCACATCGACTGGTGGCAGCGGCGGGATGCTGCTGCACCAAGCACATAAACTGGTGGCAGCGGTGAGATGCTGCTACACCAAGCACATAAACTGGTGGCAGTGGTGCGATGCTGCTGCACCAAGCAGATCAACTGGTGGCAGCGGTGGGATGCTGCTGTACCAAGCACATCAACTGGTGGCAGCGGTGGGATGCTGCTCCACCAAGCACATAAACTGGTGGCAGCTGTGGGATGCTGCTGCACCAAGCACATCAGCTGGTGGCAGTGGTGGGATGCTACTGCACCAAGCACATCAACTGGTGGCAGCGGTGGGATGCTGCTGCACCAAGCACATCATTTGGTGGCAGTGGTGGGATGCTGCTCCACCAAGCACATAATCTGGTGCAGCGGTGAGATGCTGCTGCACCAAGCACATAAACTGGTGGCAGCGGTGGGATGCGGCTGCACCAAGCACATAAACTGGTGGCAGCGGTGGGACGCTGCAGAATCAAGCACATCAACTGGTGGCAGCGATGGGATGCTCCTGCACCAAGCACATCAACTGGTGGCAGCGGTGGGATGCTGCTGTACCAAGCACATCGAATGGTGGCAGCGCGGTGGGATGCTGCTGCACCAAGCACATCGAATGGTGGCAGTGGTGGGATGCTGCTGCACCAAGCAGATCAACTGGTGGCAGCGGTTGGATGCTGCTGCACCAAGCACATCAATTGGTGGCTGTGGTGGGATGCTGCTCCACCAAGCACATAATCTGGTGCAGGGGTGGGATGCTGCTGCACCAAGCACATAAACTTTTGGCAGCGGTGGGATGCGGCTGCACCAAGCACATAAACTGGTGGCAGCGGTGGGATGCTGCTGCACCAGGCACATAAACTGGTGGCAGTGGTGGGATGCTGCCGCACCAAGCACATCAACTGGTGGAAGCGGTGTGATGCTGCTGCACCAAGTACATAAGCAGGTGGCAGTGGTGGGATGCTGCTGCACCAAGCAGATCAACTGGTGGCAGCAGTGGGATGCTGCTTCACCAAGCACATGAACTGGTGGGAGTGGTGGGATGCTGCTGCACCAAGCACATCAGCTGGTGGCAGCGGTGGGATGCTGCTGCACCAAGCACATAAACTGGTGGCAGCAGTGGGATGCTGCTGCACCAAGCACATAAACTGGTGGCAGCGGTGGGATGCGGCTGCACCAAGCACATAAAGTGGTGGCAGTGGTGGGATGCTGCTGCACCAAGCACATCAACTGGTGGCAGTGGTGGGATGCTGCTGCACCAAGCACATCCATTGGTGGCAGTAGTGGGATGCTGCAGCACCAAGCACATCAACTGGTCGCAGCGATGAGATGCTGCTGCACCAAGGACATCAACTGGTGGCAGCGGTGGGATGCTGCTGCACCAAGCACATAAACTGGTGGCAGCGGTGAGATGCTGCTCCACCAAGCACATAAACTGGTGGCAGCGGGGGGATGCTGCTGTACCAAGCACATCAAATGGTGGCAGTTGTGAGATGCTGCTGCACCAAGCACATCAATTCGTGGCAGTGGTGGGATGCCGCTGCACCAAGCAAATCAACTTGTGGCAGCGGTGGGGTGCTGCTGCACAAAGCACATCGAATGGTGGCAGCGCGGTGGGATGCTGCTGCACCAAGCACATCCAATGGTGGCAGGAGTGGGATGTTGTGGCACCAAGCACATCAACTGGTGACAGCGGTGGGATGCTGCTGCACCAAGCACATAAACTGGTGGAAGCGGTGTGATGCTGCTGCACCAAGTACATAAGCAGGTGGGAGTGGTGGGATGCTGCTGCACCAAGCAGATCAACTGGTGGCAGCGGTGGGATGCTGCTTCACCAAGCACATGAACTGGTGGCAGTGGTGGAATGCTGCTGCACCAAGCACATCAGCTGGTGGCAGTGGTGGGATGCTGCTGCACCAGGCACATATACTGGTGGCAGAGGTGGGATGCTGCTGCACCAAGCAAATAAACTGGCCGCAGCGGTGGGATGCTGCTGCACCAAGCACATAAACTGGTGGCAGCGGTGAGATGCTGCTTCACCAAGCACATAAATTGGTGGTAGCGGTGGGATGCTGCTGAGCACATAAACTTGTGGCAGCGGTGGGATGCTGCTGCACCAAGCACATCAGCTGGTGGCAGCAGTGGGATGCTGCTGCACCAAGCACATAAACTGGTGGCAGCGGTGGGATGCTGCTTCACCAAGCTCATAAACTGGTGGCTGCGGTGGGATGCTGCTGCACCAAGCACATAAACTGGTGGCAGCAGTGGGATGCTGCTGCACCAAGCACATAAACTGGTGGCAGCGGTGGGATGCGGCTGCACCAAGCACATAAAGTGGTGGCAGTGGTGGGATGCTGCTGCACCAAGCACATCAACTGGTGGCAGTTTTGGGATGCTGCTGCACCAAGCACATATATTGGTGGCAGTAGTGGGATGCTGCAGCACCAAGCACATCAACTGGTGGCAGCGATGAGATGCTGCTGCACCAAGCACATCAACTGGTGGCAGCAGTGGGATGCTGCTGCACCTAGCACATCGAATGGTGGCAGCGCGATGGGATGCTGCTGCACCAAGCACATAAACTGGTGGCAGCGGTGGGGTGCTGCTGCACCAAGCAAACAAACTGGTAGAAGCAGTGGGAGGCTGCTGCACCAAGTACATAAACAGGTGGCAGTGGTGGGATGCTGCTGCACCAAGCAGATCAACTGGTGGGAGCGGTGGGATGCAGCTTCACCAAGCTCATGAACTGGTGGCAGCAGCGGGATGCTGCTGCACCAAGCACATAAACTGGTGGTAGCGGTGGTATGCTGCTCCTCCAAGCACATCAATTGGAGGCAGCGGTGGGATGCTGCTGCACCAAGCACATCAACTGGTGGCAGCGGTGGGATGCTGCTCCACCAAGCACATCAACTGGTGGCAGCGGTGGGATGCTGCTGCAACAAGCACATCGAATGGTGGCGGCGGTGGGATGCTGCTGCACCAAGCACATCAACTGTTGGCAGTGGTGGGATGCTGCTGCACCAAGCACATCAGCTGGTGGCAGCTGTGGGATGCTGCTTCACCAAGCACATCAGCTGGTGGCAGTGGTGGGATGCTGCTGCACCAAGCACATCAACTGGTGGCAGCGGTGGGATGCTGCTGCACCAAGCACATCAGCTGGTGGCAGCGGTGGGATGCTGCTGCACCAAACACATCAACTGGTGGCAGCGGTGGGATGCTGCTGCATCAAGCACATCAATTGGTGGCAGCGGTGGGATGCTGCTCCTCCAAGCACATAATCTGGTGCAGCGGTGGGATGCTGCTGCACCAAGCACATAAACTGGTGGCAGCGGTGGGATGCGGCTGCACCAAGCACATAAACTGGTGGCAGCGGTGGGATGCTGCTGCACCAAGTACCTAAACTGGTGGCAGTGGTGGGATGCTGCCGCACCAAGCACATCAATTGGTGGCAGTGGTGGGATGCTGCTTCAACAAGCACATCAATTGGTGGAAGTGGTGGGATGCTGCAGCACTAAGCACATCAACTGGTGGCAGCGATGGGATGCTCCTGCACCAAGCACATCAACTGGTGGCAGCGGTGGGATGCTGCTGTACCAAGCACATCGAATGGTGGCAGCGCGGTGGGATGCTGCTGCACCAAGCACATCGAATGGTGGCAGGAGTGGGATGCTGTGGCACCAAGCACATAAACTGGTGGCAGTGGTGGGATGCTGCTGCACCAAGTACATAAACAGGTGGCAGTGGTGGGATGCTGCTGCACCAAGCAGATCAACTGGTGGGAGCGGTAGGATGCAGCTTCACCAAGCTCATGAACTGGTGGCAGCAGCGGGATGCTGCTGCACCAAGCACATAAACTGGTGGTAGCGGTGGTATGCTGCTCCTCCAAGCACATCAATTGGAGGCAGCGGTGGGATGCTGCTGCACCAAGCACATAAAGTGGTGGCAGTGGTGGGATGCTGCTGCACCAAGCACATCAACTGGTGGCAGTGGTGGGATGCTGCTGCACCAAGCACATCCATTGGTGGCAGTAGTGGGATGCTGCAGCACCAAGCACATCAGCTGGTGGCAGCAGTGGGATGCTGCTGCACCAAGCACATAAACTGGTGGCAGCGGTGGGATGCTGCTTCACCAAGCTCATAAACTGGTGGCTGCGGTGGGATGCTGCTGCACCAAGCACATAAACTGGTGGCAGCAGTGGGATGCTGCTGCACCAAGCACATAAACTGGTGGCAGCGGTGGGATGCGGCTGCACCAAGCACATAAAGTGGTGGCAGTGGTGGGATGCTGCTGCACCAAGCACATCAACTGGTGGCAGTTTTGGGATGCTGCTGCACCAAGCACATATATTGGTGGCAGTAGTGGGATGCTGCAGCACCAAGCACATCAACTGGTGGCAGCGATGAGATGCTGCTGCACCAAGCACATCAACTGGTGGCAGCAGTGGGATGCTGCTGCACCTAGCACATCGAATGGTGGCAGCGCGATGGGATGCTGCTGCACCAAGCACATAAACTGTTGGCAGCGGTGGGGTGCTGCTGCACCAAGCAAACAAACTGGTAGAAGCAGTGGGAGGCTGCTGCACCAAGTACATAAACAGGTGGCAGTGGTGGGATGCGGCTGCACCAAGCAGATCAACTGGTGGGAGCGGTGGGATGCAGCTTCACCAAGCTCATGAACTGGTGGCAGCAGCGGGATGCTGCTGCACCAAGCACATAAACTGGTGGTAGCGGTGGTATGCTGCTCCTCCAAGCATATCAATTGGAGGCAGCGGTGGGATGCTGCTGCACCAAGCACATCAACTGGTGGCAGCGGTGGGATGCTGCTCCACCAAGCACATCAACTGGTGGCAGCGGTGGGATGCTGCTGCAACAAGCACATCGAATGGTGGCGGCGGTGGGATGCTGCTGCACCAAGCACATCAACTGTTGGCAGTGGTGGGATGCTGCTGCACCAAGCACATCAGCTGGTGGCAGCTGTGGGATGCTGCTTCACCAAGCATATCAGCTGGTGGCAGTGGTGGGATGCTGCTGCACCAAGCACATCAACTGGTGGCAGCGGTGGGATGCTGCTGCACCAAGCACATCAGCTGGTGGCAGCGGTGGGATGCTGCTGCACCAAACACATCAACTGGTGGCAGCGGTGGGATGCTGCTGCATCAAGCACATCAATTGGTGGCAGCGGTGGGATGCTGCTCCTCCAAGCACATAATCTGGTGCAGCGGTGGGATGCTGCTGCACCAAGCACATAAACTGGTGGCAGCGGTGGGATGCGGCTGCACCAAGCACATAAACTTCTGGCAGCGGTGGGATGCTGCTGCACCAAGTACCTAAACTGGTGGCAGTGGTGGGATGCTGCCGCACCAAGCACATCAATTGGTGGCAGTGGTGGGATGCTGCTTCAACAAGCACATCAATTGGTGGAAGTGGTGGGATGCTGCAGCACTAAGCACATCAACTGGTGGCAGCGATGGGATGCTCCTGCACCAAGCACATCAACTGGTGGCAGCGGTGGGATGCTGCTGTACCAAGCACATCGAATGGTGGCAGCGCGGTGGGATGCTGCTGCACCAAGCACATCGAATGGTGGCAGGAGTGGGATGCTGTGGCACCAAGCACATAAACTGGTGGCAGTGGTGGGATGCTGCTGCACCAAGTACATAAACAGGTGGCAGTGGTGGGATGCTGCTGCACCAAGCAGATCAACTGGTGGGAGCGGTGGGATGCAGCTTCACCAAGCTCATGAACTGGTGGCAGCAGCGGGATGCTGCTGCACCAAGCACATAAACTGGTGGTAGCGGTGGTATGCTGCTCCTCCAAGCACATCAATTGGAGGCAGCGGTGGGATGCTGCTGCACCAAGCACATAAAGTGGTGGCAGTGGTGGGATGCTGCTGCACCAAGCACATCAACTGGTGGCAGTGGTGGGATGCTGCTGCACCAAGCACATCCATTGGTGGCAGTAGTGGGATGCTGCAGCACCAAGCACATCAACTGGTCGCAGCGATGAGATGCTGCTGCACCAAGGACATCAACTGGTGGCAGCGGTGGGATGCTGCTGCACCAAGCACATAAACTGGTGGCAGCGGTGAGATGCTGCTCCACCAAGCACATAAACTGGTGGCAGCGGGGGGATGCTGCTGTACCAAGCACATCAAATGGTGGCAGTTGTGAGATGCTGCTGCACCAAGCACATCAATTCGTGGCAGTGGTGGGATGCCGCTGCACCAAGCAAATCAACTTGTGGCAGCGGTGGGGTGCTGCTGCACAAAGCACATCGAATGGTGGCAGCGCGGTGGGATGCTGCTGCACCAAGCACATCCAATGGTGGCAGGAGTGGGATGTTGTGGCACCAAGCACATCAACTGGTGACAGCGGTGGGATGCTGCTGCACCAAGCACATAAACTGGTGGAAGCGGTGTGATGCTGCTGCACCAAGTACATAAGCAGGTGGGAGTGGTGGGATGCTGCTGCACCAAGCAGATCAACTGGTGGCAGCGGTGGGATGCTGCTTCACCAAGCACATGAACTGGTGGCAGTGGTGGAATGCTGCTGCACCAAGCACATCAGCTGGTGGCAGTGGTGGGATGCTGCTGCACCAGGCATATACTGGTGGCACAGGTGGGATGCTGCTGCACCAAGCAAATAAACTGGCCGCAGCGGTGGGATGCTGCTGCACCAAGCACATAAACTGGTGGCAGCGGTGAGATGCTGCTTCACCAAGCACATAAATTGGTGGTAGCGGTGGGATGCTGCTGAGCACATAAACTTGTGGCAGCGGTGGGATGCTGCTGCACCAAGCACATCAGCTGGTGGCAGCAGTGGGATGCTGCTGCACCAAGCACATAAACTGGTGGCAGCGCTGGGATGCTGCTTCACCAAGCTCATAAACTGGTGGCTGCGGTGGGATGCTGCTGCACCAAGCACATAAACTGGTGGCAGCAGTGGGATGCTGCTGCACCAAGCACATAAACTGGTGGCAGCGGTGGGATGCGGCTGCACCAAGCACATAAAGTGGTGGCAGTGGTGGGATGCTGCTGCACCAAGCACATCAACTGGTGGCAGTTTTGGGATGCTGCTGCACCAAGCACATATATTGGTGGCAGTAGTGGGATGCTGCAGCACCAAGCACATCAACTGGTGGCAGCGATGAGATGCTGCTGCACCAAGCACATCAACTGGTGGCAGCAGTGGGATGCTGCTGCACCTAGCACATCGAATGGTGACAGCGCGATGGGATGCTGCTGCCCCAAGCACATAAACTGGTGGCAGCGGTGGGGTGCTGCTGCACCAAGCAAACAAACTGGTAGAAGCAGTGGGAGGCTGCTGCACCAAGTACATAAACAGGTGGCAGTGGTGGGATGCTGCTGCACCAAGCAGATCAACTGGTGGGAGCGGTGGGATGCAGCTTCACCAAGCTCATGAACTGGTGGCAGCAGCGGGATGCTGCTGCACCAAGCACATAAACTGGTGGTAGCGGTGGTATGCTGCTCCTCCAAGCACATCAATTGGAGGCAGCGGTGGGATGCTGCTGCACCAAGCACATCAACTGGTGGCAGCGGTGGGATGCTGCTCCACCAAGCACATCAACTGGTGGCAGCGGTGGGATGCTGCTGCACCAAGCACATCAACTGGTGGCAGCGGTGGGATGCTGCTCCACCAAGCACATCAACTGGTGGCAGCGGTGGGATGCTGCTGCAACAAGCACATCGAATGGTGGCGGCGGTGGGATGCTGCTGCACCAAGCACATCAACTGTTGGCAGTGGTGGGATGCTGCTGCACCAAGCACATCAGCTGGTGGCAGCTGTGGGATGCTGCTTCACCAAGCACATCAGCTGGTGGCAGTGGTGGGATGCTGCTGCACCAAGCACATCAACTGGTGGCAGCGGTGGGATGCTGCTGCACCAAGCACATCAGCTGGTGGCAGCGGTGGGATGCTGCTGCACCAAACACATCAACTGGTGGCAGCGGTGGGATGCTGCTGCATCAAGCACATCAATTGGTGGCAGCGGTGGGATGCTGCTCCTCCAAGCACATAATCTGGTGCAGCGGTGGGATGCTGCTGCACCAAGCACATAAACTGGTGGCAGCGGTGGGATGCGGCTGCACCAAGCACATAAACTGGTGGCAGCGGTGGGATGCTGCTGCACCAAGTACCTAAACTGGTGGCAGTGGTGGGATGCTGCCGCACCAAGCACATCAATTGGTGGCAGTGGTGGGATGCTGCTTCAACAAGCACATCAATTGGTGGAAGTGGTGGGATGCTGCAGCACTAAGCACATCAACTGGTGGCAGCGATGGGATGCTCCTGCACCAAGCACATCAACTGGTGGCAGCGGTGGGATGCTGCTGTACCAAGCACATCGAATGGTGGCAGCGCGGTGGGATGCTGCTGCACCAAGCACATCGAATGGTGGCAGGAGTGGGATGCTGTGGCACCAAGCACATAAACTGGTGGCAGTGGTGGGATGCTGCTGCACCAAGTACATAAACAGGTGGCAGTGGTGGGATGCTGCTGCACCAAGCAGATCAACTGGTGGGAGCGGTGGGATGCAGCTTCACCAAGCTCATGAACTGGTGGCAGCAGCGGGATGCTGCTGCACCAAGCACATAAACTGGTGGTAGCGGTGGTATGCTGCTCCTCCAAGCACATCAATTGGAGGCAGCGGTGGGATGCTGCTGCACCAAGCACATAAAGTGGTGGCAGTGGTGGGATGCTGCTGCACCAAGCACATCAACTGGTGGCAGTGGTGGGATGCTGCTGCACCAAGCACATCCATTGGTGGCAGTAGTGGGATGCTGCAGCACCAAGCACATCAGCTGGTGGCAGCAGTGGGATGCTGCTGCACCAAGCACATAAACTGGTGGCAGCGGTGGGATGCTGCTTCACCAAGCTCATAAACTGGTGGCTGCGGTGGGATGCTGCTGCACCAAGCACATAAACTGGTGGCAGCAGTGGGATGCTGCTGCACCAAGCACATAAACTGGTGGCAGCGGTGGGATGCGGCTGCACCAAGCACATAAAGTGGTGGCAGTGGTGGGATGCTGCTGCACCAAGCACATCAACTGGTGGCAGTTTTGGGATGCTGCTGCACCAAGCACATATATTGGTGGCAGTAGTGGGATGCTGCAGCACCAAGCACATCAACTGGTGGCAGCGATGAGATGCTGCTGCACCAAGCACATCAACTGGTGGCAGCAGTGGGATGCTGCTGCACCTAGCACATCGAATGGTGGCAGCGCGATGGGATGCTGCTGCACCAAGCACATAAACTGTTGGCAGCGGTGGGGTGCTGCTGCACCAAGCAAACAAACTGGTAGAAGCAGTGGGAGGCTGCTGCACCAAGTACATAAACAGGTGGCAGTGGTGGGATGCTGCTGCACCAAGCAGATCAACTGGTGGGAGCGGTGGGATGCAGCTTCACCAAGCTCATGAACTGGTGGCAGCAGCGGGATGCTGCTGCACCAAGCACATAAACTGGTGGTAGCGGTGGTATGCTGCTCCTCCAAGCATATCAATTGGAGGCAGCGGTGGGATGCTGCTGCACCAAGCACATCAACTGGTGGCAGCGGTGGGATGCTGCTCCACCAAGCACATCAACTGGTGGCAGCGGTGGGATGCTGCTGCAACAAGCACATCGAATGGTGGCGGCGGTGGGATGCTGCTGCACCAAGCACATCAACTGTTGGCAGTGGTGGGATGCTGCTGCACCAAGCACATCAGCTGGTGGCAGCTGTGGGATGCTGCTTCACCAAGCATATCAGCTGGTGGCAGTGGTGGGATGCTGCTGCACCAAGCACATCAACTGGTGGCAGCGGTGGGATGCTGCTGCACCAAGCACATCAGCTGGTGGCAGCGGTGGGATGCTGCTGCACCAAACACATCAACTGGTGGCAGCGGTGGGATGCTGCTGCATCAAGCACATCAATTGGTGGCAGCGGTGGGATGCTGCTCCTCCAAGCACATAATCTGGTGCAGCGGTGGGATGCTGCTGCACCAAGCACATAAACTGGTGGCAGCGGTGGGATGCGGCTGCACCAAGCACATAAACTTGTGGCAGCGGTGGGATGCTGCTGCACCAAGTACCTAAACTGGTGGCAGTGGTGGGATGCTGCCGCACCAAGCACATCAATTGGTGGCAGTGGTGGGATGCTGCTTCAACAAGCACATCAATTGGTGGAAGTGGTGGGATGCTGCAGCACTAAGCACATCAACTGGTGGCAGCGATGGGATGCTCCTGCACCAAGCACATCAACTGGTGGCAGCGGTGGGATGCTGCTGTACCAAGCACATCGAATGGTGGCAGCGCGGTGGGATGCTGCTGCACCAAGCACATCGAATGGTGGCAGGAGTGGGATGCTGTGGCACCAAGCACATAAACTGGTGGCAGTGGTGGGATGCTGCTGCACCAAGTACATAAACAGGTGGCAGTGGTGGGATGCTGCTGCACCAAGCAGATCAACTGGTGGGAGCGGTGGGATGCAGCTTCACCAAGCTCATGAACTGGTGGCAGCAGCGGGATGCTGCTGCACCAAGCACATAAACTGGTGGTAGCGGTGGTATGCTGCTCCTCCAAGCACATCAATTGGAGGCAGCGGTGGGATGCTGCTGCACCAAGCACATAAAGTGGTGGCAGTGGTGGGATGCTGCTGCACCAAGCACATCAACTGGTGGCAGTGGTGGGATGCTGCTGCACCAAGCACATCCATTGGTGGCAGTAGTGGGATGCTGCAGCACCAAGCACATCAACTGGTCGCAGCGATGAGATGCTGCTGCACCAAGGACATCAACTGGTGGCAGCGGTGGGATGCTGCTGCACCAAGCACATAAACTGGTGGCAGCGGTGAGATGCTGCTCCACCAAGCACATAAACTGGTGGCAGCGGGGGGATGCTGCTGTACCAAGCACATCAAATGGTGGCAGTTGTGAGATGCTGCTGCACCAAGCACATCAATTCGTGGCAGTGGTGGGATGCCGCTGCACCAAGCAAATCAACTTGTGGCAGCGGTGGGGTGCTGCTGCACAAAGCACATCGAATGGTGGCAGCGCGGTGGGATGCTGCTGCACCAAGCACATCCAATGGTGGCAGGAGTGGGATGTTGTGGCACCAAGCACATCAACTGGTGACAGCGGTGGGATGCTGCTGCACCAAGCACATAAACTGGTGGAAGCGGTGTGATGCTGCTGCACCAAGTACATAAGCAGGTGGGAGTGGTGGGATGCTGCTGCACCAAGCAGATCAACTGGTGGCAGCGGTGGGATGCTGCTTCACCAAGCACATGAACTGGTGGCAGTGGTGGAATGCTGCTGCACCAAGCACATCAGCTGGTGGCAGTGGTGGGATGCTGCTGCACCAGGCATATACTGGTGGCAGAGGTGGGATGCTGCTGCACCAAGCAAATAAACTGGCCGCAGCGGTGGGATGCTGCTGCACCAAGCACATAAACTGGTGGCAGCGGTGAGATGCTGCTTCACCAAGCACATAAATTGGTGGTAGCGGTGGGATGCTGCTGAGCACATAAACTTGTGGCAGCGGTGGGATGCTGCTGCACCAAGCACATCAGCTGGTGGCAGCAGTGGGATGCTGCTGCACCAAGCACATAAACTGGTGGCAGCGGTGGGATGCTGCTTCACCAAGCTCATAAACTGGTGGCTGCGGTGGGATGCTGCTGCACCAAGCACATAAACTGGTGGCAGCAGTGGGATGCTGCTGCACCAAGCACATAAACTGGTGGCAGCGGTGGGATGCGGCTGCACCAAGCACATAAAGTGGTGGCAGTGGTGGGATGCTGCTGCACCAAGCACATCAACTGGTGGCAGTTTTGGGATGCTGCTGCACCAAGCACATATATTGGTGGCAGTAGTGGGATGCTGCAGCACCAAGCACATCAACTGGTGGCAGCGATGAGATGCTGCTGCACCAAGCACATCAACTGGTGGCAGCAGTGGGATGCTGCTGCACCTAGCACATCGAATGGTGACAGCGCGATGGGATGCTGCTGCCCCAAGCACATAAACTGGTGGCAGCGGTGGGGTGCTGCTGCACCAAGCAAACAAACTGGTAGAAGCAGTGGGAGGCTGCTGCACCAAGTACATAAACAGGTGGCAGTGGTGGGATGCTGCTGCACCAAGCAGATCAACTGGTGGGAGCGGTGGGATGCAGCTTCACCAAGCTCATGAACTGGTGGCAGCAGCGGGATGCTGCTGCACCAAGCACATAAACTGGTGGTAGCGGTGGTATGCTGCTCCTCCAAGCACATCAATTGGAGGCAGCGGTGGGATGCTGCTGCACCAAGCACATCAACTGGTGGCAGCGGTGGGATGCTGCTCCACCAAGCACATCAACTGGTGGCAGCGGTGGGATGCTGCTGCAACAAGCACATCGAATGGTGGCGGCGGTGGGATGCTGCTGCACCAAGCACATCAACTGTTGGCAGTGGTGGGATGCTGCTGCACCAAGCACATCAGCTGGTGGCAGCTGTGGGATGCTGCTTCACCAAGCACATCAGCTGGTGGCAGTGGTGGGATGCTGCTGCACCAAGCACATCAACTGGTGGTAGCGGTGGGATGCTGCTGCACCAAGCACATCAGCTGGTGGCAGCGGTGGGATGCTGCTGCACCAAACACATCAACTGGTGGCAGCGGTGGGATGCTGCTGCATCAAGCACATCAATTGGTGGCAGCGGTGGGATGCTGCTCCTCCAAGCACATAATCTGGTGCAGCGGTGGGATGCTGCTGCACCAAGCACATAAACTGGTGGCAGCGGTGGGATGCGGCTGCACCAAGCACATAAACTGGTGGCAGCGGTGGGATGCTGCTGCACCAAGTACCTAAACTGGTGGCAGTGGTGGGATGCTGCCGCACCAAGCACATCAATTGGTGGCAGTGGTGGGATGCTGCTTCAACAAGCACATCAATTGGTGGAAGTGGTGGGATGCTGCAGCACTAAGCACATCAACTGGTGGCAGCGATGGGATGCTCCTGCACCAAGCACATCAACTGGTGGCAGCGGTGGGATGCTGCTGTACCAAGCACATCGAATGGTGGCAGCGCGGTGGGATGCTGCTGCACCAAGCACATCGAATGGTGGCAGGAGTGGGATGCTGTGGCACCAAGCACATAAACTGGTGGCAGTGGTGGGATGCTGCTGCACCAAGTACATAAACAGGTGGCAGTGGTGGGATGCTGCTGCACCAAGCAGATCAACTGGTGGGAGCGGTGGGATGCAGCTTCACCAAGCTCATGAACTGGTGGCAGCAGCGGGATGCTGCTGCACCAAGCACATAAACTGGTGGTAGCGGTGGTATGCTGCTCCTCCAAGCACATCAATTGGAGGCAGCGGTGGGATGCTGCTGCACCAAGCACATCAACTGGTGGCAGCGGTGGGATGCTGCTCCACCAAGCACATCAACTGGTGGCAGCGGTGGGATGCTGCTGCAACAAGCACATCGAATGGTGGCGGCGGTGGGATGCTGCTGCACCAAGCACATCAACTGTTGGCAGTGGTGGGATGCTGCTGCACCAAGCACATCAGCTGGTGGCAGCTGTGGGATGCTGCTGCACCAAGCACATCAGCTGGTGGCAGTGGTGGGATGCTGCTGCACCAAGCACATCAACTGGTGGCAGCGGTGGGATGCTGCTGCACCAAACACATCAACTGGTGGCAGGGGTGGGGTGCTGCTGCATCAAGCACATCAATTGGTGGCAGTGGTGGGATGCTGCTCCTCCAAGCACATAATCTGGTGCAGCGGTGGGATGCTGCTGCACCATGCACATAAACTGGTGGCAGCGGTGGGATGCGGCTGCACCAAGCACATAAACTGGTGGCAGCGGTGGGATGCTGTTGCACCAAGTACATAAACTGGTGGCAGTTGTGGGATGCTGCCGCACCAAGCACATCAACTGGTGGCAGTGGTGGGATGCTGCTTCAACAAGCACATCAATTGGTGGAAGTGGTGGGATGCTGCAGCACTAAGCACATCAACTGGTGGCAGCGATGGGATGCTCCTGCACCAAGCACATCAACTGGTGGCAGCGGTGGGATGCTGCTGTACCAAGCACATCGAATGGTGGCAGCGCGGTGGGATGCTGCTGCACCAAGCACATCGAATGGTGGCAGGAGTGGGATGCTGTGGCACCAAGCACATTGACTGGTGGCAGCGGCGGGATGCTGCTGCACCAAGCACATCAACTGGTGGCAGTGGTGGGATGCTGCTGCACCAAGCACATCCATTAGTGGCAGTAGTGGGATGCTGCAGCACCAAGCACATCAACTGGTCGCAGCGATGAGATGCTGCTGCACCAAGGACATCAACTGGTGGCAGCGGTGGGATGCTGCTGCACCAAGCACATAAACTGGTGGCAGCGGTGAGATGCTGCTGCACCAAGCACATAAACTGGTGGCAGTGGTGGGATGCTGCTGCACCAAGCAGATCAACTGGTGGCAGTGGTGGGATGCTGCTCCACCAAGCACATAAACTGGTGGCAGCGGGGGGATGCTGCTGTACCAAGCACATCAAATGGTGGCAGTTGTGAGATGCTGCTGCACCAAGCACATCAATTGGTGGCAGTGGTGGGATGCCGCTGCACCAAGCAAATCAACTGGTGGCAGCGGTGGGGTGCTGCTGCACAAAGCACATCGAATGGTGGCAGCGCGGTGGGATGCTGCTGCACCAAGCACATCCAATGGTGGCAGGAGTGGGATGTTGTGGCACCAAGCACATCAACTGGTGGCAGCGGTGGGATGCTGCTGCACCAAGCACATAAACTGGTGGAAGCGGTGTGATGCTGCTGCACCAAGTACATAAGCAGGTGGGAGTGGTGGGATGCTGCTGCACCAAGCAGATCAACTGGTGGCAGCGGTGGGATGCTGCTTCACCAAGCACATGAACTGGTGGCAGTGGTGGGATGCTGCTGCACCAAGCACATCAGCTGGTGGCAGCGGTGGGATGCTGCTGCACCAGGCACATATACTGGTGGCAGCAGTGGGATGCTGCTGCACCAAGCACATAAACTGGTGGCAGCGGTGGGATGCTGCTTCACCAAGCTCATAAACTGGTGGCAGCGGTGGGATGCTGCTGCACCAAGCACATAAACTGGTGGCAGCAGTGGGATGCTGCTGCACCAAGCACATAAACTGGTGGCAGCGGTGGGATGCGGCTGCACCAAGCACATAAAGTGGTGGCAGTGGTGGGATGCTGCTGCACCAAGCACATCAACTGGTGGCAGTTTTGGGATGCTGCTGCACCAAGCACATCAATTGGTGGCAGTAGTGGGATGCTGCAGCACCAAGCACATCAACTTGTGGCAGCGATGAGATGCTGCTGCACCAAGCACATCAACTGGTGGCAGCAGTGGGATGCTGCTGCACCTAGCACATCGAATGGTGGCAGCGCGATGGGATGCTGCTGCACCAAGCACATAAACTGGTGGCAGCGGGCGGTGCTGCTGCACCAAGCAAACAAACTGGTAGAAGCAGTGGGAGGCTGCTGCACCAAGTACATAAACAGGTGGCAGTGGTGGGATGCTGCTGCACCAAGCAGATCAACTGGTGGGAGCGGTGGGATGCAGCTTCACCAAGCTCATGAACTGGTGGCAGCAGCGGGATGCTGCTGCACCAAGCACATAAACTGGTGGTAGCAGTGGTATGCTGCTCCTCCAAGCACATCAATTGGAGGCAGCGGTGGGATGCTGCTGCACCAAGCACATCAACTGGTGGCAGCGGTGGGATGCTGCTCCACCAAGCACATCAACTGGTGGCAGCGGTGGGATGCTGCTGCACCAAACACATCAACTGGTGGCAGGGGTGGGGTGCTGCTGCATCAAGCACATCAATTGGTGGCAGTGGTGGGATGCTGCTCCTCCAAGCACATAATCTGGTGCAGCGGTGGGATGCTGCTGCACCATGCACATAAACTGGTGGCAGCGGTGGGATGCGGCTGCACCAAGCACATAAACTGGTGGCAGCGGTGGGATGCTGTTGCACCAAGTACATAAACTGGTGGCAGTTGTGGGATGCTGCCGCACCAAGCACATCAACTGGTGGCAGTGGTGGGATGCTGCTTCAACAAGCACATCAATTGGTGGAAGTGGTGGGATGCTGCAGCACTAAGCACATCAACTGGTGGCAGCGATGGGATGCTCCTGCACCAAGCACATCAACTGGTGGCAGCGGTGGGATGCTGCTGTACCAAGCACATCGAATGGTGGCAGCGCGGTGGGATGCTGCTGCACCAAGCACATCGAATGGTGGCAAGAGTGGGATGCTGTGGCACCAAGCACATTGACTGGTGGCAGCGGCGGGATGCTGCTGCACCAAGCACATCAACTGGTGGCAGTGGTGGGATGCTGCTGCACCAAGCACATCCATTAGTGGCAGTAGTGGGATGCTGCAGCACCAAGCACATCAACTGGTCGCAGCGATGAGATGCTGCTGCACCAAGGACATCAACTGGTGGCAGCGGTGGGATGCTGCTGCACCAAGCACATAAACTGGTGGCAGTGGTGAGATGCTGCTGCACCAAGCACATAAACTGGTGGCAGTGGTGGGATGCTGCTGCACCAAGCAGATCAACTGGTGGCAGTGGTGGGATGCTGCTCCACCAAGCACATAAACTGGTGGCAGCGGGGGGATGCTGCTGTACCAAGCACATCAAATGGTGGCAGTTGTGAGATGCTGCTGCACCAAGCACATCAATTGGTGGCAGTGGTGGGATGCCGCTGCACCAAGCAAATCAACTGGTGGCAGCGGTGGGGTGCTGCTGCACAAAGCACATCGAATGGTGGCAGCGCGGTGGGATGCTGCTGCACCAAGCACATCCAATGGTGGCAGGAGTGGGATGTTGTGGCACCAAGCACATCAACTGGTGGCAGCGGTGGGATGCTGCTGCACCAAGCACATAAACTGGTGGAAGCGGTGTGATGCTGCTGCACCAAGTACATAAGCAGGTGGGAGTGGTGGGATGCTGCTGCACCAAGCAGATCAACTGGTGGCAGCGGTGGGATGCTGCTTCACCAAGCACATGAACTGGTGGCAGTGGTGGGATGCTGCTGCACCAAGCACATCAGCTGGTGGCAGCGGTGGGATGCTGCTGCACCAGGCACATATACTGGTGGCAGCAGTGGGATGCTGCTGCACCAAGCACATAAACTGGTGGCAGCGGTGGGATGCTGCTTCACCAAGCTCATAAACTGGTGGCAGCGGTGGGATGCTGCTGCACCAAGCACATAAACTGGTGGCAGCAGTGGGATGCTGCTGCACCAAGCACATAAACTGGTGGCAGCGGTGGGATGCGGCTGCACCAAGCACATAAAGTGGTGGCAGTGGTGGGATGCTGCTGCACCAAGCACATCAACTGGTGGCAGTTTTGGGATGCTGCTGCACCAAGCACATCAATTGGTGGCAGTAGTGGGATGCTGCAGCACCAAGCACATCAACTTGTGGCAGCGATGAGATGCTGCTGCACCAAGCACATCAACTGGTGGCAGCAGTGGGATGCTGCTGCACCTAGCACATCGAATGGTGGCAGCGCGATGGGATGCTGCTGCACCAAGCACATAAACTGGTGGCAGCGGGCGGTGCTGCTGCACCAAGCAAACAAACTGGTAGAAGCAGTGGGAGGCTGCTGCACCAAGTACATAAACAGGTGGCAGTGGTGGGATGCTGCTGCACCAAGCAGATCAACTGGTGGGAGCGGTGGGATGCAGCTTCACCAAGCTCATGAACTGGTGGCAGCAGCGGGATGCTGCTGCACCAAGCACATAAACTGGTGGTAGCAGTGGTATGCTGCTCCTCCAAGCACATCAATTGGAGGCAGCGGTGGGATGCTGCTGCACCAAGCACATCAACTGGTGGCAGCGGTGGGATGCTGCTCCACCAAGCACATCAACTGGTGGCAGCGGTGGGATGCTGCTGCAACAAGCACATCGAATGGTGGCGGCGGTGGGATGCTGCTGCACCAAGCACATCAACTGTTGGCAGTGGTGGGATGCTGCTGCACCAAGCACATCAGCTGGTGGCAGCTGTGGGATGCTGCTGCACCAAGCACATCAGCTGGTGGCAGTGGTGGGATGCTGCTGCACCAAGCACATCAACTGGTGGCAGCGGTGGGATGCTGCTGCACCAAGCACATCAGCTGGTGGCAGCGGTGGGATGCTGCTGCACCAAACACATCAACTGGTGGCAGCGGTGGGATGCTGCTGCATCAAGCACATCAATTGGTGGCAGTGGTGGGATGCTGCTCCTCCAAGCACATAATCTGGTGCAGCGGTGGGATGCTGCTGCACCAAGCACATAAACTGGTGGCAGCGGTGGGATGCGGCTGCACCAAGCACATAAACTGGTGGCAGCGGTGGGATGCTGCTGCACCAAGTACATAAACTGGTGGCAGTGGTGGGATGCTGCCGCACCAAGCACATCAATTGGTGGCAGTGGTGGGATGCTGCAGCACTAAGCACATCAACTGGTGGCAGCGATGGGATGCTCCTGCACCAAGCACATCAACTGGTGGCAGCGGTGGGATGCTGCTGTACCAAGCACATCGAATGGTGGCAGCGCGGTGGGATGCTGCTGCACCAAGCACATCGAATGGTGGCAGGAGTGGGATGCTGTGGCACCAAGCACATCAATTGGTGGCAGTGGTGGGATGCCGCTGCACCAAGCACATCAACTGGTGGCAGCGGCGGGATGCTGCTGCACCAAGCACATAAACTGGTGGAAGCAGTGTGATGCTGCTGCACCAAGTACATAAGCAGGTGGCAGTGGTGGGATGCTGCTGCACCAAGCACATCAGCTGGTGGCAGCGGTGGGATGCTGCTGCACCAAGCACATAAACAGGTGGCAGCGGTGGGATGCTGCTGAGCACATAAACTGGTGGCAGCGGTGGGATGCTGCTGAGCACATAAACTTTTGGCAGCGGTGGGATGCTGCTGCACCAAGCACATCAGCTGGTAGCGGCGGTGGGATGCCGCTGCACCAAGCACATCAGCAGGGGGCAGCGGTGGGATGCTGCTGCACCAAGCACATATACTGGTGGCAGAGGTGGGATGCTGCTGCACCAAGCACATAAACTGGTGGCAGCGGTGAGATGCTGCTGCACCAAGCACTTAAACTGGTGGCAGTGGTGGGATGCTGCTGCACCAAGCAGATCAACTGGTGGCAGCGGTTGGATGCTGCTGCACCATGCACATCAATTGGTGGCTGTGGTGGGATGCTGCTCCACCAAGCACATAATCTGGTGCAGTGGTGGGATGCTGCTGCACCAAGCACATAAACTGGTGGCAGCGGTGGGATGCGGCTGCACAAAGCACATAAACTGGTGGCAGCGGTGGGATGCTACTGCACCAAACACATAAACTGGTGGCAGTGGTGGGATGCTGCCGCACCAAGCACATCAACTGGTGGCAGTGGTGGGATGCTGCTGCACCAAGCAGATCAACTGGTGGAAGCGGTGGGATGCTGCTTCACCAAGCACATGAACTGGTGGCAGTGGTGGGATGCTGCTGCACCAAGCACATCAGCTGGTGGCAGCGGTGGGATGCTGCTGCATCAAGCACATAAACTGGTGGCAGCGGTGGGATGCTGCTGAGCACATAAACTTGTGGCAGCGGTGGGATGTTGCTGCACCAAGCACATCAGCTGGTAGCAGCGGTGGGATGCCGCTGCACCAAGCACATCAACTGGTGGCAGCGATGGGATGCTGCTGCACCAAGCACATCAACTGGTGGCAGCAGTGGGATGCTGCTGCACCTAGCACATCGAATGGTGGCAGCGCGGTGGGATGCTGCTGCACCAAGCACATAAACTGGTGGCAGCGGTGGGGTGCTGCTGCTCCAAGCAAACAAACTGGTGGATGCGGTGGGAGGCTGCTGCACCAAGTACATAAACAGGTCGCAGTGGTGGGATGCTGCTGCACCAAGCAGATCAACTGGTGGCAGCGGTGGGATGCAGCTTCACCAAGCTCATGAACTGGTGGCAGCGGTGGGATGCTGCTGCACCAAGCAAATAAACTGGTGGCAGCGGTGGTATGCTGCCCTCCAAGCACATCGACTGGTGGCAGCGGCGGGATGCTGCTGCACCAAGCACATAAACTGGTGGCAGCGGTGAGATGCTGCTACACCAAGCACATAAACTGGTGGCAGTGGTGCGATGCTGCTGCACCAAGCACATAAACTGGTGGCAGCGGTGGGACGCTGCAGAATCAAGCACATCAATGGTGGCAGCGATGGGATGCTCCTGCACCAAGCACATCAACTGGTGGCAGCGGTGGGATGCTGCTGTACCAAGCACATCGAATGGTGGCAGCGCGGTGGGATGCTGCTGCACCAAGCACATCGAATGGTGGCAGTGGTGGGATGCTGCTGCACCAAGCAGATCAACTGGTGGCAGCGGTTGGATGCTGCTGCACCAAGCACATCAATTGGTGGCTGTGGTGGGATGCTGCTCCACCAAGCACATAATCTGGTGCAGGGTTGGGATGCTACTGCACCAAGCACATAAACTTTTGGCAGCGGTGGGATGCGGCTGCACCAAGCACATAAACTGGTGGCAGCGGTGGGATGCTGCTGCACCAGGCACATAAACTGGTGGCAGTGGTGGGATGCTGCCGCACCAAGCACATCAACTGGTGGAAGCGGTGTGATGCTGCTGCACCAAGTACATAAGCAGGTGGCAGTGGTGGGATGCTGCTGCACCAAGCAGATCAACTGGTGGCAGCAGTGGGATGCTGCTTCACCAAGCACATGAACTGGTGGGAGTGGTGGGATGCTGCTGCACCAAGCACATCAGCTGGTGGCAGCGGTGGGATGCTGCTGCACCAAGCACATAAACTGGTGGCAGCAGTGGGATGCTGCTGCACCAAGCACATAAACTGGTGGCAGCGGTGGGATGCGGCTGCACCAAGCACATAAAGTGGTGGCAGTGGTGGGATGCTGCTGCACCAAGCACATCAACTGGTGGCAGTGGTGGGATGCTGCACCAAGCACATCCATTGGTGGCAGTAGTGGGATGCTGCAGCACCAAGCACATCAACTGGTCGCAGCGATGAGATGCTGCTGCACCAAGCACATAAACTGGTGGCAGCAGTGGGATGCTGCTGCACCAAGCACATAAACTGGTGGCAGCGGTGGGATGCGGCTGCACCAAGCACATAAAGTGGTGGCAGTGGTGGGATGCTGCTGCACCAAGCACATCAACTGGTGGCAGTTTTGGGATGCTGCTGCACCAAGCACATCAATTGGTGGCAGTAGTGGGATGCTGCAGCACCAAGCACATCAACTGGTGGCAGCGATGAGATGCTGCTGCACCAAGCACATCAACTGGTGGCAGCAGTGGGATGCTGCTGCACCTAGCACATCGAATGGTGGCAGCGCGATGGGATGCTGCTGCACCAAGCACATAAACTGGTGGCAGCGGTGGGGTGCTGCTGCACCAAGCAAACAAACTGGTAGAAGCAGTGGGAGGCTGCTGCACCAAGTACATAAACTGGTGGTAGCGGTGGTATGCTGCTCCTCCAAGCACATCAATTGGAGGCAGCGGTGGGATGCTGCTGCACCAAGCACATCAACTGGTGGCAGCGGTGGGATGCTGCTCCACCAAGCACATCAACTGGTGGCAGCGGTGGGATGCTGCTGCAACAAGCACATCGAATGGTGGCGGCGGTGGGATGCTGCTGCACCAAGCACATCAACTGTTGGCAGTGGTGGGATGCTGCTGCACCAAGCACATCAGGTGGTGGCAGCTGTGGGATGCTGCTGCACCAAGCACATCAGCTGGTGGCAGTGGTGGGATGCTGCTGCACCAAGCACATCAACTGGTGGCAGCGGTGGGATGCTGCTGCACCAAACACATCAACTGGTGGCAGGGGTGGGGTGCTGCTGCATCAAGCACATCAATTGGTGGCAGTGGTGGGATGCTGCTCCTCCAAGCACATAATCTGGTGCAGCGGTGGGATCCTGCTGCACCATGCACATAAACTGGTGGCAGCGGTGGGATGCGGCTGCTCCAAGCACATAAACTGGTGGCAGCGGTGGGATGCTGTTGCACCAAGTACATAAACTGGTGGCAGTTGTGGGATGCTGCCGCACCAAGCACATCAACTGGTGGCAGTGGTGGGATGCTGCTTCAACAAGCACATCAATTGGTGGAAGTGGTGGGATGCTGCAGCACTAAGCACATCAACTGGTGGCAGCGATGGGATGCTCCTGCACCAAGCACATCAACTGGTGGCAGCGGTGGGATGCTGCTGTACCAAGCACATCGAATGGTGGCAGCGCGGTGGGATGCTGCACCAAGCACATCGAATGGTGGCAGGAGTGGGATGCTGTGGCACCAAGCACATTGACTAGTGGCAGCGGCGGGATGCTGCTGCACCAAGCACATCAACTGGTGGCAGTGGTGGGATGCTGCTGCACCAAGCACATCCATTGGTGGCAGTAGTGGGATGCTGCAGCACCAAGCACATCAACTGGTCGCAGCGATGAGATGCTGCTGCACCAAGGACATCAACTGGTGGCAGCGGTGGGATGCTGCTGCACCAAGCAGATCAACTGGTGGCAGCGGTGGGATGCTGCTCCACCAAGCACATAAACTGGTGGCAGCGGGGGGATGCTGCTGTACCAAGCACATCAAATGGTGGCAGTTGTGAGATGCTGCTGCACCAAGCACATCAATTGGTGGCAGTGGTGGGATGCCGCTGCACCAAGCAAATCAACTGGTGGCAGCGGTGGGGTGCTGCTGCACAAAGCACATCGAATGGTGGCAGCGCGGTGGGATGCTGCTGCACCAAGCACATCCAATGGTGGCAGGAGTGGGATGTTGTGGCACCAAGCACATCAACTGGTGGCAGCGGTGGGATGCTGCTGCACCAAGCACATAAACTGGTGGAAGCGGTGTGATGCTGCTGCACCAAGTACATAAGCAGGTGGGAGTTGTGGGATGCTGCTGCACCAAGCAGATCAACTGGTGGCAGCGGTGGGATGCTGCTTCACCAAGCACATGAACTGGTGGCAGTGGTGGGATGCTGCTGCACCAAGCACATCAGCTGGTGGCAGCGGTGGGATGCTGCTGCACCAGGCACATATACTGGTGGCAGAGGTGGGATGCTGCTGCACCAAGCAAATAAACTGGCGGCAGCGGTGGGATGCTGCTGCACCAAGCACATAAACTGGTGGCAGCGGTGAGATGCTGCTTCACCAAGCACATAAATTGGTGGTAGCGGTGGGATGCTGCTGAGCACATAAACTTGTGGCAGCGGTGGGATGCTGCTGCACCAAGCACATCAGCTGGTGGCAGCAGTGGGATGCTGCTGCACCAAGCACATAAACTGGTGGCAGCGGTGGGATGCTGCTTCACCAAGCTCATAAATTGGTGGCAGCGGTGGGATGCTGCTGCACCAAGCACATAAACTGGTGGCAGCAGTGGGATGCTGCTGCACCAAGCACATAAACTGGTGGCAGCGGTGGGATGCGGCTGCACCAAGCACATAAAGTGGTGGCAGTGGTGGGATGCTGCTGCACCAAGCACATCAACTGGTGGCAGTTTTGGGATGCTGCTGCACCAAGCACATCAATTGGTGGCAGTAGTGGGATGCTGCAGCACCAAGCACATCAACTGGTGGCAGCGATGAGATGCTGCTGCACCAAGCACATCAACTGGTGGCAGCAGTGGGATGCTGCTGCACCTAGCACATCGAATGGTGGCAGCGCGATGGGATGCTGCTGCACCAAGCACATAAACTGGTGGCAGCGGTGCGGTGCTGCTGCACCAAGCAAACAAACTGGTAGAAGCAGTGGGAGGCTGCTGCACCAAGTACATAAACAGGTGGCAGTGGTGGGATGCTGCTGCACCAAGCAGATCAACTGGTGGGAGCGGTGGGATGCAGCTTCACCAAGCTCATGAACTGGTGGCAGCAGCGGGATGCTGCTGCACGAAGCACATAAACTGGTGGTAGCGGTGGTATGCTGCTCCTCCAAGCACATCAATTGGAGGCAGTGGTGGGATGCTGCTGCACCAAGCACATCAACTGGTGGCAGCGGTGGGATGCTGCTCCACCAAGCACATCAACTGGTGGCAGCGGTGGGATGCTGCTGCAACAAGCACATCGAATGGTGGCGGCGGTGGGATGCTGCTGCACCAAGCACATCAACTGTTGGCAGTGGTGGGATGCTGCTGCACCAAGCACATCAGCTGGTGGCAGCTGTGGGATGCTGCTGCACCAAGCACATCAGCTGGTGGCAGTGGTGGGATGCTGCTGCACCAAGCACATCAACTGGTGGCAGCGGTGGGATGCTGCTGCACCAAGCACATCAGCTGGTGGCAGCGGTGGGATGCTGCTGCACCAAACACATCAACTGGTGGCAGCGGTGGGATGCTGCTGCATCAAGCACATCAATTGGTGGCAGTGGTGGGATGCTGCTCCTCCAAGCACATAATCTGGTGCAGCGGTGGGATGCTGCTGCACCAAGCACATAAACTGGTGGCAGCGGTGGGATGCGGCTGCACCAAGCACATAAACTGGTGGCAGCGGTGGGATGCTGCTGCACCAAGTACATAACCTGGTGGCAGTGGTGGGATGCTGCCGCACCAAGCACATCAATTGGTGGCAGTGGTGGGATGCTGCTTCAACAAGCACATCAATTCGTGGAAGTGGTGGGATGCTGCAGCACTAAGCACATCAACTGGTGGCAGCGATGGGATGCTCCTGCACCAAGCACATCAACTGGTGGCAGCGGTGGGATGCTGCTGTACCAAGCACATCGAATGGTGGCAGCGCGGTGGGATGCTTCTGCACCAAGGACATCGAATGGTGGCAGGAGTGGGATGCTGTGGCACCAAGCACATCGACTGGTGGCAGCGGCGGGATGCTGCTGCACAAAGCACATAAACTGGTGGCAGTGGTGGGATGCTGCTGCACCAAGTACATAAACAGGTGGCAGTGGTGGGATGCTGCTGCACCAAGCAGATCAACTGGTGGGAGCGGTGGGATGCAGCTTCACCAAGCTCATGAACTGGTGGCAGCAGCGGGATGCTGCTGCACCAAGCACATAAACTGGTGGTAGCGTTGGTATGCTGCTCCTCCAAGCACATCAATTGGAGGCAGCGGTGGGATGCTGCTGCACCAAGCACATCAACTGGTGGCAGCGGTGGGATGCTGCTCCACCAAGCACATCAACTGGTGGCAGCGGTGGGATGCTGCTGCAACAAGCACATCGAATGGTGGCGGCGGTGGGATGCTGCTGCACCAAGCACATCAACTGTTGGCAGTGGTGGGATGCTGCTGCACCAAGCACATCAGCTGGTGGCAGCTGTGGGATGCTGCTGCACCAAGCCCATCAGCTGGTGGCAGTGGTGGGATGCTGCTGCACCAAGCACATCAACTGGTGGAAGCGGTGGGATGCTGCTGCACCAAGCACATCAGCTGGTGGCAGCCGTGGGATGCTGCTGCACCAAACACATCAACTGGTGGCAGGGGTGGGGTGCTGCTGCATCAAGCACATCAATTGGTGGCAGTGGTGGGATGCTGCTCCTCCAAGCACATAATCTGGTGCAGCGGTGGGATGCTGCTGCACCATGCACATAAACTGGTGGCAGCGGTGGGATGCGGCTGCACCAAGCACATAAACTGGTGGCAGCGGTGGGATGCTGCTGCACCAAGTACATAAACTGGTGGCAGTTGTGGGATGCTCCTGCACCAAGCACATCAACTGGTGGCAGCGGTGGGATGCTGCTGTACCAAGCACATCGAATGGTGGCAGCGCGGTGGGATGCTGCTGCACCAAGCACATCGAATGGTGGCAGGAGTGGGATGCTGTGGCACCAAGCACATTGACTGGTGGCAGCGGCGGGATGCTGCTGCACCAAGCACATAAACTGGTGGCAGCGGTGAGATGCTGCTGCACCAAGCACATAAACTGGTGGCAGTGGTGGGATGCTGCTGCACCAAGCAGATCAACTGGTGGCAGCGGTGGGATGCTGTTGCACAAAGCACATCAATTGGTGGCTGTGGTGGGATGCTGCTCCACCAAGCACATAATCTGGTGCAGCTGTGGGATGCTGCTGCACCAAGCACATAAACTGGTGGCAGCGGTGGGATGCGGCTGCACCAAGCACATAAACTGGTGGCAGCGGTGTGATGCTGCTGCACCAAGCACATAAACTGGTGGCAGTGGTGGGATGCTGCCGCACCAAGCACGTCAACTGGTGGCAGTTGTGGGATGCTGCTTCAACAAGCACATCAATTGGTGGAAGTGGTGGGATGCTGCAGAACCAAGCACATCAACTGGTGGCAGCGATGGGATGCTCCTGCACCAAGCACATCAACTGGTGGCAAAGGTGGGATGCTGCTGTACCAAGCACATCGAATGGTGGCAGCGCGGTGGGATGCTGCTGCACCAAGCACATCGAATGGTGGCAGCGGCGGGATGCTGCTGCACCAAGCACATAAACTGGTGGCAGCGGTGAGATGCTGCTGCACCAAGCACATAAACTGGTGGCAGTGGTGGGATGCTGCTCCTCCAAGCACATCTATTGGAGGCAGCGGTGGGATGCTGCTGCACCAAGCACATCAACTGGTGGCAGCGGTGGGATGCTGCTCCACCAAGCACATCAACTGGTGGCAGCGGAGGTATGCTGCTGCAACAAGCACATCGAATGGTGGCGGCGGTGGGATGCTGCTGCAACAAGCACATCAACTGTTGGCAGTGGTGGGATGCAGCTGCACCAAGCACATCAGCTGGTGGCAGCTGTGGGATGCTGCTGCACCAAGCACATCAGCTGGTGGCAGTGGTGGGATGCTGCTGCACCAAGCACATCAACTGGTGGCAGCGGTGGGATGCTGCTGCACCAAGCACATCAGCTGGTGGCAGCGGTGGGATGCTGCTGCACCAAACACATCAACTGGTGGCAGCGGTGGGATGCTGCTGCATCAAGCACATCAATTGGTGGCAGTGGTGGGATGCTGCGCCTCCAAGCACATAATCTGGTGCAGCGGTGGGATGCTGCTGCACCAAGCACATAAACTGGTGGCAGCGGTGGGATGCGGCTGCACCAAGCACATAAACTGGTGGCAGCGGTGGGATGCTGCTGCACCAAGTACATAAACTGGTGGCAGTGGTGGGATGCTGCCGCACCAAGCACATTAACTGGTGGCAGTGGTGGGATGCTGCTTCAACAAGCACATCAATTGGTGGAACTGGTGGGATGCTGCAGCACCAAGCACATCAACTGGTGGCAGCGATGGGATGCTCCTGCACCAAGCACATCAACTGGTGGCAGCGGTGGGATACTGCTGTACCAAGCACATCGAATGGTGGCAGCGCGGTGGGATGCTGCTGCACCAAGCACATCGAATGGTGGCAGGAGTGGGATGCTGTGGCACCAAGCACATCGACTGGTGGCAGCGGCGGGATGCTGCTGCAGCAAGCACATAAACTGGTGGCAGCGGTGAGATGCTGCTGCACCAAGCACATAAACTGGTGGCAGTGGTGGGATGCTGCTGCACCAAGCAGATCAACTGGTGGCAGCGGTGGGATGCTGCTGCACCAAGCACATCAATTGGTGGCTGTGGTGGGATGCTGCTCCACCAAGCACATAATCTGGTGCAGCGCTGGGATGCTGCTGCACCAAGCACAAAAACTGGTGGCAGCGGTGGGATGCTGCTGCACCAAGCACATAAACTGGTGGCAGTGGTGGGATGCTGCTGCACCAAGCACGTCAACTGGTGGCAGTTGTGGGATGCTGCTTCAACAAGCACATCAATTGGTGGAAGTGGTGGGATGCTGCAGAACCAAGCACATCAACTGGTGGCAGCGATGGGATGCTCCTGCACCAAGCACATCAACTGGTGGCAACGGTGGGATGCTGCTGTACCAAGCACATCGAATTGTGGCAGCGCGGTGGGATGCTGCTGCACCAAGCACATCGAATGGTGGCAGGAGTGGCCTGCTGTGGCACCAAGCACATAAACTGGTGGCAGTGGTGGGATGCTGCTGCACCAAGCAGATCAACTGGTGGCAGCAGTGGGATGCTGCTGCACCAAGCACATCAATTGGTGGCAGTAGTGGGATGCTGCAGCACCAAGCACATCAACTGGTGGCAGCGATGAGATGCTGCTGCACCAAGCACATCAACTGGTGGCAGCAGTGGGATGCTGCTGCACCAAGCACATAAACTGGTGGCAGCAGTGGGATGCGGCTGCACCAAGCACATAAAGTGGTGGCAGTGGTGGGATGCTGCTGCACCAAGCACATCAACTGGTGGCAGTTTTGGGATGCTGCTGCACCAAGCACATCAATTGGTGGCAGTAGTGGGATGCTGCAGCACCAAGCACATCAACTGGTGGAAGCGATGAGATGCTGCTGCACCAAGCACATCAACTGGTGGCAGCAGTGGGATGCTGCTGCACCTAGCACATCGAATGGTGGCAGCGCGATGGGATGCTGCTGCACCAAGCACATAAACTGGTGGCAGCAGTGGGGTGCTGCTGCACCAAGCAAACAAACTGGTAGAAGCAGTGGGAGGCTGCTGCACCAAGTACATAAACAGGTGGCAGTGGTGGGATGCTGCTGCACCAAGCAGATCAACTGGTGGGAGCGGTGGGATGCAGCTTCACCAAGCTCATGAACTGGTGGCAGCAGCGGGATGCTGCTGCACCAAGCACATAAACTGGTGGTAGCGGTGGTATGCTGCTCCTCCAAGCACATCAATTGGAGGCAGCGGTGGGATGCTGCTGCACCAAGCACATCAACTGGTGGCAGCAGTGGGATGCTGCTCCACCAAGCACATCAACTGGTGGCAGCGGTGGGATGCTGCTGCAACAAGCACATCGAATGGTGGCGGCGGTGGGATGCTGCTGCACCAAGCACATCAACTGTTGGCAGTGGTGGGATGCTGCTGCACCAAGCACATCAGCTGGTGGCAGCTGTGGGATGCTGCTGCACCAAGCACATCAGCTGGTGGCAGTGGTGGGATGCTGCTGCACCAAGCACATCAACTGGTGGCAGCGGTAGGATGCTGCTGCACCAAGCACATCAGCTGGTGGCAGCGGTGGGATGCTGCTGCACCAAACACATCAACTGGTGGCAGCGGTGGGATGCTGCTGCATCAAGCACATCAATTGGTGGCAGTGGTGGGAAGCTGCTCCTCCAAGCACATAATCTGGTGCAGCGGTGGGTTGCTGCTGCACCAAGCACATAAAATGGTGGCAGCGGTGGGATGCGGCTGCACCAAGCACATAAACTGGTGGCAGCGGTGGGATGCTGCTGCACCAAGTACATAAACTGGTGGCAGTGGTGGGATGCTGCCGCACCAAGCACATCAACTGGTGTCAGTGGTGGGATGCTGCTTCAACAAGCACATCAATTGGTGGAAGTGGTGGGATGCTGCAGCACTAAGCACATACTGGTGGCAGCAATGGGATGCTCCTGCACCAAGCACATCAACTGGTGGCAGCGGTGGGATGCTGCTGTATCAAGCACATCGAATGGTGGCAGCGCGGTGGGATGCTGCTGCACCAAGCACATCGAATGGTGGCAGGAGTGGGATGCTGTGGCACCAAGCACATCGACTGGTGGCAGCGGCGGGATGCTGCTGCACCAAGCACATAAACTGGTGGCAGCGGTGAGATGCTGCTGCACCAAGCACATAAACTGGTGGGTGTGGTGGGATGCTGCTGCACCAAGTACATAAACAGGTGGCAGTGGTGGGATGCTGCTGCACCAAGCAGATCAACTGGTGGGAGCGGTGGGATGCAGCTTCACCAAGCTCATGAACTGGTGGCAGCAGCGGGATGCTGGTGCACCAAGCACATAAACTGGTGGTAGCGGTGGTATGCTGCTCCTCCAAGCACATCAATTGGAGGCAGCGGTGGGATGCTGCTGCACCAAGCACATCAACTGGTGGCAGCGGTGGGATGCTGCTCCACCAAGCACATCAACTGGTGGCAGCGGTGGTATGCTGCTGCAACAAGCACATCGAATGGTGGCGGCGGTGGGATGCTGCTGCAACAAGCACATCAACTGTTGGCAGTGGTGGGATGCTGCTGCACCAAGCACATCAGCTGGTGGCAGCTGTGGGATGCTGCTGCACCAAGCACATCAGCTGGTGGCAGTGGTGGGATGCTGCTGCACCAAGCACATCAACTGGTGGCAGCGGTGGGATGCTGCTGCACCAAGCACATCAGCTGGTGGCAGCGGTGGGATGCTGCTGCACCAAACACATCAACTGGTGGCAGCGGTGGGATGCTGCTGCATCAAGCACATCAATTGGTGGCAGTGGTGGGATGCTGCGCCTCCAAGCACATAATCTGGTGCAGCGGTGGGATGCTGCTGCACCAAGCACATAAACTGGTGGCAGCGGTGGGATGCGGCTGCACCAAGCACATAAACTGGTGGCAGCGGTGGGATGCTGCTGCACCAAGTACATAAACTGGTGGCAGTGGTGGGATGCTGCCGCACCAAGCACATTAACTGGTGGCAGAGGTGGGATGCTGCTTCAACAAGCACATCAATTGGTGGAAGTGGTGGGATGCTGCAGCACCAAACACATCAACTGGTGGCAGCGATGGGATGCTCCTGCACCAAGCACATCAACTGGTGGCAGCGGTGGGATACTGCTGTACCAAGCACATCGAATGGTGGCAGCGCGGTGGGATGCTGCTGCACCAAGCACATCGAATGGTGGCAGGAGTGGGATGCTGTGGCACCAAGCACATCGACTGGTGGCAGCGGCGGGATGCTGCTGCACCAAGCACATAAACTGGTGGCAGCGGTGAGATGCTGCTGCACCAAGCACATAAACTGGTGGCAGTGGTGGGATGCTGCTGCACCAAGCAGATCAACTGGTGGCAGCGGTGGGATGCTGCTGCACCAAGCACATCAATTGGTGGCTGTGGTGGGATGCTGCTCCACCAAGCACATAATCTGGTGCAGCGCTGGGATGCTGCTGCACCAAGCACTAAAACTGGTGGCAGCGGTGGGATGCTGCTGCACCAAGCACATAAACTGGTGGCAGTGGTGGGATGCTGCCGCACCAAGCACGTCAACTGGTGGCAGTTGTGGGATGCTGCTTCAACAAGCACATCAATTGGTGGAAGTGGTGGGATGCTGCAGAACCAAGCACATCAACTGGTGGCAGCGATGGGATGCTCCTGCACCAAGCACATCAACTGGTGGCAATGGTGGGATGCTGCTGTACCAAGCACATCGAATTGTGGCAGCGCGGTGGGATGCTGCTGCACCAAGCACATCGAATGGTGGCAGGAGTGGCCTGCTGTGGCACCAAGCACATAAACTGGTGGCAGTGGTGGGATGCTGCTGCACCAAGCAGATCAACTGGTGGCAGCAGTGGGATGCTGCTGCACCAAGCACATCAATTGGTGGCAGTAGTGGGATGCTGCAGCACCAAGCACATCAACTGGTGGAAGCGATGAGATGCTGCTGCACCAAGCACATCAACTGGTGGCAGCAGTGGGATGCTGCTGCACCAAGCACATAAACTGGTGGCAGCGGTGGGATGCGGCTGCACCAAGCACATAAAGTGGTGGCAGTGGTGGGATGCTGCTGCACCAAGCACATCAACTGGTGGCAGTTTTGGGATGCTGCTGCACCAAGCACATCAATTGGTGGCAGTAGTGGGATGCTGCAGCACCAAGCACATGAACTGGTGGCAGCGATGAGATGGTGCTGCACCAAGCACATCAACTGGTGGCAGCAGTGGGATGCTGCTGCACCTAGCACATCGAATGGTGGCAGCGCGATGGGATGCTGCTGCACCAAGCACATAAACTGGTGGCAGCAGTGGGGTGCTGCTGCACCAAGCAAACAAACTGGTAGAAGCAGTGGGAGGCTGCTGCACCAAGTACATAAACAGGTGGCAGTGGTGGGATGCTGCTGCACCAAGCAGATCAACTGGTGGGAGCGGTGGGATGCAGCTTCACCAAGCTCATGAACTGGTGGCAGCAGCGGGATGCTGCTGCACCAAGCACATAAACTGGTGGTAGCGGTGGTATGCTGCTCCTCCAAGCACATCAATTGGAGGCAGCGGTGGGATGCTGCTGCACCAAGCACATCAACTGGTGGCAGCGGTGGGATGCTGCTCCACCAAGCACATCAACTGGTGGCAGCGGTGGGATGCTGCTGCAACAAGCACATCGAATGGTGGCGGCGGTGGGATGCTGCTGCACCAAGCACATCAACTGTTGGCAGTGGTGGGATGCTGCTGCACCAAGCACATCAGCTGGTGGCAGCTGTGGGATGCTGCTGCACCAAGCACATCAGCTGGTGGCAGTGGTGGGATGCTGCTGCACCAAGCACATCAACTGGTGGCAGCGGTGGGATGCTGCTGCACCAAGCACATCAGCTGGTGGCAGCGGTGGGATGCTGCTGCACCAAACACATCAACTGGTGGCAGCGGTGGGATGCTGCTGCATCAAGCACATCAATTGGTGGCAGTGGTGGGAAGCTGCTCCTCCAAGCACATAATCTGGTGCAGCGGTGGGTTGCTGCTGCACCAAGCACATAAAATGGTGGCAGCGGTGGGTTGCGGCTGCACCAAGCACATAAACTGGTGGCAGCGGTGGGATGCTGCTGCACCAAGTACATAAACTGGTGGCAGTGGTGGGATGCTGCTGCACCAAGCACATCAACTGGTGTCAGTGGTGGGATGCTGCTTCAACAAGCACATCAATTGGTGGAAGTGGTGGGATGCTGCAGCACTAAGCACATCAACTGGTGGCAGCGATGGGATGCTCCTGCACCAAGCACATCAACTGGTGGCAGCGGTGGGATGCTGCTGTACCAAGCACATCGAATGGTGGCAGCGCGGTGGGATGCTGCTGCACCAAGCACATCGAATGGTGGCAGGAGTGGGATGCTGTGGCACCAAGCACATCGACTGGTGGCAGCGGCGGGATGCTGCTGCACCAAGCACATAAACTGGTGGCAGCGGTGAGATGCTGCTGCACCAAGCACATAAACTGGTGGGTGTGGTGGGATGCTGCTGCACCAAGTACATAAACAGGTGGCAGTGGTGGGATGCTGCTGCACCAAGCAGATCAACTGGTGGGAGTGGTGGGATGCAGCTTCACCAAGCTCATGAACTGGTGGCAGCAGCGGGATGCTGGTGCACCAAGCACATAAACTGGTGGTAGCGGTGGTATGCTGCTCCTCCAAGCACATCAATTGGAGGCAGCGGTGGGATGCTGCTGCACCAAGCACATCAACTGGTGGCAGCGGTGGGATGCTGCTCCACCAAGCACATCAACTGGTGGCAGCGGTGGGATGCTGCTGCAACAAGCACATCGAATGGTGGCGGCGGTGGGATGCTGCTGCAACAAGCACATCGAATGGTGGCGGCGGTGGGATGCTGCTGCACCAAGCACATCAACTGTTGGCAGTGGTGGGATGCCGCTGCACAAGCACATCAGCTGGTGGCAGCTGTGGGATGCTGCTGCACCAAGCCCATCAGCTGGTGGCAGTGGTGGGATGCTGCTGCACCAAGCACATCAACTGGTGGAAGCGGTGGGATGCTGCTGCACAAAGCACATCAGCTGGTGGCAGCCGTGGGATGCTGCTGCACCAAACACATCAACTGGTGGCAGGGGTGGGGTGCTGCTGCATCAAGCACATCAATTGGTGGCAGTGGAGGGATGCTGCTCCTCCAAGCACATAATCTGGTGCAGCGGTGGGATGCTGCTGCACCATGCACATAAACTGGTGGCAGCGGTGGGATGCGGCTGCACCAAGCACATAAACTGGTGGCAGCGGTGGGATGCTGCTGCACCAAGTACATAAAGTGATGGCAGTTGTGGGATGCTGCCGCACCAAGCACATCAACTGGTGGCAGTGGTGGGATGCTGCTTCAACAAGCACATCAATTGGTGGAAGTGGTGGGATGCTGCAGCACTAAGCACATCAACTGGTGGCAGCGATGGGATGCTCCTGCACCAAGCACATCAACTGGTGGCAGCGGTGGGATGCTGCTGTACCAAGCACATCGAATGGTGGCAGCGCGGTGGGATGCTGCTGCACCAAGCACATCGAATGGTGGCAGGAGTGGGATGCTGTGGCACCAAGCACATTGACTGGTGGCAGCGGCGGGATGCTGCTGCACCAAGCACATAAACTGGTGGCAGCGGTGAGATGCTGCTGCACCAAGCACATAAACTGGTGGCAGTGGTGGGATGCTGCTGCACCAAGCAGATCAATGGTGGCAGCGGTGGGATGCTGTTGCACAAAGCACATCAATTGGTGGCTGTGGTGGGATGCTGCTCCACCAAGCACATAATCTGGTGCAGCGGTGGGATGCTGCTGCACCAAGCACATAAACTGGTGGCAGCGGTGGGATGCGGCTGCACCAAGCACATAAACTTGTGGCAGCGGTGGGATGCTGCTGCACCAAGGACATAAACTGGTGGCAGTGGTGGGATGCTGCCGCACCAAGCACGTCAACTGGTGGCAGTTGTGGGATGCTGCTTCAACAAGCACATCAATTGGTGGAAGTGGTGGGATGCTGCAGAACCAAGCACATCAACTGGTGGCAGCGATGGGATGCTCCTGCACCAAGCACATCAACTGGTGGCAACGGTGGGATGCTGCTGTACCAAGCACATCGAATGGTGGCAGCGCGGTGGGATGCTGCTGCACCAAGCACATCGAATGGTGGCAGCGGCGGGATGCTGCTGCACCAAGCACATAAACTGGTGGCAGCGGTGAGATGCTGCTACACCAAGCACATAAACTGGTGGCAGTGGTGGGATGCTGCTCCTCCAAGCACATCAATTGGAGGCAGCGGTGGGATGCTGCTGCACCAAGCACATCAACTGGTGGCAGCGGTGGGATGCTGCTCCACCAAGCACATCAACTGGTGGCAGCGGTGGTATGCTGCTGCAACAAGCACATCGAATGGTGGCGGCGGTGGGATGCTGCTGCAACAAGCACATCAACTGTTGGCAGTGGTGGGATGCTGCTGCACCAAGCACATCAGCTGGTGGCAGCTGTGGGATGCTGCTGCACCAAGCACATCAGCTGGTGGCAGTGGTGGGATGCTGCTGCACCAAGCACATCAACTGGTGGCAGTGGTGGGATGCTGCTGCACCAAGCACATCAGCTGGTGGCAGCGGTGGGATGCTGCTGCACCAAACACATCAACTGGTGGTAGCGGTGGGATGCTGCTGCATCAAGCACATCAATTGGTGGCAGTGGTGGGATGCTGCTCCTCCAAGCACATAATCTGGTGCAGCGGTGGGATGCTGCTGCACCAAGCACATAAACTGGTGGCAGCGGTGGGATGCGGCTGCACCAAGCACATAAACTGGTGGCAGCGGTGGGATGCTGCTGCACCAAGTACATAAACTGGTGGCAGTGGTGGGATGCTGCCGCACCAAGCACATCAACTGGTGTCAGTGGTGGGATGCTGCTTCAACAAGCACATCAATTGGTGGAAGTGGTGGGATGCTGCAGCACCAAGCACATCAACTGGTGGCAGCGATGGGATGCTCCTGCACCAAGCACATCAACTGGTGGCAGCGGTGGGATACTGCTGTACCAAGCACATCGAATGGTGGCAGCGCGGTGGGATGCTGCTGCACCAAGCACATCGAATGGTGGCAGGAGTGGGATGCTGTGGCACCAAGCACATCGACTGGTGGCAGCGGCGGGATGCTGCTGCACCAAGCACATAAACTGGTGGCAGCGGTGAGATGCTGCTGCACCAAGCACATAAACTGGTGGCAGTGGTGGGATGCTGCTGCACCAAGCAGATCAACTGGTGGCAGCGGTGGGATGCTGCTGCACCAAGCACATCAATTGGTGGCTGTGGTGGGATGCTGCTCCACCAAGCACATAATCTGGTGCAGCGCTGGGATGCTGCTGCACCAAGCACAAAAACTGGTGGCAGCGGTGGGATGCTGCTGCACCAAGCACATAAACTGGTGGCAGTGGTGGGATGCTGCCGCACCAAGCACGTCAACTGGTGGCAGTTGTGGGATGCTGCTTCAACAAGCACATCAATTGGTGGAAGTGGTGGGATGCTGCTGCACCAAGCAGATCAACTGGTGGCAGGAGTGGCCTGCTGTGGCACCAAGCACATAAACTGGTGGCAGTGGTGGGATGCTGCTGCACCAAGCAGATCAACTGGTGGCAGCAGTAGGATGCTGCTGCACCAAGCACATCAATTGGTGGCAGTAGTGGGATGCTGCAGCACCAAGCACATCAACTGGTGGCAGCGATGAGATGCTGCTGCACCAAGCACATCAACTGGTGGCAGCAGTGGGATGCTGCTGCACCAAGCACATAAACTGGTGGCAGCGGTGGGATGCGGCTGCACCAAGCACATAAAGTGGTGGCAGTGGTGGGATGCTGCTGCACCAAGCACATCAACTGGTGGCAGTTTTGGGATGCTGCTGCACCAAGCACATCAATTGGTGGCAGTAGTGGGATGCTGCAGCACCAAGCACATCAACTGGTGGCAGCGATGAGATGCTGCTGCACCAAGCACATCAACTGGTGGCAGCAGTGGGATGCTGCAGCACCTAGCACATCGAATGGTGGCAGCGCGATGGGATGCTGCTGCACCAAGCACATAAACTGGTGGCAGCAGTGGGGTGCTGCTGCACCAAGCAAACAAACTGGTAGAAGCAGTGGGAGGCTGCTGCACCAAGTACATAAACAGGTGGCAGTGGTGGGATGCTGCTGCACCAAGCAGATCAACTGGTGGGAGCGGTGGGATGCAGCTTCACCAAGCTCATGAACTGGTGGCGGCGGTGGGATGCTGCTGCACCAAGCACATCAACTGTTGGCAGTGGTGGGATGCTGCTGCACCAAGCACATCAGCTGGTGGCAGCTGTGGGATGCTGCTGCACCAAGCACATCAGCTGGTGGCAGTGGTGGGATGCTGCTGCACCAAGCACATCAACTGGTGGCAGCGGTGGGATGCTGCTGCACCAAGCACATCAGCTGGTGGCAGCGGTGGGATGCTGCTGCACCAAACACATCAACTGGTGGCAGCGGTGGGATGCTGCTGCATCAAGCACATCAATTGGTGGCAGTGGTGGGAAGCTGCTCCTCCAAGCACATAATCTGGTGCAGCGGTGGGTTGCTGCTGCACCAAGCACATAAAATGGTGGCAGCGGTGGGATGCGGCTGCACCAAGCACATAAACTGGTGGCAGCGGTGGGATGCTGCTGCACCAAGTACATAAACTGGTGGCAGTGGTGGGATGCTGCTGTACCAAGCACATCGAATGGTGGCAGCGCGGTGGGATGCTGCTGCACCAAGCACATCGAATGGTGGCAGCGGCGGGATGCTGCTGCACCAAGCACATAAACTGGTGGCAGCGGTGAGATGCTCCTGCACCAAGCACATAAACTGGTGGCAGTGGTGGGATGCTGCTCCTCCAAGCACATCAATTGGAGGCAGCGGTGGGATGCTGCTGCACCAAGCACATCAACTGGTGGCAGCGGTGGGATGCTGCTTCAACAAGCACATCAATTGGTGGAAGTGGTGGGATGCTGCAGCACTAAGCACATCAACTGGTGGCAGCGATGGGATGCTCCTGCACCAAGCACATCAACTGGTGGCAGCGGTGGGATGCTGCTGTACCAAGCACATCGAATGGTGGCAGCGCGGTGGAATGCTGCTGCACCAAGCACATCGAATGGTGGCAGGAGTGGGATGCTGTGGCACCAAGCACATTGACTGGTGGCAGCGGCGGGATGCTGCTGCAGCAAGCACATAAACTGGTGGCAGCGGTGAGATGCTGCTGCACCAAGCACATAAACTGGTGGCAGTGGTGGGATGATGCTGCACCAAGCAGATCAACTGGTGGCAGCGGTGGGATGCTGTTGCACAAAGCACATCAATTGGTGGCTGTGGTGGGATGCTGCTCCACCAAGCACATAATCTGGTGCAGCGGTGGGATGCTGCTGCACCAAGCACATAAACTGGTGGCAGCGGTGGGATGCGGCTGCACCAAGCACATAAACTGGTGGCAGCGGTGGGATGCTGCTGCACCAAGCACATAAAATGGTGGCAGTGGTGGGATGCTGCCGCACCAAGCACGTCAACTGGTGGCAGTTGTGGGATGCTGCTTCAACAAGCACATCAATTGGTGGAAGTGGTGGGATGCTGCAGAACCAAGCACATCAACTGGTGGCAGCGATGGGATGCTCCTGCACCAATCACATCAACTGGTGGCAACTTTGGGATGCTGCTGTACCAAGCACATCGAATGGTGGCAGCGCGGTGGGATGCTGCTGCACCAAGCACATCGAATGGTGGCAGCGGCGGGATGCTGCTGCACCAAGCACATAAACTGGTGGCAGCGGTGAGATGCTGCTGCACCAAGCACATAAACTGGTGGCAGTGGTGGGATGCTGCTCCTCCAAGCACATCAATTGGAGGCAGCGGTGGGATGCTGCTGCACCAAGCACATCAACTGGTGGCAGCGGTGGGATGCTGCTCCACCAAGCACATCAACTGGTGGCAGCGGTGGGATGCTGCTGCAACAAGCACATCGAATGGTGGCGGCGGTGGGATGCTGCTGCAACAAGCACATCAACTGTTGGCAGTGGTGGGATGCTGCTGCACCAAGCACATCAGCTGGTGGCAGCTGTGGGATGCTGCTGCACCAAGCACATCAGCTGGTGGCAGTGGTGGGATGCTGCTGCACCAAGCACATCAACTGGTGGCAGCGGTGGGATGCTGCTGCACCAAGCACATCAGCTGGTGGCAGCGGTGGGATGCTGCTGCACCAAACACATCAACTGGTGGCAGCGGTGGGATGCTGCTGCATCAAGCACATCAATTGGTCGCAGCGGTGGGATGCTGCTGCACCAAGCACATAAACTGGTGGCAGCGGTGGGATGCGGCTGCACCAAGCACATAAACTGGTGGCAGCGGTGGGATGCTGCTGCACCAAGTACATAAACTGGTGGCAGTGGTGGGATGCTGCCGCACCAAGCACATCAACTGGTGGCAGTGGTGGGATGCTGCTTCAACAAGCACATCAATTGGTGGAAGTGGTGGGATGCTGCAGCACCAAGCACATCAACTGGTGGCAGCGATGGGATTCTCCTGCACCAAGCACATCAACTGGTGGCAGCGGTGGGATACTGCTGTACCAAGCACATCGAATGGTGGCAGCGCGGTGGGATGCTGCTGCACCAAGCACATCGAATGGTGGCAGGAGTGGGATGCTGTGGCACCAAGCACATCGACTGGTGGCAGCGGCGGGATTCTGCTGCACCAAGCACATAAACTGGTGGCAGCGGTGAGATGCTGCTGCACAAAGCACATAAACTGGTGGCAGTGGTGGGATGCTGCTGCACCAAGCAGATCAACTGGTGGCAGCGGTGGGATGCTGCTGCGCCAAGCACATCAATTGGTGGCTGTGGTGGTATGCTGCTCCACCAAGCACATAATCTGGTGCAGCGCTGGGATGCTGCTGCACCAAGCACATAAACTGGTGGCAGCGGTGCGATGCGGCTGCACCAAGCACAAAAACTGGTGGCAGCGGTGGGATGCTGCTGCACCAAGCACATAAACTGGTGGCAGTGGTGGGATGCTGCCGCACCAAGCACGTCAACTGGTGGCAGTTGTGGGATGCTGCTTCAACAAGCACATCAATTGGTGGAAGTGGTGGGATGCTGCAGAACCAAGCACATCAACTGGTGGCAGCGATGGGATGCTCCTGCACCAAGCACATCAACTGGTGGCAACGGTGGGATGCTGCTGTACCAAGCACATCGAATGGTGGCAGGAGTGGCATGCTGTGGCACCAAGCACATAAACTGGTGGCAGTGGTGGGATGCTGCTGCACCAAGCAGATGAACTGGTGGCAGCGGTGGGATGCTGTTGCACCAAGCACATCAATTGGTGGCTGTGGTGGGATGCTGCTCCACCAAGCACATAATCTGGTGCAGCAGTGGGATGCTGCTGCACCAAGCACATAAACTGGTGGCAGCGGTGGGATGCGGCTGCACCAAGCACATAAACTGGTGGCAGCGGTGGGATGCTGCTGCACCAAGCACATAAACTGGTGGCAGTGGTGGGATGCTGCCGCACCAAGCACGTCAACTGGTGGCAGTTGTGGGATGCTGCTTCAACAAGCACATCTATTGGTGGAAGTGGTGGGATGCTGCAGAACCAAGCACATCAACTGGTGGCAGCGATGGGATGCTCCTGGACCAAGTACATCAACTGTTGCAGCGGTGGGATGCTGCTGTACCAAGCACATCGAATGGTGGCAGCGCGGTGGGATGCTGCTGCACCAAGCACATCGAATGGTGGCAGCGCGGTGGGATGCTGCTGCACCAAGCACATCGAATGGTGGCAGGAGTGGGATGCTGTGGCACCAAGCACATCGACTGGTGGCAGCTGCGGGATGCTGCTGCACCAAGCACATAAACTGGTGGCAGTGGTGAGATGCTGCTACACCAAGCACATAAACTGGTGGCAGTGGTGCGATGCTGCTGCACCAAGCAGATCAACTGGTGGCAGCGGTGGGATGCTGCTGCACCAAGCACATCAACTGGTGGCAGCGGTGGGATGCTGCTCCACCAAGCACATAAACTGGTGGCAGCGGGGGGACGCTGCTGCACCATGCACATCAAATGGTGGCAGTGGTGAGATGCTGCTGCACCAAGCACATGAATTGGTGGCAGTGGTGGGATGCCGCTGCACCAAGCACATCGAATGGTGGCAGCGCGGTGGGATGCTGCTGCACCAAGCACATCGAATGGTGGCAGGAGTGGGATGCTGTGGCACCAAGCACATCGACTGGTGGCAGCGGCGGGATGCTGCTGCACCAAGCACATAAACTGGTGGCAGCGGTGAGATGCTGCTGCACCAAGCACATAAACTGGTGGCAGTGGTGGGATGCTGCTGCACCAAGCAGATCAACTGGTGGCAGCGGTGGGATGCTGCTGCACCAAGCACATCAATTGGTGGCTGTGGTGGGATGCTGCTCCACCAAGCACATAATCTGGTGCAGCGCTGGGATGCTGCTGCACCAAGCACAAAAACTGGTGGCAGCGGTGGGATGCTGCTGCACCAAGCACATAAACTGGTGGCAGTGGTGGGATGCTGCCGCACCAAGCACGTCAACTGGTGGCAGTTGTGGGATGCTGCTTCAACAAGCACATCAATTGGTGGAAGTGGTGGGATGCTGCTGCACCAAGCAGATCAACTGGTGGCAGGAGTGGCCTGCTGTGGCACCAAGCACATAAACTGGTGGCAGTGGTGGGATGCTGCTGCACCAAGCAGATCAACTGGTGGCAGCAGTAGGATGCTGCTGCACCAAGCACATCAATTGGTGGCAGTAGTGGGATGCTGCAGCACCAAGCACATCAACTGGTGGCAGCGATGAGATGCTGCTGCACCAAGCACATCAACTGGTGGCAGCAGTGGGATGCTGCTGCACCAAGCACATAAACTGGTGGCAGCGGTGGGATGCGGCTGCACCAAGCACATAAAGTGGTGGCAGTGGTGGGATGCTGCTGCACCAAGCACATCAACTGGTGGCAGTTTTGGGATGCTGCTGCACCAAGCACATCAATTGGTGGCAGTAGTGGGATGCTGCAGCACCAAGCACATCAACTGGTGGCAGCGATGAGATGCTGCTGCACCAAGCACATCAACTGGGGGCACGACGCCGCAGAGGATACGGTCATGAACATGCCCTTTGCAATGCAGGCTATCCTGTGGAGCATAACGCTCGTCTTCAACGCCAGTGACAGCGATTTCCCGGCTGACCACAGCAACGGATCTGCTTGGAACCTACGGGCAAAGAATTATCCTGCAGCTGAGGCCACTTCCCGCCCGCCATTTGCAGCACTCTACCAACCACCTGTCTGGCAACCTAACCCCGCTATCTGCGCGGGAGGCGTTACTCGACTACTAGAAAAGCCACCGACACCTTGGAATCAGTTGGGGCACGACGCCGCAGAGGATACGGTCATGAACATGCCCTTTGCAATGCAGGCTATCCTGTGGAGCATAACGCTCGTCTTCAACGCCAGTGACAGCGATTTCCCGGCTGACCACAGCAACGGATCTGCTTGGAACCTACGGGCAAAGAATTATCCTGCAGCTGAGGCCACTTCCCGCCCGCCATTTGCAGCACTCTACCAACCACCTGTCTGGCAACCTAACCCCGCTATCTGCGCGGGAGGCGTTACTCGACTACTAGAAAAGCCACCGACACCTTGGAATCAGTTGGGGCACGACGCCGCAGAGGATACGGTCATGAACATGCCCTTTGCAATGCAGGTCAGTTACTTTCCGCACGCTGCTTGCGTTCGCACTAGTGATCCGTTCTTTCTCGCGGTGTCGTGCCCCCCAGACACGAGTGATTTTTGCCGTCGTCTATTATGTTATGTATGTTGGACCTCGCTCAATGCGTATTCGTGTACTTACGGCTTGTCGTGTCTGGTGATGTGGAACTCAATCCCGGACCCGACGAAAATGGCGCAGGTGTCTCACTTGAAACAATTGCTGAGGCAATAGCCCGATTAGAAGTCGCACAAAATTCCGTACTCTCAGAACTTACACTTATCCGTTCAGCTCAGACAAACATCGAGAACATTGTGAGCAGCCTTTCTTTGCGGGTAGACGCATTGGAAAAAGCAGAAAATCAGAAGTCAAGCAATGTAGACTCAGATTGTGTGCAAAAACTAACAGCGCAAGTTAAACGGCTTAACGACAAATGCGATGACGCGGAAAACCGTCTTCGCCGATCAAACCTGCTGTTCTTTGGAATTCCTGATTCCAGTGACGAAGCATGGACACAGTCTGAGTCGCATGTAATCTCTGTCTGCTCAAAGGAACTAGACATAACCATCAGTGAGAATGCGATTGAACGCGCTCACAGACTTGGCCGTTTCAAACCCGGAAAGAACCGCCCCATTATTGCCGCATTTGCTAACTTTAAAGATAAGACAAATATTTTGTCCGCTACCCCAAAGCTAAAAAATTCAGCCTACTCAATTCGAGAAGACTACTCAGCACGTGTCCGATTAGCCCGTCAAAAACTGTACAATTTTGCTCAGGAGCGTGGTGGAAAGTACAAGATCCGCTTCGATAAACTTCTCATGGACGAAAAGCAGTTTTTCTACGATGCCGAGTCTGATTCCGTTTTAGAGACCAAGTCATAGCGGTTATCGCCGGCGGCTACGCCTGCGCTTTCCCCTCGTCCTCCCTATTCAACAGGTCGGAATAGAAAACCTGCTTATAAGCCCATGGCAGTTATGCTCGCAAACATCCGTAGTTATTTATCGAAAAGAGAAGGCATAGAATCCCTCCTGCATGATAACAATACCGACATCGCCATTTTTACTGAATCATGGCTAAGTTCCGACATCGAAAACCGCGAGCTACTTCATGATGACAAAGTGTTCACCATTCATAGGCTTGACAGGGAGGGGCGCAGGGGAGGCGGAGTGCTTGTTTTCATAAAATCTAGTATACCCTCATTTCCTGTCAAACTTAATTGCAGCCACGAAATAATGTGTGTACGAATATCCCTACCGGCAATTACAGTCATTATTACTGCTTGCTACCGCGCGCCTGATTGTGACCGCTCTTTTGTTGACGAGCTTAACAGTGTCCTTTTGAACTTGCACTCCCTCTTTCCAAACGCTGAACACGTGGTTTGTGGGGATTTCATTTCCCAGACATTGAATGGAATCAACTGCATGCACCTTCTCATCAGTCGAACGAATTTCTTGATATGACTCTCTCATTCAACCTTACCCAAACAGTTAAAACAGCAACCCGTGGCAAAAACATTCTTGACCTTATCTTTGCATCAGATCCCGAACTCATCCAGTCATTGTCATGTGTTGATTTCCTGAGTGATCATAAAATGTTGCTTTTCGATCTCTCGATTTCTATTCCCGTCAGTGAACCTTCCATAAAATACATCCGCAGTTACAAGAAAGCCGATTTCGCTAAGATCAACACCGAGCTGAGCCAGTTCTTATCGCACTTCCGATTATCTTCATGTGGTCGAACAGTGGATGAGAACTGGCTACTTTATAAAAACAAACTATTATCACTCGTTGACACGTACGTTCCCCTCATTCGTATACGTGGTGATGCTCGAAGACCGTGGTACACTAGCACGCTAAGAAGACTATCACAACGAAAAAAACGCCTTTACCGTGACGCCAAAAATTCGAATTTTCCTTCAAAATGGAAAAAATACTTTACATGTCTTCACCAATATACAGGTTTGTTACGGAGCACTAAAAAAAAATTCTTCCACCAGGACCTGATGAATATTATGCACACAAACCCGAAGAAGTTTTGGACCTTACTGACACCAAGCACCAGTCGTTCACAAAGCATCACCTTGGTCAACCAAGATGGATCATCTGTTCCCATTGAACACCGTTCAGACGTCATGAATTCATATTTTTCATCAGTTTTCACCCACGAACCTCCTTTGAACGTACCATCATTTCCAGATTCAAATTTTTCTCAGATGCCCCCAGTTTGCATCACAGCAGATGGTATTACAAAATTAATTGAAAATCTTAAAACATCGAGCGCACCTGGGCCTGATGGGATACCCGCGAAATTACTTAAAAGTACTAAGGACATTTCCAGTCAATTCCTGAAAGTAATCTTTGAACAGTCTATATCAACGGGTGAACTACCTAAAGATTGGAAAATAAGTAAAGTTGTGCCGGTGTTTAAGGCTGGTAACCGATCAGACCCATCCAATTATCGCCCCATTTCCTTGACATGCATTGCCTGTAAACTTCTCGAACACATAATATACTCACAAGTCGCATCGCATCTCGATCATAACTCTTTCTTTTTCACTAAACAGCATCGTTTCCGCTCCGGTCTCTCCTGCGAAACTCAGCTTTTTGAATTGACTACTGACCTTCACTTAAATCTAGACTCTTCATTCCAAACTGACATCATTTTTTTAGACTTTTCTAAGGCTTTCGATCGCGTACCCCACCATCGTCTCATGTCTAAACTTTCCGGTCTGTCCATTGACCCTCTAATTGTAGCATGGATACACTGTTTTCTAATAGATCGTTCTCAGTACACGGTAATAGACAATCATTGTTCAGGTCCTACTAAAGTGCTGTCTGGTGTACCACAAGGGTCGGTCCTTGGCCCTCTTCTCTTTCTCATCTTCATTAATGATCTTCCCTCTGGTATTTCTTCCACAATTCGCCTCTTTCCAGATGATTGCATTCTTTATCGCCGCATTGCTGCTAACAGGGACCAATTATTACTCCAGAACGACTTGAACATAATTGAACGATGGTGCTCTGAGTGGCTTATGTCGCTAAACATCTCAAAATGCCAATACATGCAAGTGTCTCGCAAACATTCCAACCTCACTTACGCTTATTCATTGCTTTCAAACACATTAACAAACGTGCAATCCTACCGATACCTCGGAGTCACCATTTCCAGCAATTTAACCTGGTCCAATCACATCTTGAAATTAGCAGCCAATTCATCCAAATCACTCGGCTTCATCAGACGATCGTTATACTTGGCTCCTCCTTCTGTCCGTAAATTAGCATATGAAACCTTCATCCGTAGTAAACTTGAATATGCATCTTCTATATGGAACCCTCATCAGGCGTACTTAATTAACACCCTAGAAGCTATTCAGAACCGCGCAGCACGTTACATTACCTCAAATTATGACAGATACTGCAGCATCACCAGGATTAAATCAACACTCAACCTTCTACCACTTGAGAACCGTCGAAAAATCTCACGACTTTGCTTTTTTCACAAATTGTATTACAACTTTCCTTACCTCCGCGACTCATTACTCCTACCTCCCATCAGAACATCGCGTCGCCTCTTCAATTCCCTGAGTGTTCAGCGTTTACATGGTTCTACAATCGCCTTCAATAAATCATTTCTACCCACAGCAATAGAAAGTTGGAACCAGTTACCAGACCACATTGTAAACAAGCGTGACGCTAGTAAATTTCGAGACGCACTAATCGAACATTACAGCAAATGAAAAAACAACCGCATGCTTTGATTTTTTACCATTTACTTTTCTTGTTACTATTCCTTCCTTTTGCCTATCCGCCACCATGTATTGATTAGAACTGCATTTTAACATTTCCTAGTGTACTCCAGTTCTTTTTTTTTTATTCTTCTTGCATTGCATTGTGTTGTATTTTACTGTATTAACATTGTTATTCTCTTTACTTTGTATTTCAACTGTTTCCCCCCCCCTTATGTAATGCCCGAAAAGGGCCTTTAAGGGTACAATAAATGAATGAATGAATGAATGGTGGCAGCAGTGGGATGCTGCTGCACCTAGCACATCGAATGGTGGCAGCGCGATGGGATGCTGCTGCACCAAGCACATAAACTGGTGGCAGCAGTGGGGTGCTGCTGCACCAAGCAAACAAACTGGTAGAAGCAGTGGGAGGTTGCTGCACCAAGTACATAAACAGGTGGCAGTGGTGGGATGCTGCTGCACCAAGCAGATCAACTGGTGGGAGCGGTGGGATGCAGCTTCACCAAGCTCATGAACTGGTGGCAGCAGCGGGATGCTGCTGCACCAAGCACATAAACTGGTGGTAGCGGTGGTATGCTGCTCCTCCAAGCACATCAATTGGAGGCAGCGGTGGGATGCTGCTGCACCAAGCACATCAACTGGTGGCAGCGGTGGGATGCTGCTCCACCAAGCACATCAACTGGTGGCAGCAGTGGGATGCTGCTGCAACAAGCACATCGAATGGTGGCGGCGGTGGGATGCTGCTGCACCAAGCACATCAACTGTTGGCAGTGGTGGGATGCTGCTGCACCAAGCACATCAGCTGGTGGCAGCTGTGGGATGCTGCTGCACCAAGCACATCAGCTGGCGGCAGTGGTGGGATGCTGCTGCACCAAGCACATCAACTGGTGGCAGCGGTGGGATGCTGCTTCAACAAGCACATCAATTGGTGGAAGTGGTGGGATGCTGCAGAACCAAGCACATCAACTGGTGGCAGCGATGGGATGCTCCTGCACCAAGCACATCAACTGGTGGCAACGGTGGGATGCTGCTGTACCAAGCACATCGAATGGTGGCAGCGCGGTGGGATGCTGCTGCACCAAGCACATCGAATGGTGGCAGCGGCGGGATGCTGCTGCACCAAGCACATAAACTGGTGGCAGCGGTGAGAAGCTGCTACACCAAGCACATAAACTGGTGGCAGTGGTGGGATGCTGCTCCTCCAAGCACATCAATTGGAGGCAGCGGTGGGATGCTGCTGCACCAAGTACATCAACTGGTGGCAGCGGTGGGATGCTGCTCCACCAAGTACATCAACTGGTGGCAGCGGTGGTATGCTGCTGCAACAAGCACATCGAATGGTGGTGGCGGTGGGATGCTGCTGCAACAAGCACATCAACTGTTGGCAGTGGTGGGATGCTGCTGCACCAAGCACATCAGCTGGTGGCAGCTGTGGGATGCTGCTGCACCAAGCACATCAGCTGGTGGCAGTGGTGGGATGCTGCTGCACCAAGCACATCAACTGGTGGCAGCGGTGGGATGCTGCTGCACCAAGCACATCAGCTGGTGGCAGCGGTGGGATGCTGCTGCACCAAACACATCAACTGGTGGTAGCGGTGGGATGCTGCTGCATCAAGCACATCAATTGGTGGCAGTGGTGGGATGCTGCTCCTCCAAGCACATAATCTGGTGCAGCGGTGGGATGCTGCTGCACCAAGCACATAAACTGGTGGCAGCGGTGGGATGCGGCTGCACCAAGCACATAAACTGGTGGCAGCGGTGGGATGCTGCTGCACCAAGTACATAAACTGGTGGCAGTGGTGGGATGCTGCCGCACCAAGCACATCAACTGGTGGCAGTGGTGGGATGCTGCTTCAACAAGCACATCAATTGGTGGAAGTGGTGGGATGCTGCAGCACCAAGCACATCAACTGGTGGCAGCGGTGGGATGCGGCTGCACCAAGCACATAAACTGGTGGCAGCGGTGGGATGCTGCTGCACCAAGTACATAAACTGGTGGCAGTGGTGGGATGCTGCCGCACCAAGCACATTAACTGGTGGCAGTGGTGGGATGCTGCTTCAACAAGCACATCAATTGGTGGAAGTGGTGGGATGCTGCAGCACCAAGCACATCAACTGGTGGCAGCGATGGGATGCTCCTGCACCAAGCACATCAACTGGTGGCAGCGGTGGGATACTGCTGTACCAAGCACATCGAATGGTGGCAGCGTGGTGGGATGCTGCTGCACCAAGCACATCGAATGGTGGCAGGAGTGGGATGCTGTGGCACCAAGCACATCGACTGGTGGCAGCGGCGGGATGCTGCTGCACCAAGCACATAAACTGGTGGCAGCGGTGAGATGCTGCTGCACCAAGCACATAAACTGGTGGCAGTGGTGGGATGCTGCTGCACCAAGCAGATCAACTGGTGGCAGCGGTGGGATGCTGCTGCACCAAGCACATCAATTGGTGGCTGTGGTGGGATGCTGCTCCACCAAGCACATAATCTGGTGCAGCGCTGGGATGCTGCTGCACCAAGCACAAAAACTGGTGGCAGCGGTGGGATGCTGCTGCACCAAGCACATAAACTGGTGGCAGTGGTGTGATGCTGCCGCACCAAGCACGTCAACTGGTGGCAGTTGTGGGATGCTGCTTCAACAAGCACATCAATTGGTGGAAGTGGTGGGATGCTGCAGAACCAAGCACATCAACTGGTGGCAGCGATGGGATGCTGCTTCAACAAGCACATCAATTGGTGGAAGTGGTGGGATGCTGCAGCACCAAGCACATCAACTGGTGGCAGCGGTGGGATGCGGCTGCACCAAGCACATAAACTGGTGGCAGCGGTGGGATGCTGCTGCACCAAGTACATAAACTGGTGGCAGTGGTGGGATGCTGCCGCACCAAGCACATTAACTGGTGGCAGTGGTGGGATGCTGCTTCAACAAGCACATCAATTGGTGGAAGTGGTGGGATGCTGCAGCACCAAGCACATCAACTGGTGGCCGCGATGGGATGCTCCTGCACCAAGCACATCAACTGGTGGCAGCGGTGGGATACTGCTGTACCAAGCACATCGAATGGTGGCAGCGCGGTGGGATGCTGCTGCACCAAGCACATCGAATGGTGGCAGGAGTGGGATGCTGTGGCACCAAGCACATCGACTGGTGGCAGCGGCGGGATGCTGCTGCACCAAGCACATAAACTGGTGGCAGCGGTGAGATGCTGCTGCACCAAGCACATAAACTGGTGGCAGTGGTGGGATGCTGCTGCACCAAGCAGATCAACTGGTGGCAGCGGTGGGATGCTGCTGCACCAAGCACATCAATTGGTGGCTGTGGTGGGATGCTGCTCCACCAAGCACATAATCTGGTGCAGCGCTGGGATGCTGCTGCACCAAGCACAAAAACTGGTGGCAGCGGTGGGATGCTGCTGCACCAAGCACATAAACTGGTGGCAGTGGTGTGATGCTGCCGCACCAAGCACGTCAACTGGTGGCAGTTGTGGGATGCTGCTTCAACAAGCACATCAATTGGTGGAAGTGGTGGGATGCTGCAGAACCAAGCACATCAACTGGTGGCAGCGATGGGATGCTCCTGCACCAAGCACATCAACTGGTGGCAACGGTGGGATGCTGCTGTACCAAGCACATCGAATTGTGGCAGCGCGGTGGGATGCTGCTGCACCAAGCACATCGAATGGTGGCAGGAGTGGCCTGCTGTGGCACCAAGCACATAAACTGGTGGCAGTGGTGGGATGCTGCTGCACCAAGCAGATCAACTGGTGGCAGCAGTGGGATGCTGCTGCACCAAGCACATCAATTGGTGGCAGTAGTGGGATGCTGCAGCACCAAGCACATCAACTGGTGGCAGCGATGAGATGCTGCTGCACCAAGCACATCAACTGGTGGCAGCAGTGGGATGCTGCTGCACCAAGCACATAAACTGGTGGCAGCGGTGGGATGCGGCTGCACCAAGCACATAAAGTGGTGGCAGTGGTGGGATGCTGCTGCACCAAGCACATCAACTGGTGGCAGTTTTGGGATGCTGCTGCACCAAGCACATCAATTGGTGGCAGTAGTGGGATGCTGCAGCACCAAGCACATCAACTGGTGGCAGCGATGAGATGCTGCTGCACCAAGCACATCAACTGGTGGCAGCAGTGGGATGCTGCTGCACCTAGCACATCGAATGGTGGCAGCGCGATGGGATGCTGCTGCACCAAGCACATAAACTGGTGGCAGCAGTGGGGTGCTGCTGCACCAAGCAAACAAACTGGTAGAAGCAGGGGGAGGCTGCTGCACCAAGTACATAAACAGGTGGCAGTGGTGGGATGCTGCTGCACCAAGCAGATCAACTGGTGGGAGCGGTGGGATGCAGCTTCACCAAGCTCATGAACTGGTGGCAGCAGCGGGATGCTGCTGCACCAAGCACATAAACTGGTGGTAGCGGTGGTATGCTGCTCCTCCAAGCACATCAATTGGAGGCAGCGGTGGGATGCTGCTGCACCAAGCACATCAACTGGTGGCAGTGGTGGGATGCTGCTCCACCAAGCACATCAACTGGTGGCAGCGGTGGGATGCTGCTGCAACAAGCACATCGAATGGTGGCGGCGGTGGGATGCTGCTGCACCAAGCACATCAACTGTTGGCAGTGGTGGGATGCTGCTGCACCAAGCACATCAGCTGGTGGCAGCTGTGGGATGCTGCTGCACCAAGCACATCAGCTGGTGGCAGTGGTGGGATGCTGCTGCACCAAGCACATCAACTGGTGGCAGCGGTGGGATGCTGCTGCACCAAGCACATCAGCTGGTGGCAGCGGTGGGATGCTGCTGCACCAAACACATCAACTGGTGGCAGCGGTGGGATGCTGCTGCATCAAGCACATCAATTGGTGGCAGTGGTGGGAAGCTGCTCCTCCAAGCACATAATCTGGTGCAGCGGTGGGTTGCTGCTGCACCAAGCACATAAAATGGTGGCAGCGGTGGGATGCGGCTGCACCAAGCACATAAACTGGTGGCAGCGGTGGGATGCTGCTGCACCAAGTACATAAACTGGTGGCAGTGGTGGGATGCTGCCGCACCAAGCACATCAACTGGTGTCAGTGGTGGGATGCTGCTTCAACAAGCACATCAATTGGTGGAAGTGGTGGGATGCTGCAGCACTAAGCACATCAACTGGTGGCAGCGATGGGATGCTCCTGCACCAAGCACATCAACTGGTGGCAGCGGTGGGATGCTGCTGTACCAAGCACATCGAATGGTGGCAGCGCGGTGGGATGCTGCTGCACCAAGCACATCGAATGGTGGCAGGAGTGGGATGCTGTGGCACCAAGCACATCGACTGGTGGCAGCGGCGGGATGCTGCTGCACCAAGCACATAAACTGGTGGCAGCGGTGAGATGCTGCTGCACCAAGCACATAAACTGGTGGGTGTGGTGGGATGCTGCTGCACCAAGTACATAAACAGGTGGCAGTGGTGGGATGCTGCTGCACCAAGCAGATCAACTGGTGGGAGCGGTGGGATGCAGCTTCACCAAGCTCATGAACTGGTGGCAGCAGCGGGATGCTGGTGCACCAAGCACATAAACTGGTGGTAGCGGTGGTATGCTGCTCCTCCAAGCACATCAATTGGAGGCAGCAGTGGGATGCTGCTGCACCAAGCACATCAACTGGTGGCAGCGGTGGGATGCTGCTCCACCAAGCACATCAACTGGTGGCAGCGGTGGGATGCTGCTGCAACAAGCACATCGAATGGTGGCGGCGGTGGGATGCTGCTGCAACAAGCACATCGAATGGTGGCGGCGGTGGGATGCTGCTGCACCAAGCACATCAACTGTTGGCAGTGGTGGGATGCCGCTGCACAAGCACATCAGCTGGTGGCAGCTGTGGGATGCTGCTGCACCAAGCCCATCAGCTGGTGGCAGTGGTGGGATGCTGCTGCACCAAGCACATCAACTGGTGGAAGCGGTGGGATGCTGCTGCACAAAGCACATCAGCTGGTGGCAGCCGTGGGATGCTGCTGCACCAAACACATCAACTGGTGGCAGGGGTGGGGTGCTGCTGCATCAAGCACATCAATTGGTGGCAGTGGAGGGATGCTGCTCCTCCAAGCACATAATCTGGTGCAGCGGTGGGATGCTGCTGCACCATGCACATAAACTGGTGGCAGCGGTGGGATGCGGCTGCACCAAGCACATAAACTGGTGGCAGCGGTGGGATGCTGCTGCACCAAGTACATAAACTGATGGCAGTTGTGGGATGCTGCCGCACCAAGCACATCAACTGGTGGCAGTGGTGGGATGCTGCTTCAACAAGCACATCAATTGGTGGAAGTGGTGGGATGCTGCAGCACTAAGCACATCAACTGGTGGCAGCGATGGGATGCTCCTGCACCAAGCACATCAACTGGTGGCAGCGGTGGGATGCTGCTGTACCAAGCACATCGAATGGTGGCAGCGCGGTGGGATGCTGCTGCACCAAGCACATCGAATGGTGGCAGGAGTGGGATGCTGTGGCACCAAGCACATTGACTGGTGGCAGCGGCGGGATGCTGCTGCACCAAGCACATAAACTGGTGGCAGCGGTGAGATGCTGCTGCACCAAGCACATAAACTGGTGGCAGTGGTGGGATGCTGCTGCACCAAGCAGATCAACTGGTGGCAGCGGTGGGATGCTGTTGCACAAAGCACATCAATTGGTGGCTGTGGTGGGATGCTGCTCCACCAAGCACATAATCTGGTGCAGCGGTGGGATGCTGCTGCACCAAGCACATAAACTGGTGGCAGCGGTGGGATGCGGCTGCACCAAGCACATAAACTGGTGGCAGCGGTGGGATGCTGCTGCACCAAGGACATAAACTGGTGGCAGTGGTGGGATGCTGCCGCACCAAGCACGTCAACTGGTGGCAGTTGTGGGATGCTGCTTCAACAAGCACATCAATTGGTGGAAGTGGTGGGATGCTGCAGAACCAAGCACATCAACTGGTGGCAGCGATGGGATGCTCCTGCACCAAGCACATCAACTGGTGGCAACGGTGGGATGCTGCTGTACCAAGCACATCGAATGGTGGCAGCGCGGTGGGATGCTGCTGCACCAAGCACATCGAATGGTGGCAGCGGCGGGATGCTGCTGCACCAAGCACATAAACTGGTGGCAGCGGTGGGATGCTGCTGCACCAAGCACATCAACTGGTGGCAGCGGTGGGATGCTGCTCCACCAAGCACATCAACTGGTGGCAGCGGTGGTATGCTGCTGCAACAAGCACATCGAATGGTGGCGGCGGTGGGATGCTGCTGCACCAAGCACATAAACTGGTGGCAGCGGTGAGATGCTGCTGCACCAAGCACATAAACTGGTGGCAGTGGTGGGATGCTGCTGCACCAAGCAGATCAACTGGTGGCAGCGGTGGGATGCTGCTGCACCAAGCACATCAATTGGTGGCTGTGGTGGGATGCTGCTCCACCAAGCACATAATCTGGTGCAGCGCTGGGATGCTGCTGCACCAAGCACAAAAACTGGTGGCAGCGGTGGGATGCTGCTGCACCAAGCACATAAACTGGTGGCAGTGGTGGGATGCTGCCGCACCAAGCACGTCAACTGGTGGCAGTTGTGGGATGCTGCTTCAACAAGCACATCAATTGGTGGAAGTGGTGGGATGCTGCTGCACCAAGCAGATCAACTGGTGGCAGGAGTGGCCTGCTGTGGCACCAAGCACATAAACTGGTGGCAGTGGTGGGATGCTGCTGCACCAAGCAGATCAACTGGTGGCAGCAGTAGGATGCTGCTGCACCAAGCACATCAATTGGTGGCAGTAGTGGGATGCTGCAGCACCAAGCACATCAACTGGTGGCAGCGATGAGATGCTGCTGTACCAAGCACATCAACTGGTGGCAGCAGTGGGATGCTGCTGCACCAAGCACATAAACTGGTGGCAGCGGTGGGATGCGGCTGCACCAAGCACATAAAGTGGTGGCAGTGGTGGGATGCTGCTGCACCAAGCACATCAACTGGTGGCAGTTTTGGGATGCTGCTGCACCAAGCACATCAATTGGTGGCAGTAGTGGGATGCTGCAGCACCAAGCACATCAACTGGTGGCAGCGATGAGATGCTGCTGCACCAAGCACATCAACTGGTGGCAGCAGTGGGATGCTGCAGCACCTAGCACATCGAATGGTGGCAGCGCGATGGGATGCTGCTGAACCAAGCACATAAACTGGTGGCAGCAGTGGGGTGCTGCTGCACCAAGCAAACAAACTGGTAGAAGCAGTGGGAGGCTGCTGCACCAAGTACATAAACAGGTGGCAGTGGTGGGATGCTGCTGCACCAAGCAGATCAACTGGTGGGAGCGGTGGGGTGCAGCTTCACCAAGCTCATGAACTGGTGGCAGCAGCGGGATGCTGCTGCACCAAGCACATAAACTGGTGGTAGCGGTGGTATGCTGCTCCTCCAAGCACATCAATTGGAGGCAGCGGTGGGATGCTGCTGCACCAAGCACATCAACTGGTGGCAGCGGTGGGATGCTGCTCCACCAAGCACATCAACTGGTGGCAGCGGTGGGATGCTGCTGCAACAAGCACATCGAATGGTGGCGGCGGTGGGATGCTGCTGCACCAAGCACATCAACTGTTGGCAGTGGTGGGATGCTGCTGCACCAAGCACATCAGCTGGTGGCAGCTGTGGGATGCTGCTGCACCAAGCACATCAGCTGGTGGCAGTGGTGGGATGCTGCTGCACCAAGCACATCAACTGGTGGCAGCGGTGGGATGCTGCTGCACCAAGCACATCAGCTGGTGGCAGCGGTGGGATGCTGCTGCACCAAACACATCAACTGGTGGCAGCGGTGGGATGCTGCTGCATCAAGCACATCAATTGGTGGCAGTGGTGGGAAGCTGCTCCTCCAAGCACATAATCTGGTGCAGCGGTGGGTTGCTGCTGCACCAAGCACATAAAATGGTGGCAGCGGTGGGATGCGGCTGCACCAAGCACATAAACTGGTGGCAGCGGTGGGATGCTGCTGCACCAAGTACATAAACTGGTGGCAGTGGTGGGATGCTGCCGCACCAAGCACATCAACTGGTGTCAGTGGTGGGATGCTGCTTCAACAAGCACATCAATTGGTGGAAGTGGTGGGATGCTGCAGCACTAAGCACATCAACTGGTGGCAGCGATGGGATGCTCCTGCACCAAGCACATCAACTGGTGGCAGCGGTGGGATGCTGCTGTACCAAGCACATCGAATGGTGGCAGCGCGGTGGGATGCTGCTGCACCAAGCACATCGAATGGTGGCAGGAGTGGGATGCTGTGGCACCAAGCACATCGACTGGTGGCAGCGGCGGGATGCTGCTGCACCAAGCACATAAACTGGTGGCAGCGGTGAGATGCTGCTGCACCAAGCACATAAACTGGTGGGTGTGGTGGGATGCTGCTGCACCAAGTACATAAACAGGTGGCAGTGGTGGGATGCTGCTGCACCAAGCAGATCAACTGGTGGGAGCGGTGGGATGCAGCTTCTCCAAGCTCATGAACTGGTGGCAGCAGCGGGATGCTGGTGCACCAAGCACATAAACTGGTGGTAGCGGTGGTATGCTGCTCCTCCAAGCACATCAATTGGAGGCAGCGGTGGGATGCTGCTGCACCAAGCACATCAACTGGTGGCAGCGGTGGGATGCTGCTCCACCAAGCAGATCAACTGGTGGCAGCGGTGGGATGCTGCTGCAACAAGCACATCGAATGGTGGCGGCGGTGGGATGCTGCTGCACCAAGCACATCAACTGTTGGCAGTGGTGGGATGCTGCTGCACCAAGCACATCAGCTGGTGGCAGCTGTGGGATGCTGCTGCACCAAGCACATCAGCTGGTGGCAGTGGTGGGATGCTGCTGCACCAAGCACATCAACTGGTGGCAGCGGTGGGATGCTGCTGCACCAAGCACATCAGCTGGTGGCAGCGGTGGGATGCTGCTGCACCAAACACATCAACTGGTGGCAGGGGTGGGGTGCTGCTGCATCAAGCACATCAATTGGTGGCAGTGGTGGGATGCTGCTCCTCCAAGCACATAATCTGGTGCAGCGGTGGATGCTGCTGCACCATGCACATAAACTTGTGGCAGCGGTGGGATGCGGCTGCACCAAGCACATAAACTGGTGGCAGCGGTGGGATGCTGCTGCACCAAGTACATAAACTGGTGGCAGTTGTGGGATGCTGCCGCACCAAGCACATCAACTGGTGGCAGTGGTGGGATGTTGCTTCAACAAGCACATCAATTGGTGGAAGTGGTGGGATGCTGCAGCACTAAGCACATCAACTGGTGGCAGCGATGGGATGCTCCTGCACCAAGCACATCAACTGGTGGCAGCGGTGGGATGCTGCTGTACCAAGCACATCGAATGGTGGCAGCGCGGTGGAATGCTGCTGCACCAAGCACATCGAATGGTGGCAGGAGTGGGATGCTGTGGCACCAAGCACATTGACTGGTGGCAGCGGCGGGATGCTGCTGCAGCAAGCACATAAACTGGTGGCAGCGGTGAGATGCTGCTGCACCAAGCACATAAACTGGTGGCAGTGGTGGGATGCTGCTGCACCAAGCAGATCAACTGGTGGCAGCGGTGGGATGCTGTTGCACAAAGCACATCAATTGGTGGCTGTGGTGGGATGCTGCTCCACCAAGCACATAATCTGGTGCAGCGGTGGGATGCTGCTGCACCAAGCACATAAACTGGTGGCAGCGGTGGGATGCGGCTGCACCAAGCACATAAACTGGTGGCAGCGGTGGGATGCTGCTGCACCAAGCACATAAAATGGTGGCAGTGGTGGGATGCTGCCGCACCAAGCACGTCAACTGGTGGCAGTTGTGGGATGCTGCTTCAACAAGCACATCAATTGGTGGAAGTGGTGGGATGCTGCAGAACCAAGCACATCAACTGGTGGCAGCGATGGGATGCTCCTGCACCAATCACATCAACTGGTGGCAACTTTGGGATGCTGCTGTACCAAGCACATCGAATGGTGGCAGCGCGGTGGGATGCTGCTGCACCAAGCACATCGAATGGTGGCAGCGGCGGGATGCTGCTGCACCAAGCACATAAACTGGTGGCAGCGGTGAGATGCTGCTGCACCAAGCACATAAACTGGTGGCAGTGGTGGGATGCTGCTCCTCCAAGCACATCAATTGGAGGCAGCGGTGGGATGCTGCTGCACCAAGCACATCAACTGGTGGCAGCGGTGGGATGCTGCTCCACCAAGCACATCAACTGGTGGCAGCGGTGGGATGCTGCTGCAACAAGCACATCGAATGGTGGCGGCGGTGGGATGCTGCTGCAACAAGCACATCAACTGTTGGCAGTGGTGGGATGCTGCTGCACCAAGCACATCAGCTGGTGGCAGCTGTGGGATGCTGCTGCACCAAGCACATCAGCTGGTGGCAGTGGTGGGATGCTGCTGCACCAAGCACATCAACTGGTGGCAGCGGTGGGATGCTGCTGCACCAAGCACATCAGCTGGTGGCAGCGGTGGGATGCTGCTGCACCAAACACATCAACTGGTGGCAGCGGTGGGATGCTGCTGCATCAAGCACATCAATTGGTCGCAGTGGTGGGATGCTGCTCCTCCAAGCACATAATCTGGTGCAGCGGTGGGATGCTGCTGCACCAAGCACATAAACTGGTGGCAGCGGTGGGATGCGGCTGCACCAAGCACATAAACTGGTGGCAGCGGTGGGATGCTGCTGCACCAAGTACATAAACTGGTGGCAGTGGTGGGATGCTGCCGCACCAAGCACATCAACTGGTGGCAGTGGTGGGATGCTGCTTCAACAAGCACATCAATTGGTGGAAGTGGTGGGATGCTGCAGCACCAAGCACATCAACTGGTGGCAGCGATGGGATTCTCCTGCACCAAGCACATCAACTGGTGGCAGCGGTGGGATACTGCTGTACCAAGCACATCGAATGGTGGCAGCGCGGTGGGATGCTGCTGCACCAAGCACATCGAATGGTGGCAGGAGTGGGATGCTGTGGCACCAAGCACATCGACTGGTGGCAGCGGCGGGATTCTGCTGCACCAAGCACATAAACTGGTGGCAGCGGTGAGATGCTGCTGCACAAAGCACATAAACTGGTGGCAGTGGTGGGATGCTGCTGCACCAAGCAGATCAACTGGTGGCAGCGGTGGGATGCTGCTGCACCAAGCACATCAATTGGTGGCTGTGGTGGTATGCTGCTCCACCAAGCACATAATCTGGTGCAGCGCTGGGATGCTGCTGCACCAAGCACATAAACTGGTGGCAGCGGTGCGATGCGGCTGCACCAAGCACAAAAACTGGTGGCAGCGGTGGGATGCTGCTGCACCAAGCACATAAACTGGTGGCAGTGGTGGGATGCTGCCGCACCAAGCACATCAACTGGTGGTAGTTGTGGGATGCTGCTTCAACAAGCACATCAATTGGTGGAAGTGGTGGGATGCTGCAGAACCAAGCACATCAACTGGTGGCAGCGATGGGATGCTCCTGCACCAAGCACATCAACTGGTGGCAACGGTGGGATGCTGCTGTACCAAGCACATCGAATGGTGGCAGGAGTGGCATGCTGTGGCACCAAGCACATAAACTGGTGGCAGTGGTGGGATGCTGCTGCACCAAGCAGATGAACTGGTGCAGCAGTGGGATGCTGCTGCACCAAGCACATAAACTGGTGGCAGCGGTGGGATGCGGCTGCACCAAGCACATAAACTGGTGGCAGCGGTGGGATGCTGCTGCACCAAGCACATAAACTGGTGGCAGTGGTGGGATGCTGCCGCACCAAGCACGTCAACTGGTGGCAGTTGTGGGATGCTGCTTCAACAAGCACATCTATTGGTGGAAGTGGTGGGATGCTGCAGAACCAAGCACATCAACTGGTGGCAGCGATGGGATGCTCCTGGACCAAGTACATCAACTGTTGCAGCGGTGGGATGCTGCTGTACCAAGCACATCGAATGGTGGCAGCGCGGTGGGATGCTGCTGCACCAAGCACATCGAATGGTGGCAGCGCGGTGGGATGCTGCTGCACCAAGCACATCGAATGGTGGCAGGAGTGGGATGCTGTGGCACCAAGCACATCGACTGGTGGCAGCTGCGGGATGCTGCTGCACCAAGCACATAAACTGGTGGCAGTGGTGAGATGCTGCTACACCAAGCACATAAACTGGTGGCAGTGGTGCGATGCTGCTGCACCAAGCAGATCAACTGGTGGCAGCGGTGGGATGCTGCTGCACCAAGCACATAAACTGGTGGCAGCGGGGGGACGCTGCTGCACCATGCACATCAAATGGTGGCAGTGGTGAGATGCTGCTGCACCAAGCACATGAATTGGTGGCAGTGGGGGGATGCCGCTGCACCAAGCACATCGAATGGTGGCAGCGCGGTGGGATGCTGCTGCACCAAGCACATCGAATGGTGGCAGGAGTGGGATGCTGTGGCACCAAGCACATCGACTGGTGGCAGCGGCGGGATGCTGCTGCACCAAGCACATAAACTGGTGGCAGCGGTGAGATGCTGCTGCACCAAGCACATAAACTGGTGGCAGTGGTGGGATGCTGCTGCACCAAGCAGATCAACTGGTGGCAGCGGTGGGATGCTGCTGCACCAAGCACATATATTGGTGGCTGTGGTGGGATGCTGCTCCACCAAGCACATAATCTGGTGCAGCGCTTGGATGCTGCTGCACCAAGCACAAAAACTGGTGGCAGCGGTGGGATGCTGCTGCACCAAGCACATAAACTGGTGGCAGTGGTGGGATGCTGCCGCACCAAGCACGTCAACTGGTGGCAGTTGTGGGATGCTGCTTCAACAAGCACATCAATTGGTGGAAGTGGTGGGATGCTGCTGCACCAAGCAGATCAACTGGTGGCAGGAGTGGCCTGCTGTGGCACCAAGCACATAAACTGGTGGCAGTGGTGGGATGCTGCTGCACCAAGCAGATCAACTGGTGGCAGCAGTAGGATGCTGCTGCACCAAGCACATCAATTGGTGGCAGTAGTGGGATGCTGCAGCACCAAGCACATCAACTGGTGGCAGCGATGAGATGCTGCTGCACCAAGCACATCAACTGGTGGCAGCAGTGGGATGCTGCTGCACCAAGCACATAAACTGGTGGCAGCGGTGGGATGCGGCTGCACCAAGCACATAAAGTGGTGGCAGTGGTGGGATGCTGCTGCACCAAGCACATCAACTGGTGGCAGTTTTGGGATGCTGCTGCACCAAGCACATCAATTGGTGGCAGTAGTGGGATGCTGCAGCACCAAGCACATCAACTGGTGGCAGCGATGAGATGCTGCTGCACCAAGCACATCAACTGGTGGCAGCAGTGGGATGCTGCTGCACCTAGCACATCGAATGGTGGCAGCGCGATGGGATGCTGCTGCACCAAGCACATTAACTGGTGGCAGCAGTGGGGTGCTGCTGCACCAAGCAAACAAACTGGTAGAAGCAGTGGGAGGTTGCTGCACCAAGTACATAAACAGGTGGCAGTGGTGGGATGCTGCTGCACCAAGCAGATCAACTGGTGGGAGCGGTGGGATGCAGCTTCACCAAGCTCATGAACTGGTGGCAGCAGCGGGATGCTGCTGCACCTAGCACATAAACTGGTGGTAGCGGTGGTATGCTGCTCCTCCAAGCACATCAATTGGAGGCAGCGGTGGGATGCTGCTGCACCAAGCACATCAACTGGTGGCAGCGGTGGGATGCTGCTCCACCAAGCACATCAACTGGTGGCAGCAGTGGGATGCTGCTGCAACAAGCACATCGAATGGTGGCGGCGGTGGGATGCTGCTGCACCAAGCACATCAACTGTTGGCAGTGGTGGGATGCTGCTGCACCAAGCACATCAGCTGGTGGCAGCTGTGGGATGCTGCTGCACCAAGCACATCAGCTGGCGGCAGTGGTGGGATGCTGCTGCACCAAGCACATCAACTGGTGGCAGCGGTGGGATGCTGCTGCACCAAGCACATCAGCTGGTGGCAGCGGTGGGATGCTGCTGCACCAAACACATCAACTGGTGGCAGCGGTGGGATGCTGCTGCATCAAGCACATCAATTGGTGGCAGTGGTGGGAAGCTGCTCCTCCAAGCACATAATCTGGTGCAGCGGTGGGTTGCTGCTGCACCAAGCACATAAAATGGTGGCAGCGGTGGGATGCGGCTGCACCAAGCACATAAACTGGTGGCAGCGGTGGGATGCTGCTGCACCAAGTACATAAACTGGTGGTAGCGGTGGTATGCTGCTCCTCCAAGCACACCAATTGGAGGCAGCGGTGGGATGCTGCTGCACCAAGCATATCAACTGGTGGCAGCGGTGGGATGCTGCTCCACCAAGCACATCAACTGGTGGCAGCGGTGGGATGCTGCTGCAACAAGCACATCGAATGGTGGCGGCGGTGGGATGCTGCTGCACCAAGCACATCAACTGTTGGCAGTGGTGGGATGCTGCTGCACCAAGCACATCAGCTGGTGGCAGCTGTGGGATGCTGCTGCACCAAGCACATCAGCTGGTGGCAGTGGTGGGATGCTGCTGCACCAAGCACATCAACTGGTGGCAGCGGTGGGATGCTGCTGCACCAAGCACATCAGCTGGTGGCAGCGGTGGGATGCTGCTGCACCAAACACATCAACTGGTGGGAGGGGTGGGGTGCTGCTGCATCAAGCACATCAATTGGTGGCAGTGGTGGGATGCTGCTCCTCCAAGCACATAATCTGGTGCAGCGGTGGGATGCTGCTGCACCATGCACATAAACTTGTGGCAGCGGTGGGATGCGGCTGCACCAAGCACATAAACTGGTGGCAGCGGTGGGATGCTGCTGCACCAAGTACATAAACTGGTGGCAGTTGTGGGATGCTGCCGCACCAAGCACATCAACTGGTGGCAGTGGTGGGATGTTGCTTCAACAAGCACATCAATTGGTGGAAGTGGTGGGATGCTGCAGCACTAAGCACATCAACTGGTGGCAGCGATGGGATGCTCCTGCACCAAGCACATCAACTGGTGGCAGCGGTGGGATGCTGCTGTACCAAGCACATCGAATGGTGGCAGCGCGGTGGAATGCTGCTGCACCAAGCACATCGAATGGTGGCAGGAGTGGGATGCTGTGGCACCAAGCACATTGACTGGTGGCAGCGGCGGGATGCTGCTGCACCAAGCACATAAACTGGTGGCAGCGGTGAGATGCTGCTGCACCAAGCACATAAACTGGTGGCAGTGGTGGGATGCTGCTGCACCAAGCAGATCAACTGGTGGCAGCGGTGGGATGCTGTTGCACAAAGCACATCAATTGGTGGCTGTGGTGGGATGCTGCTCCACCAAGCACATAATCTGGTGCAGCGGTGGGATGCTGCTGCACCAAGCACATAAACTGGTGGCAGCGGTGGGATGCGGCTGCACCAAGCACATAAACTGGTGGCAGCGGTGGGATGCTGCTGCACCAAGCACATAAAATGGTGGCAGTGGTGGGATGCTGCTGCACCAAGCACGTCAACTGGTGGCAGTTGTGGGATGCTGCTTCAACAAGCACATCAATTGGTGGAAGTGGTGGGATGCTGCAGAACCAAGCACATCAACTGGTGGCAGCGATGGGATGCTCCTGCACCAAGCACATCAACTGGTGGCAACTTTGGGATGCTGCTGTACCAAGCACATCGAATGGTGGCAGCGCGGTGGGATGCTGCTGCACCAAGCACATCGAATGGTGGCAGCGGCGGGATGCTGCTGCACCAAGCACATAAACTGGTGGCAGCGGTGAGATGCTGCTGCACCAAGCACATAAACTGGTGGCAGTGGTGGGATGCTGCTCCTCCAAGCACATCAATTGGAGGCAGCGGTGGGATGCTGCTGCACCAAGCACATCAACTGGTGGCAGCGGTGGGATGCTGCTCCACCAAGCACATCAACTGGTGGCAGCGGTGGGATGCTGCTGCAACAAGCACATCGAATGGTGGCGGCGGTGGGATGCTGCTGCAACAAGCACATGAACTGTTGGCAGTGGTGGGATGCTGCTGCACCAAGCACATCAGCTGGTGGCAGCTGTGGGATGCTGCTGCACCAAGCACATCAGCTGGTGGCAGTGGTGGGATGCTGCTGCACCAAGCACATCAACTGGTGGCAGCGGTGGGATGCTGCTGCACCAAGCACATCAGCTGGTGGCAGCGGTGGGATGCTGCTGCACCAAACACATCAACTGGTGGCAGCGGTGGGATGCTGCTGCATCAAGCACATCAATTGGTGGCAGTGGTGGGATGCTGCTCCTCCAAGCACATAATCTGGTGCAGCGGTGGGATGCTGCTGCACCAAGCACATAAACTGGTGGCAGCGGTGGGATGCGGCTGCACCAAGCACATCGAATGGTGGCAGCGCGGTGGGATGCTGCTGCACCAAGCACATCGAATGGTGGCAGGAGTGGGATGCTGTGGCACCAAGCACATCGACTGGTGGCAGCGGCGGGATTCTGCTGCACCAAGCACATAAACTGGTGGCAGCGGTGAGATGCTGCTGCACCAAGCACATAAACTGGTGGCAGTGGTGGGATGCTGCTGCACCAAGCAGATCAACTGGTGGCAGCGGTGGGATGCTGCTGCACCAAGCACATCAATTGTTGGCTGTGGTGGGATGCTGCTCCACCAAGCACATAATCTGGTGCAGCGGTGGGATGCTGCTGCACCAAGCACATAAACTGGTGGCAGCGGTGGGATGCGGCTGCACCAAGCACATAAACTGGTGGCAGCGGTGGGATGCTGCTGCACCAAGCACATAAAATGGTGGCAGTGGTGGGATGCTGCTGCACCAAGCACGTCAACTGGTGGCAGTTGTGGGATGCTGCTTCAACAAGCACATCAATTGGTGGAAGTGGTGGGATGCTGCAGAACCAAGCACATCAACTGGTGGCAGCGATGGGATGCTCCTGCACCAAGCACATAAAATGGTGGCAGTGGTGGGATGCTGCTGCACCAAGCACGTCAACTGGTGGCAGTTGTGGGATGCTGCTTCAACAAGCACATCAATTGGTGGAAGTGGTGGGATGCTGCAGAACCAAGCACATCAACTGGTGGCAGCGATGGGATGCTCCTGCACCAAGCACATCAACTGGTGGCAACTTTGGGATGCTGCTGTACCAAGCACATCGAATGGTGGCAGCGCGGTGGGATGCTGCTGCACCAAGCACATCGAATGGTGGCAGCGGCGGGATGCTGCTGCACCAAGCACATAAACTGGTGGCAGCGGTGAGATGCTGCTGCACCAAGCACATAAACTGGTGGCAGTGGTGGGATGCTGCTCCTCCAAGCACATCAATTGGAGGCAGCGGTGGGATGCTGCTGCACCAAGCACATCAACTGGTGGCAGCGGTGGGATGCTGCTCCACCAAGCACATCAACTGGTGGCAGCGGTGGGATGCTGCTGCAACAAGCACATCGAATGGTGGCGGCGGTGGGATGCTGCTGCAACAAGCACATGAACTGTTGGCAGTGGTGGGATGCTGCTGCACCAAGCACATCAGCTGGTGGCAGCTGTGGGATGCTGCTGCACCAAGCACATCAGCTGGTGGCAGTGGTGGGATGCTGCTGCACCAAGCACATCAACTGGTGGCAGCGGTGGGATGCTGCTGCACCAAGCACATCAGCTGGTGGCAGCGGTGGGATGCTGCTGCACCAAACACATCAACTGGTGGCAGCGGTGGGATGCTGCTGCATCAAGCACATCAATTGGTGGCAGTGGTGGGATGCTGCTCCTCCAAGCACATAATCTGGTGCAGCGGTGGGATGCTGCTGCACCAAGCACATAAACTGGTGGCAGCGGTGGGATGCGGCTGCACCAAGCACATCGAATGGTGGCAGCGCGGTGGGATGCTGCTGCACCAAGCACATCGAATGGTGGCAGGAGTGGGATGCTGTGGCACCAAGCACATCGACTGGTGGCAGCGGCGGGATTCTGCTGCACCAAGCACATAAACTGGTGGCAGCGGTGAGATGCTGCTGCACCAAGCACATAAACTGGTGGCAGTGGTGGGATGCTGCTGCACCAAGCAGATCAACTGGTGGCAGCGGTGGGATGCTGCTGCACCAAGCACATCAATTGTTGGCTGTGGTGGGATGCTGCTCCACCAAGCACATAATCTGGTGCAGCGCTGGGATGCTGCTGCACCAAGCACATAAACTGGTGGCAGCGGTGCGATGCGGCTGCACCAAGAACAAAAACTGGTGGCAGCGGTGGGATGCTGCTGCACCAAGCACATAAACTGGTGGCAGTGGTGGGATGCTGCCGCACCAAGCACGTCAACTGGTGGCAGTTGTGGGATGCTGCTTCAACAAGCACATCAATTGGTGGAAGTGGTGGGATGCTGCAGAACCAAGCACATCAACTGGTGGCAGCGATGGGATGCTCCTGCACCAAGCACATCAACTGGTGGCAACGGTGGGATGCTGCTGTACCAAGCACATCGAATGGTGGCAGGAGTGGCATGCTGTGGCACCAAGCACATAAACTGGTGGCAGTAGTAGGATGCTGCAGCACCAAGCACATCAGCTGGTGGCAGCGGTGGGATGCTCCTGCACCAAGCACATCAACTGGTGGCAGCGGTGGGATGCTGCTCCACCAATCACATCAGCTGGTGGCAGCGGTGGGATGCTGCTCCACCAAGCACATCAGCTGGTGGCAGCGGTGGGATGCTGCTGCACCAAGCACATCAATTGGTGGCAGTGGTGGGATGCTGCAGCACCAAGCACATCAACTGGTGGCAGCGATGGGATGCTGCTACACCAAGCACATCAATTGGTGGCAGTGGTGGTATGCTGCTGTACCAAGCACATCGAATGGTGGCAGCGCGGTGGGATGCTGCTGCAGCAAGCACATCGAATGGCGGCAGCAGTTGGGATGCTGCAGCACCATGCACATAAACTTGTGGCAGCGGTGGGATGCTGCCGCACCAAGCACGTCAACTGGTGGCAGTTGTGGGATGCTGCTTCAACAAGCACATCAATTGGTGGAAGTGGTGGGATGCTGCAGAACCAAGCACATCAACTGGTGGCAGCGATGGGATGCTCCTGCACCAAGCACATCAACTGGTGGCAACGGTGGGATGCTGCTGTACCAAGCACATCGAATGGTGGCAGGAGTGGCATGCTGTGGCACCAAGCACATAAACTGGTGGCAGTGGTGGGATGCTGCTGCACCAAGCAGATGAACTGGTGGCAGCGGTGGGATGCTGTTGCACCAAGCACATCAATTGGTGGCTGTGGTGGGATGCTGCTCCACCAAGCACATAATCTGGTGCAGCAGTGGGATGCTGCTGCACCAAGCACATAAACTGGTGGCAGCGGTGGGATGCGGCTGCACCAAGCACATAAACTGGTGGCAGCGGTGGGATGCTGCTGCACCAAGCACATAAACTGGTGGCAGTGGTGGGATGCTGCCGCACCAAGCACGTCAACTGGTGGCAGTTGTGGGATGCTGCTTCAACAAGCACATCTATTGGTGGAAGTGGTGGGATGCTGCAGAACCAAGCACATCAACTGGTGGCAGCGATGGGATGCTCCTGGACCAAGTACATCAACTGTTGCAGCGGTGGGATGCTGCTGTACCAAGCACATCGAATGGTGGCAGCGCGGTGGGATGCTGCTGCACCAAGCACATCGAATGGTGGCAGCGCGGTGGGATGCTGCTGCACCAAGCACATCGAATGGTGGCAGGAGTGGGATGCTGTGGCACCAAGCACATCGACTGGTGGCAGCTGCGGGATGCTGCTGCACCAAGCACATAAACTGGTGGCAGTGGTGAGATGCTGCTACACCAAGCACATAAACTGGTGGCAGTGGTGCGATGCTGCTGCACCAAGCAGATCAACTGGTGGCAGCGGTGGGATGCTGCTGCACCAAGCACATCAACTGGTGGCAGCGGTGGGATGCTGCTCCACCAAGCACATAAACTGGTGGCAGCGGGGGGACGCTGCTGCACCATGCACATCAAATGGTGGCAGTGGTGAGATGCTGCTGCACCAAGCACATGAATTGGTGGCAGTGGTGGGATGCCGCTGCACCAAGCACATCGAATGGTGGCAGCGCGGTGGGATGCTGCTGCACCAAGCACATCGAATGGTGGCAGGAGTGGGATGCTGTGGCACCAAGCACATCGACTGGTGGCAGCGGCGGGATGCTGCTGCACCAAGCACATAAACTGGTGGCAGCGGTGAGATGCTGCTGCACCAAGCACATAAACTGGTGGCAGTGGTGGGATGCTGCTGCACCAAGCAGATCAACTGGTGGCAGCGGTGGGATGCTGCTGCACCAAGCACATCAATTGGTGGCTGTGGTGGGATGCTGCTCCACCAAGCACATAATCTGGTGCAGCGCTGGGATGCTGCTGCACCAAGCACAAAAACTGGTGGCAGCGGTGGGATGCTGCTGCACCAAGCACATAAACTGGTGGCAGTGGTGGGATGCTGCCGCACCAAGCACGTCCACTGGTGGCAGTTGTGGGATGCTGCTTCAACAAGCACATCAATTGGTGGAAGTGGTGGGATGCTGCTGCACCAAGCAGATCAACTGGTGGCAGGAGTGGCCTGCTGTGGCACCAAGCACATAAACTGGTGGCAGTGGTGGGATGCTGCTGCACCAAGCAGATCAACTGGTGGCAGCAGTAGGATGCTGCTGCACCAAGCACATCAATTGGTGGCAGTAGTGGGATGCTGCAGCACCAAGCACATCAACTGGTGACAGCGATGAGATGCTGCTGCACCAAGCACATCAACTGGTGGCAGCAGTGGGATGCTGCTGCACCAAGCACATAAACTGGTGGCAGCGGTGGGATGCGGCTGCACCAAGCACATAAAGTGGTGGCAGTGGTGGGATGCTGCTGCACCAAGCACATCAACTGGTGGCAGTTTTGGGATGCTGCTGCACCAAGCACATCAATTGGTGGCAGTAGTGGGATGCTGCAGCACCAAGCACATCAACTGGTGGCAGCGATGAGATGCTGCTGCACCAAGCACATCAACTGGTGGCAGCAGTGGGATGCTGCTGCACCTAGCACATCGAATGGTGGCAGCGCGATGGGATGCTGCTGCACCAAGCACATAAACTGGTGGCAGCAGTGGGGTGCTGCTGCACCAAGCAAACAAACTGGTAGAAGCAGTGGGAGGTTGCTGCACCAAGTACATAAACAGGTGGCAGTGGTGGGATGCTGCTGCACCAAGCAGATCAACTGGTGGGAGCGGTGGGATGCAGCTTCACCAAGCTCATGAACTGGTGGCAGCAGCGGGATGCTGCTGCACCAAGCACATAAACTGGTGGTAGCGGTGGTATGCTGCTCCTCCAAGCACATCAATTGGAGGCAGCGGTGGGATGCTGCTGCACCAAGCACATCGAATGGTGGCGGCGGTGGGATGCTGCTGCACCAAGCACATCAACTGTTGGCAGTGGTGGGATGCTGCTGCACCAAGCACATCAGCTGGTGGCAGCTGTGGGATGCTGCTGCACCAAGCACATCAGCTGGCGGCAGTGGTGGGATGCTGCTGCACCAAGCACATCAACTGGTGGCAGCGGTGGGATGCTGCTGCACCAAGCACATCAGCTGGTGGCAGCGGTGGGATGCTGCTGCACCAAACACATCAACTGGTGGCAGCGGTGGGATGCTGCTGCATCAAGCACATCAATTGGTGGCAGTGGTGGGAAGCTGCTCCTCCAAGCACATAATCTGGTGCAGCGGTGGGTTGCTGCTGCACCAAGCACATAAAATGGTGGCAGCGGTGGGATGCGGCTGCACCAAGCACATAAACTGGTGGCAGCGGTGGGATGCTGCTGCACCAAGTACATAAACTGGTGGTAGCGGTGGTATGCTGCTCCTCCAAGCACACCAATTGGAGGCAGCGGTGGGATGCTGCTGCACCAAGCACATCAACTGGTGGCAGCGGTGGGATGCTGCTCCACCAAGCACATCAACTGGTGGCAGCGGTGGGATGCTGCTGCAACAAGCACATCGAATGGTGGCGGCGGTGGGATGCTGCTGCACCAAGCACATCAACTGTTGGCAGTGGTGGGATGCTGCTGCACCAAGCACATCAGCTGGTGGCAGCTGTGGGATGCTGCTGCACCAAGCACATCAGCTGGTGGCAGTGGTGGGATGCTGCTGCACCAAGCACATCAACTGGTGGCAGCGGTGGGATGCTGCTGCACCAAGCACATCAGCTGGTGGCAGCGGTGGGATGCTGCTGCACCAAACACATCAACTGGTGGGAGGGGTGGGGTGCTGCTGCATCAAGCACATCAATTGGTGGCAGTGGTGGGATGCTGCTCCTCCAAGCACATAATCTGGTGCAGCGGTGGGATGCTGCTGCACCATGCACATAAACTTGTGGCAGCGGTGGGATGCGGCTGCACCAAGCACATAAACTGGTGGCAGCGGTGGGATGCTGCTGCACCAAGTACATAAACTGGTGGCAGTTGTGGGATGCTGCCGCACCAAGCACATCAACTGGTGGCAGTGGTGGGATGTTGCTTCAACAAGCACATCAATTGGTGGAAGTGGTGGGATGCTGCAGCACTAAGCACATCAACTGGTGGCAGCGATGGGATGCTCCTGCACCAAGCACATCAACTGGTGGCAGCGGTGGGATGCTGCTGTACCAAGCACATCGAACGGTGGCAGCGCGGTGGAATGCTGCTGCACCAAGCACATCGAATGGTGGCAGGAGTGGGATGCTGTGGCACCAAGCACATTGACTGGTGGCAGCGGCGGGATGCTGCTGCACCAAGCACATATACTGGTGGCAGCGGTGAGATGCTGCTGCACCAAGCACATAAACTGGTGGCAGTGGTGGGATGCTGCTGCACCAAGCAGATCAACTGGTGGCAGCAGTGGGATGCTGTTGCACAAAGCACATCAATTGGTGGCTGTGGTGGGATGCTGCTCCACCAAGCACATAATCTGGTGCAGCGGTGGGATGCTGCTGCACCAAGCACATAAACTGGTGGCAGCGGTGGGATGCGGCTGCACCAAGCACATAAACTGGTGGCAGCGGTGGGATGCTGCTGCACCAAGCACATAAAATGGTGGCAGTGGTGGGATGCTGCTGCACCAAGCACGTCAACTGGTGGCAGTTGTGGGATGCTGCTTCAACAAGCACATCAATTGGTGGAAGTGGTGGGATGCTGCAGAACCAAGCACATCAACTGGTGGCAGCGATGGGATGCTCCTGCACCAAGCACATCAACTGGTGGCAACTTTGGGATGCTGCTGTACCAAGCACATCGAATGGTGGCAGCGCGGTGGGATGCTGCTGCACCAAGCACATCGAATGGTGGCAGCGGCGGGATGCTGCTGCACCAAGCACATGAACTGTTGGCAGTGGTGGGATGCTGCTGCACCAAGCACATCAGCTGGTGGCAGCTGTGGGATGCTGCTGCACCAAGCACATCAGCTGGTGGCAGTGGTGGGATGCTGCTGCACCAAGCACATCAACTGGTGGCAGCGGTGGGATGCTGCTGCACCAAGCACATCAGCTGGTGGCAGCGGTGGGATGCTGCTGCACCAAACACATCAACTGGTGGCAGCGGTGGGATGCTGCTGCATCAAGCACATCAATTGGTGGCAGTGGTGGGATGCTGCTCCTCCAAGCACATAATCTGGTGCAGCGGTGGGATGCTGCTGCACCAAGCACATAAACTGGTGGCAGCGGTGGGATGCGGCTGCACCAAGCACATCGAATGGTGGCAGCGCGGTGGGATGCTGCTGCACCAAGCACATCGAATGGTGGCAGGAGTGGGATGCTGTGGCACCAAGCACATCGACTGGTGGCAGCGGCGGGATTCTGCTGCACCAAGCACATAAACTGGTGGCAGCGGTGAGATGCTGCTGCACCAAGCACATAAACTGGTGGCAGTGGTGGGATGCTGCTGCACCAAGCAGATCAACTGGTGGCAGCGGTGGGATGCTGCTGCACCAAGCACATCAATTGTTGGCTGTGGTGGGATGCTGCTCCACCAAGCACATAATCTGGTGCAGCGGTGGGATGCTGCTGCACCAAGCACATAAACTGGTGGCAGCGGTGGGATGCGGCTGCACCAAGCACATAAACTTGTGGCAGCGGTGGGATGCTGCTGCACCAAGCACATAAAATGGTGGCAGTGGTGGGATGCTGCTGCACCAAGCACGTCAACTGGTGGCAGTTGTGGGATGCTGCTTCAACAAGCATATCAATTGGTGGAAGTGGTGGGATGCTGCAGAACCAAGCACATCAACTGGTGGCAGCGATGGGATGCTCCTGCACCAAGCACATAAAATGGTGGCAGTGGTGGGATGCTGCTGCACCAAGCACGTCAACTGGTGGCAGTTGTGGGATGCTGCTTCAACAAGCACATCAATTGGTGGAAGTGGTGGGATGCTGCAGAACCAAGCACATCAACTGGTGGCAGCGATGGGATGCTCCTGCACCAAGCACATCAACTGGTGGCAACTTTGGGATGCTGCTGTACCAAGCACATCGAATGGTGGCAGCGCGGTGGGATGCTGCTGCACCAAGCACATCGAATGGTGGCAGCGGCGGGATGCTGCTGCACCAAGCACATAAACTGGTGGCAGCGGTGAGATGCTGCTGCACCAAGCACATAAACTGGTGGCAGTGGTGGGATGCTGCTCCTCCAAGCACATCAATTGGAGGCAGCGGTGGGATGCTGCTGCACCAAGCACATCAACTGGTGGCAGCGGTGGGATGCTGCTCCACCAAGCACATCAACTGGTGGCAGCGGTGGGATGCTGCTGCAACAAGCACATCGAATGGTGGCGGCGGTGGGATGCTGCTGCAACAAGCACATGAACTGTTGGCAGTGGTGGGATGCTGCTGCACCAAGCACATCAGCTGGTGGCAGCTGTGGGATGCTGCTGCACCAAGCACATCAGCTGGTGGCAGTGGTGGGATGCTGCTGCACCAAGCACATCAACTGGTGGCAGCGGTGGGATGCTGCTGCACCAAGCACATCAGCTGGTGGCAGCGGTGGGATGCTGCTGCACCAAACACATCAACTGGTGGCAGCGGTGGGATGCTGCTGCATCAAGCACATCAATTGGTGGCAGTGGTGGGATGCTGCTCCTCCAAGCACATAATCTGGTGCAGCGGTGGGATGCTGCTGCACCAAGCACATAAACTGGTGGCAGCGGTGGGATGCGGCTGCACCAAGCACATCGAATGGTGGCAGCGCGGTGGGATGCTGCTGCACCAAGCACATCGAATGGTGGCAGGAGTGGGATGCTGTGGCACCAAGCACATCGACTGGTGGCAGCGGCGGGATTCTGCTGCACCAAGCACATAAACTGGTGGCAGCGGTGAGATGCTGCTGCACCAAGCACATAAACTGGTGGCAGTGGTGGGATGCTGCTGCACCAAGCAGATCAACTGGTGGCAGCGGTGGGATGCTGCTGCACCAAGCACATCAATTGTTGGCTGTGGTGGGATGCTGCTCCACCAAGCACATAATCTGGTGCAGCGCTGGGATGCTGCTGCACCAAGCACATAAACTGGTGGCAGCGGTGCGATGCGGCTGCACCAAGCACAAAAACTGGTGGCAGCGGTGGGATGCTGCTGCACCAAGCACATAAACTGGTGGCAGTGGTGGGATGCTGCCGCACCAAGCACGTCAACTGGTGGCAGTTGTGGGATGCTGCTTCAACAAGCACATCAATTGGTGGAAGTGGTGGGATGCTGCAGAACCAAGCACATCAACTGGTGGCAGCGATGGGATGCTCCTGCACCAAGCACATCAACTGGTGGCAACGGTGGGATGCTGCTGTACCAAGCACATCGAATGGTGGCAGGAGTGGCATGCTGTGGCACCAAGCACATAAACTGGTGGCAGTAGTAGGATGCTGCAGCACCAAGCACATCAGCTGGTGGCAGCGGTGGGATGCTCCTGCACCAAGCACATCAACTGGTGGCAGCGGTGGGATGCTGCTCCACCAATCACATCAGCTGGTGGCAGCGGTGGGATGCTGCTCCACCAAGCACATCAGCTGGTGGCAGCGGTGGGATGCTGCTGCACCAAGCACATCAATTGGTGGCAGTGGTGGGATGCTGCAGCACCAAGCACATCAACTGGTGGCAGCGATGGGATGCTGCTACACCAAGCACATCAATTGGTGGCAGTGGTGGTATGCTGCTGTACCAAGCACATCGAATGCTGGCAGCGCGGTGGGATGCTGCTGCAGCAAGCACATCGAATGGCGGCAGCAGTTGGGATGCTGCAGCACCATGCACATAAACTTGTGGCAGCGGTGGGATGCTGCCGCACCAAGCACGTCAACTGGTGGCAGTTGTGGGATGCTGCTTCAACAAGCACATCAATTGGTGGAAGTGGTGGGATGCTGCAGAACCAAGCACATCAACTGGTGGCAGCGATGGGATGCTCCTGCACCAAGCACATCAACTGGTGGCAACGGTGGGATGCTGCTGTACCAAGCACATCGAATGGTGGCAGGAGTGGCATGCTGTGGCACCAAGCACATAAACTGGTGGCAGTGGTGGGATGCTGCTGCACCAAGCAGATGAACTGGTGGCAGCGGTGGGATGCTGTTGCACCAAGCACATCAATTGGTGGCTGTGGTGGGATGCTGCTCCACCAAGCACATAATCTGGTGCAGCAGTGGGATGCTGCTGCACCAAGCACATAAACTGGTGGCAGCGGTGGGATGCGGCTGCACCAAGCACATAAACTGGTGGCAGCGGTGGGATGCTGCTGCACCAAGCACATAAACTGGTGGCAGTGGTGGGATGCTGCCGCACCAAGCACGTCAACTGGTGGCAGTTGTGGGATGCTGCTTCAACAAGCACATCTATTGGTGGAAGTGGTGGGATGCTGCAGAACCAAGCACATCAACTGGTGGCAGCGATGGGATGCTCCTGGACCAAGTACATCAACTGTTGCAGCGGTGGGATGCTGCTGTACCAAGCACATCGAATGGTGGCAGCGCGGTGGGATGCTGCTGCACCAAGCACATCGAATGGTGGCAGCGCGGTGGGATGCTGCTGCACCAAGCACATCGAATGGTGGCAGGAGTGGGATGCTGTGGCACCAAGCACATCGACTGGTGGCAGCTGCGGGATGCTGCTGCACCAAGCACATAAACTGGTGGCAGTGGTGAGATGCTGCTACACCAAGCACATAAACTGGTGGCAGTGGTGCGATGCTGCTGCACCAAGCAGATCAACTGGTGGCAGCGGTGGGATGCTGCTGCACCAAGCACATCAACTGGTGGCAGCGGTGGGATGCTGCTCCACCAAGCACATAAACTGGTGGCAGCGGGGGGACGCTGCTGCACCATGCACATCAAATGGTGGCAGTGGTGAGATGCTGCTGCACCAAGCACATGAATTGATGGCAGTGGTGGGATGCCGCTGCACCAAGCACATCGAATGGTGGCAGCGCGGTGGGATGCTGCTGCACCAAGCACATCGAATGGTGGCAGGAGTGGGATGCTGTGGCACCAAGCACATCGACTGGTGGCAGCGGCGGGATGCTGCTGCACCAAGCACATAAACTGGTGGCAGCGGTGAGATGCTGCTGCACCAAGCACATAAACTGGTGGCAGTGGTGGGATGCTGCTGCACCAAGCAGATCAACTGGTGGCAGCGGTGGGATGCTGCTGCACCAAGCACATCAATTGGTGGCTGTGGTGGGATGCTGCTCCACCAAGCACATAATCTGGTGCAGCGCTGGGATGCTGCTGCACCAAGCACAAAAACTGGTGGCAGCGGTGGGATGCTGCTGCACCAAGCACATAAACTGGTGGCAGTGGTGGGATGCTGCCGCACCAAGCACGTCCACTGGTGGCAGTTGTGGGATGCTGCTTCAACAAGCACATCAATTGGTGGAAGTGGTGGGATGCTGCTGCACCAAGCAGATCAACTGGTGGCAGGAGTGGCCTGCTGTGGCACCAAGCACATAAACTGGTGGCAGTGGTGGGATGCTGCTGCACCAAGCAGATCAACTGGTGGCAGCAGTAGGATGCTGCTGCACCAAGCACATCAATTGGTGGCAGTAGTGGGATGCTGCAGCACCAAGCACATCAACTGGTGGCAGCGATGAGATGCTGCTGCACCAAGCACATCAACTGGTGGCAGCAGTGGGATGCTGCTGCACCAAGCACATAAACTGGTGGCAGCGGTGGGATGCGGCTGCACCAAGCACATAAAGTGGTGGCAGTGGTGGGATGCTGCTGCACCAAGCACATCAACTGGTGGCAGTTTTGGGATGCTGCTGCACCAAGCACATCAATTGGTGGCAGTAGTGGGATGCTGCAGCACCAAGCACATCAACTGGTGGCAGCGATGAGATGCTGCTGCACCAAGCACATCAACTGGTGGCAGCAGTGGGATGCTGCTGCACCTAGCACATCGAATGGTGGCAGCGCGATGGGATGCTGCTGCACCAAGCACATAAACTGGTGGCAGCAGTGGGGTGCTGCTGCACCAAGCAAACAAACTGGTAGAAGCAGTGGGAGGTTGCTGCACCAAGTACATAAACAGGTGGCAGTGGTGGGATGCTGCTGCACCAAGCAGATCAACTGGTGGGAGCGGTGGGATGCAGCTTCACCAAGCTCATGAACTGGTGGCAGCAGCGGGATGCTGCTGCACCAAGCACATAAACTGGTGGTAGCGGGGGTATGCTGCTCCTCCAAGCACATCAATTGGAGGCAGCGGTGGGATGCTGCTGCACCAAGCACATCAACTGGTGGCAGCGGTGGGATGCTGCTCCACCAAGCACATCAACTGGTGGCAGCAGTGGGATGCTGCTGCAACAAGCACATCGAATGGTGGCGGCGGTGGGATGCTGCTGCACCAAGCACATCAACTGTTGGCAGTGGTGGGATGCTGCTGCACCAAGCACATCAGCTGGTGGCAGCTGTGGGATGCTGCTGCACCAAGCACATCAGCTGGCGGCAGTGGTGGGATGCTGCTGCACCAAGCACATCAACTGGTGGCAGCGGTGGGATGCTGCTGCACCAAGCACATCAGCTGGTGGCAGCGGTGGGATGCTGCTGCACCAAACACATCAACTGGTGGCAGCGGTGGGATGCTGCTGCATCAAGCACATCAATTGGTGGCAGTGGTGGGAAGCTGCTCCTCCAAGCACATAATCTGGTGCAGCGGTGGGTTGCTGCTGCACCAAGCACATAAAATGGTGGCAGCGGTGGGATGCGGCTGCACCAAGCACATAAACTGGTGGCAGCGGTGGGATGCTGCTGCACCAAGTACATAAACTGGTGGTAGCGGTGGTATGCTGCTCCTCCAAGCACACCAATTGGAGGCAGCGGTGGGATGCTGCTGCACCAAGCACATCAACTGGTGGCAGCGGTGGGATGCTGCTCCACCAAGCACATCAACTGGTGGCAGCGGTGGGATGCTGCTGCAACAAGCACATCGAATGGTGGCGGCGGTGGGATGCTGCTGCACCAAGCACATCAACTGTTGGCAGTGGTGGGATGCTGCTGCACCAAGCACATCAGCTGGTGGCAGCTGTGGGATGCTGCTGCACCAAGCACATCAGCTGGTGGCAGTGGTGGGATGCTGCTGCACCAAGCACATCAACTGGTGGCAGCGGTGGGATGCTGCTGCACCAAGCACATCAGCTGGTGGCAGCGGTGGGATGCTGCTGCACCAAACACATCAACTGGTGGGAGGGGTGGGGTGCTGCTGCATCAAGCACATCAATTGGTGGCAGTGGTGGGATGCTGCTCCTCCAAGCACATAATCTGGTGCAGCGGTGGTATGCTGCTGCACCATGCACATAAACTTGTGGCAGCGGTGGGATGCGGCTGCACCAAGCACATAAACTGGTGGCAGCGGTGGGATGCTGCTGCACCAAGTACATAAACTGGTGGCAGTTGTGGGATGCTGCTGCACCAAGCACATCAACTGGTGGCAGTGGTGGGATGTTGCTTCAACAAGCACATCAATTGGTGGAAGTGGTGGGATGCTGCAGCACTAAGCACATCAACTGGTGGCAGCGATGGGATGCTCCTGCACCAAGCACATCAACTGGTGGCAGCGGTGGGATGCTGCTGTACCAAGCACATCGAATGGTGGCAGCGCGGTGGAATGCTGCTGCACCAAGCACATCGAATGGTGGCAGGAGTGGGATGCTGTGGCACCAAGCACATTGACTGGTGGCAGCGGCGGGATGCTGCTGCACCAAGCACATAAACTGGTGGCAGCGGTGAGATGCTGCTGCACCAAGCACATAAACTGGTGGCAGTGGTGGGATGCTGCTGCACCAAGCAGATCAACTGGTGGCAGCAGTGGGATGCTGTTGCACAAAGCACATCAATTGGTGGCTGTGGTGGGATGCTGCTCCACCAAGCACATAATCTGGTGCAGCGGTGGGATGCTGCTGCACCAAGCACATAAACTGGTGGCAGCGGTGGGATGCGGCTGCACCAAGCACATAAACTGGTGGCAGCGGTGGGATGCTGCTGCACCAAGCACATAAAATGGTGGCAGTGGTGGGATGCTGCTGCACCAAGCACGTCAACTGGTGGCAGTTGTGGGATGCTGCTTCAACAAGCACATCAATTGGTGGAAGTGGTGGGATGCTGCAGAAGCAAGCACATCAACTGGTGGCAGCGATGGGATGCTCCTGCACCAAGCACATCAACTGGTGGCAACTTTGGGATGCTGCTGTACCAAGCACATCGAATGGTGGCAGCGCGGTGGGATGCTGCTCCTCCAAGCACATCAATTGGAGGCAGCGGTGGGATGCTGCTGCACCAAGCACATCAACTGGTGGCAGCGGTGGGATGCTGCTCCACCAAGCACATCAACTGGTGGCAGCGGTGGGATGCTGCTGCAACAAGCACATCGAATGGTGGCGGCGGTGGGATGCTGCTGCAACAAGCACATGAGCTGTTGGCAGTGGTGGGATGCTGCTGCACCAAGCACATCAGCTGGTGGCAGCTGTGGGATGCTGCTGCACCAAGCACATCAGCTGGTGGCAGTGGTGGGATGCTGCTGCACCAAGCACATCAACTGGTGGCAGCGGTGGGATGCTGCTGCACCAAGCACATCAGCTGGTGGCAGCGGTGGGATGCTGCTGCACCAAACACATCAACTGGTGGCAGCGGTGGGATGCTGCTGCATCAAGCACATCAATTGGTGGCAGTGGTGGGATGCTGCTCCTCCAAGCACATAATCTGGTGCAGCGGTGGGATGCTGCTGCACCAAGCACATAAACTGGTGGCAGCGGTGGGATGCGGCTGCACCAAGCACATAAACTGGTGGCAGCGGTGGGATGCTGCTGCACCAAGTACATAAACTGGTGGCAGTGGTGGGATGCTGCCGCACCAAGCACATCAACTGGTGGCAGTGGTGGGATGCTGCTTCAACAAGCACATCAATTGGTGGAAGTGGTGGGATGCTGCAGCACCAAGCACATCAACTGGTGGCAGCGATGGGATTCTCCTGCACCAAGCACATCAACTGGTGGCAGCGGTGGGATACTGCTGTACCAAGCACATCGAATGGTGGCAGCGCGGTGGGATGCTGCTGCACCAAGCACATCGAATGGTGGCAGGAGTGGGATGCTGTGGCACCAAGCACATCGACTGGTGGCAGCGGCGGGATTCTGCTGCACCAAGCACATAAACTGGTGGCAGCGGTGAGATGCTGCTGCACCAAGCACATAAACTGGTGGCAGTGGTGGGATGCTGCTGCACCAAGCAGATCAACTGGTGGCAGCGGTGGGATGCTGCTGCACCAAGCACATCTATTGTTGGCTGTGGTGGGATGCTGCTCCACCAAGCACATAATCTGGTGCAGCGCTGGGATGCTGCTGCACCAAGCACATAAACTGGTGGCAGCGGTGCGATGCGGCTGCACCAAGCACAAAAACTGGTGGCAGCGGTGGGATGCTGCTGCACCAAGCACATAAACTGGTGGCAGTGGTGGGATGCTGCCGCACCAAGCACGTCAACTGGTGGCAGTTGTGGGATGCTGCTTCAACAAGCACATCAATTGGTGGAAGTGGTGGGATGCTGCAGAACCAAGCACATCAACTGGTGGCAGCGATGGGATGCTCCTGCACCAAGCACATCAACTGGTGGCAACGGTGGGATGCTGCTGTACCAAGCACATCGAATGGTGGCAGGAGTGGCATGCTGTGGCACCAAGCACATAAACTGGTGGCAGTAGTAGGATGCTGCAGCACCAAGCACATCAGCTGGTGGCAGCGGTGGGATGCTGCTGCACAAAGCACATCAACTGGTGGCAGCGGTGGGATGCTGCTGCACCAAGCACATCAACTGGTGGCAGCGGTGGGATGCTGCTCCACCAAGCACATCAGCTGGTGGCAGCGGTGGGATGCTCCTGCACCAAGCACATCAACTGGTGGCAGCGGTGGGATGCTGCTCCACCAATCACATCAGCTGGTGGCAGCGGTGGGATGCTGCTCCACCAAGCACATCAGCTGGTGGCAGCGGTGGGATGCTGCTGCACCAAGCACATCAATTGGTGGCAGTAGTGGGATGCTGCAGCACCAAGCACATCAACTGGTGGCAGCGATGGGATGCTGCTACACCAAGCACATCAATTGGTGGCAGTGGTGGTATGCTGCTGTACCAAGCACATCGAATGGTGGCAGCGCGGTGGGATGCTGCTGCAGCAAGCACATCGAATGGCGGCAGCAGTTGGGATGCTGCAGCACCATGCACATAAACTTGTGGCAGCGGTGGGATGCTGCTGCAGCAAGCACATAAACTGGTGGCAGCGGTGGGATGCTCCTGCACCATGCACATCAACTGGTGGCAGCGGTGGGATGCTGCTGCACCAAGCACATCAACTGGTGGCAGCGGTGGGATTCTGCTCCACCAAGCACATCAGCTGGTGGCAGTGGTGGGATGCTGCTGCACCAATCACATCAGCTAGTGGCAGCGGTGGGATGCTGCTGCACCAAGCACATCAGCTGGTGGCAGCGGTGGGATGCTGCTGCACCAAGCACATAAACTGTTGGCAGCGGTGGGATGCTGCTGAGCACATAAACTTGTGCCAGCGGTGGGATGCTGCTCCACCAAGCACATCAGCTAGTGGCAGCGGTGGGATGCTGCTGCAGCAAGCACATAAACTGGCGGCAGCAGTGGGATGCTGCTGCACCAAGCACATAAACTGGTGGCAGCGGTGGGATGCTGCTGCACCAAGCACATCAACTGGTGGCAGCGGTGGGATTCTGCTCCACCAAGCACATCAGCTCGTGGCAGCGGTGGGATGCTGCTGCACCAATCACATCAGCTGGTGGCAGCGGTGGGATGCTGCTGCACCAAGCACATCAGCTGGTGGCAGCGGTGGGATGCTGCTGCACCAAGCACATAAACTGATGGCAGCGGTGGGATGCTGCTGAGCGCATAAACTTGTGGCAGCAGTGGGATGCTGCTGCACCAAGCACATCAGCTGGTAGCAGCGGTGGGATGCCGCTGCACCAAGCACATCAGCAGGGGGCAGCGGTGGGATGCTGCTGCACCGAGCCCATATACTGGTGGCAGAGGTGGGATGCTGCTGCACCGAGCACATAAACTGGCTGCAGTTGCGGGATGCTGCTGCACCAAGCACATAAACTGGTGGCAGCGGTGGGATGCTGCTGCACCAAGCAAATAAACTGGTGGAAGCGGTGTGAACTGCTGCACCAAGTATATAAGCAGGTAGCAGTGGTGGAATGCTGCTGCACCAAGCAGATCAACTGGTGGCAGCGGTGGGATGCTGCTGCACCAGGCACATCAACTGCTGGCAGCAGTGGGATGCTGCTGCACCAAGCACATCGAATGGTGGCAGCGCGGTGGGATGCTCCTGCACCAAGCACATCAACTGGTGGCAGCGGTGGGATGCTGCTCCACCAAGCATATCAGCTGGTGGCAGCGGTGGGATGGTCCTGCACCAAGCACATCAACTGGTGGCAGCGGTGGGATGCTGCTCCACCAATCACATCAGCTGGTGGCAGCGGTGGGATGCTGCTCCACCAAGCACATCAGCTGGTGGCAGCGGTGGGATGCTGCTGCACCAAGCACATCAATTGGTGGCAGTGGTGGGATGCTGCAGCACCAAGCACGTCAACTGGTGGCAGCGATGGGATGCTGCTGCACCAAGCACATCAACTGGTGGCAGCGGTGGGATGCTGCTGTACCAAGCACATCGAATGGTGGCAGCGCGGTGGGCTGCTGCTGCACAAAGCACATCGAATGGTGGCAGGAGTGGGATGCTGTGGCACCAAGCACATCAACTGGTGGCAGCGGCGGGTTGCTGCTGCACCAAGCACATAAACTGGTGGCAGCGGTGGGATGCTGCTGCACCAAGCACGTAAACTGGTGGCAGTGGTGGGATGCTGCTGCACCAAGCAGATCAACTGGTGGCATCGGTGGGATGCTGCTGCACCAAGCACATCAGCTGGTGGCAGCGGTGGGATGCTGCTGCACCAAGCACATCAGCTGGTGGCAGCGGTGGGATGCTGCTGCACCAAGCACATAAACTGATGGCAGCGGTGGGATGCTGCTGAGCGCATAAACTTGTGGCAGCAGTGGGATGCTGCTGCACCAAGCACATCAGCTGGTAGCAGCGGTGGGATGCCGCTGCACCAAGCACATCAGCAGGGGGCAGCGGTGGGATGCTGCTGCACCGAGCCCATATACTGGTGGCAGAGGTGGGATGCTGCTGCACCAAGCACATAAACTGGCAGCAGTTGCGGGATGCTGCTGCACCAAGCACATAAACTGGTGGCAGCGGTGGGATGCTGCTGCACCAAGCAAATAAACTGGTGGAAGCGGTGTGATGCTGCTGCACCAAGTACATAAGCAGGTAACAGTGGTGGGATGCTGCTGCACCAAGCAGATCAACTGGTGGCAGCGGTGGGATGCTGCTGCACCAGGCACATCAACTGGTGGCAGCAGTGGGATGCTGCTGCACCAAGCACATCGAATGGTGGCAGCGCGGTGGGATGCTCCTGCACCAAGCACATCAACTGGTGGCAGCAGTGGGATGCTGCTCCACCAATCACATCAGCTGGTGGCAGCGGTGGGATGCTGCTCCACCAAGCACATCAGCTGGTGGCAGCGGTGGGATGCTGCTGCACCAAGCACATCAATTGGTGGCAGTGGTGGGATGCTGCAGCACCAAGCACATCAACTGGTGGCAGCGATGGGATGCTGCTGCACCAAGAACATCGAATGGTGGCAGGAGTGGGATGCCGCTGCACCAAGCACATCAACTGGTGGCAGCGCAGGGATGCTGCTGCACAAAGCACATCGAATGGTGGCAGCGCGGTGGGATGCTGCTGCACCAAGCACATCGAATGGTGGCAGGAGTGGGATGTTGTGGCACCAAGCACATCAACTGGTGGCAGCGGCGGGATGCTGCTGCACCAAGCACATAAACTGGTGGCAGCGGTGGGATGCTGCTGCACCGAGCACATAAACTGGTGGAAGCGGTGTGATGCTGCTGCACCAAGTACATACGCAGGTGGCAGTGGTAGGATGCTGCTGCACCATGCACATCAGCTGGTGGCAGCGGTGGGATGCTGCTGCACCAAGCACATCAACTGGTGGCAGCGGTGGGATGCTGCTGCACCAAGCACATCAATTGGTGGCAGTGGTGGGATGCTGCTGCACCAAGCACATAATCTGGTGCAGCGGTGGGATGCTGCTGCACCAAGCACATAAACTGGTGGCAGCGGTGGGATGCTGCTGCACCAAGCACATAAACTGGTGGCAGTGGTGGGATGCTGCTGCACCAAGCACATCAACTGGTAGCAGTAGTAGGATGCTGCTGCACCAAGCACATCAGCTGGTGGCAGCGGTGGGATGCTGCTGCACAAAGCACATCAACTGGTGGCAGCGGTGGGATGCTGCTGCACCAAGCACATCATCTGGTGGCAGCGGTGGGATGCTGCTCCACCAAGCACATCAGCTGGTGGCAGCGGTGGGATGCTCCTGCACCAAGCACATCAACTGGTGGCAGCGGTGGGATGCTGCTCCACCAATCACATCAGCTGGTGGCAGCGGTGGGATGCTGCTCCACCAAGCACATCAGCTGCTGGCAGCGGTGGGATGCTGCTGCACCAAGCACATCAATTGGTGGCAGTGGTGGGATGCTGCAGCACCAAGCACATCAACTGGTGGCAGCGATGGGATGCTGCTACACCAAGCACATCAATTGGTGGCAGTGGTGGTATGCTGCTGTACCAAGCACATCGAATGGTGGCAGCGCGGTGGGATGCTGCTGCAGCAAGCACATCGAATGGCGGCAGCAGTTGGGATGCTGCAGCACCATGCACATAAACTTGTGGCAGCGGTGGGATGCTGCTGCAGCAAGCACATAAACTGGTGGCAGCGGTGGGATGCTCCTGCACCAAGCACATCAACTGGTGGCAGCGGTGGGATGCTGCTGCACCAAGCACATCAACTGGTGGCAGCGGTGGGATTCTGCTCCACCAAGCACATCAGCTGGTGGCAGTGGTGGGATGCTGCTGCACCAATCACATCAGCTAGTGGCAGCGGTGGGATGCTGCTGCACCAAGCACATCAGCTGGTGGCAGCGGTGGGATGCTGCTGCACCAAGCACATAAACTGTTGGCAGCGGTGGGATGCTGCTGAGCACATAAACTTGTGCCAGCGGTGGGATGCTGCTCCACCAAGCACATCAGCTAGTGGCAGCGGTGGGATGCTGCTGCAGCAAGCACATAAACTGGCGGCAGCAGTGGGATGCTGCTGCACCAAGCACATCAACTGGTGGCAGCGGTGGGATGCTGCTGCAACAAGCACATCGAATGGTGGCGGCGGTGGGATGCTGCTGCAACAAGCACATGAACTGTTGGCAGTGGTGGGATGCTGCTGCACCAAGCACATCAGCTGGTGGCAGCTGTGGGATGCTGCTGCACCAAGCACATCAGCTGGTGGCAGTGGTGGGATGCTGCTGCACCAAGCACATCAACTGGTGGCAGCGGTGGGATGCTGCTGCACCAAGCACATCAGCTGGTGGCAGCGGTGGGATGCTGCTGCACCAAACACATCAACTGGTGGCAGCGGTGGGATGCTGCTGCATCAAGCACATCAATTGGTGGCAGTGGTGGGATGCTGCTCCTCCAAGCACATAATCTGGTGCAGCGGTGGGATGCTGCTGCACCAAGCACATAAACTGGTGGCAGCGGTGGGATGCGGCTGCACCAAGCACATAAACTGGTGGCAGCGGTGGGATGCTGCTGCACCAAGTACATAAACTGGTGGCAGTGGTGGGATGCTGCCGCACCAAGCACATCAACTGGTGGCAGTGGTGGGATGCTGCTTCAACAAGCACATCAATTGGTGGAAATGGTGGGATGCTGCAGCACCAAGCACATCAACTGGTGGCAGCGATGGGATTCTCCTGCACCAAGCACATCAACTGGTGGCAGCGGTGGGATACTGCTGTACCAAGCACATCGAATGGTGGCAGCGCGGTGGGATGCTGCTGCACCAAGCACATCGAATGGTGGCAGGAGTGGGATGCTGTGGCACCAAGCACATCGACTGGTGGCAGCGGCGGGATTCTGCTGCACCAAGCACATAAACTGGTGGCAGCGGTGAGATGCTGCTGCACCAAGCACATAAACTGGTGGCAGTGGTGGGATGCTGCTGCACCAAGCAGATCAACTGGTGGCAGCGGTGGGATGCTGCTGCACCAAGCACATCAATTGTTGGCTGTGGTGGGATGCTGCTCCACCAAGCACATAATCTGGTGCAGCGCTGGGATGCTGCTGCACCAAGCACATAAACTGGTGGCAGCGGTGCGATGCGGCTGCACCAAGCACAAAAACTGGTGGCAGCGGTGGGATGCTGCTGCACCAAGCACATAAACTGGTGGCAGTGGTGGGATGCTGCCGCACCAAGCACGTCAACTGGTGGCAGTTGTGGGATGCTGCTTCAACAAGCACATCAATTGGTGGAAGTGGTGGGATGCTGCAGAACCAAGCACATCAACTGGTGGCAGCGATGGGATGCTCCTGCACCAAGCACATCAACTGGTGGCAACGGTGGGATGCTGCTGTACCAAGCACATCGAATGGTGGCAGGAGTGGCATGCTGTGGCACCAAGCACATAAACTGGTGGCAGTAGTAGGATGCTGCAGCACCAAGCACATCAGCTGGTGGCAGCGGTGGGATGCTGCTGCACAAAGCACATCAACTGGTGGCAGCGGTGGGATGCTGCTGCACCAAGCACATCAACTGGTGGCAGCGGTGGGATGCTGCTCCACCAAGCACATCAGCTGGTGGCAGCGGTGGGATGCTCCTGCACCAAGCACATCAACTGGTGGCAGCGGTGGGATGCTGCTCCACCAATCACATCAGCTGGTGGCAGCGGTGGGATGCTGCTCCACCAAGCACATCAGCTGGTGGCAGCGGTGGGATGCTGCTGCACCAAGCACATCAATTGGTGGCAGTAGTGGGATGCTGCAGCACCAAGCACATCAACTGGTGGCAGCGATGGGATGCTGCTACACCAAGCACATCAATTGGTGGCAGTGGTGGTATGCTGCTGTACCAAGCACATCGAATGGTGGCAGCGCGGTGGGATGCTGCTGCAGCAAGCACATCGAATGGCGGCAGCAGTTGGGATGCTGCAGCACCATGCACATAAACTTGTGGCAGCGGTGGGATGCTGCTGCAGCAAGCACATAAACTGGTGGCAGCGGTGGGATGCTCCTGCACCATGCACATCAACTGGTGGCAGCGGTGGGATGCTGCTGCACCAAGCACATCAACTGGTGGCAGCGGTGGGATTCTGCTCCACCAAGCACATCAGCTGGTGGCAGTGGTGGGATGCTGCTGCACCAATCACATCAGCTAGTGGCAGCGGTGGGATGCTGCTGCACCAAGCACATCAGCTGGTGGCAGCGGTGGGATGCTGCTGCACCAAGCACATAAACTGTTGGCAGCGGTGGGATGCTGCTGAGCACATAAACTTGTGCCAGCGGTGGGATGCTGCTCCACCAAGCACATCAGCTAGTGGCAGCGGTGGGATGCTGCTGCAGCAAGCACATAAACTGGCGGCAGCAGTGGGATGCTGCTGCACCAAGCACATAAACTGGTGGCAGCGGTGGGATGCTGCTGCACCAAGCACATCAACTGGTGGCAGCGGTGGGATTCTGCTCCACCAAGCACATCAGCTCGTGGCAGCGGTGGGATGCTGCTGCACCAATCACATCAGCTGGTGGCAGCGGTGGGATGCTGCTGCACCAAGCACATCAGCTGGTGGCAGCGGTGGGATGCTGCTGCACCAAGCACATAAACTGATGGCAGCGGTGGGATGCTGCTGAGCGCATAAACTTGTGGCAGCAGTGGGATGCTGCTGCACCAAGCACATCAGCTGGTAGCAGCGGTGGGATGCCGCTGCACCAAGCACATCAGCAGGGGGCAGCGGTGGGATGCTGCTGCACCGAGCCCATATACTGGTGGCAGAGGTGGGATGCTGCTGCACCGAGCACATAAACTGGCTGCAGTTGCGGGATGCTGCTGCACCAAGCACATAAACTGGTGGCAGCGGTGGGATGCTGCTGCACCAAGCAAATAAACTGGTGGAAGCGGTGTGATGCTGCTGCACCAAGTATATAAGCAGGTAGCAGTGGTGGAATGCTGCTGCACCAAGCAGATCAACTGGTGGCAGCGGTGGGATGCTGCTGCACCAGGCACATCAACTGCTGGCAGCAGTGGGATGCTGCTGCACCAAGCACATCGAATGGTGGCAGCGCGGTGGGATGCTCCTGCACCAAGCACATCAACTGGTGGCAGCGGTGGGATGCTGCTCCACCAAGCATATCAGCTGGTGGCAGCGGTGGGATGGTCCTGCACCAAGCACATCAACTGGTGGCAGCGGTGGGATGCTGCTCCACCAATCACATCAGCTGGTGGCAGCGGTGGGATGCTGCTCCACCAAGCACATCAGCTGGTGGCAGCGGTGGGATGCTGCTGCACCAAGCACATCAATTGGTGGCAGTGGTGGGATGCTGCAGCACCAAGCACGTCAACTGGTGGCAGCGATGGGATGCTGCTGCACCAAGCACATCAACTGGTGGCAGCGGTGGGATGCTGCTGTACCAAGCACATCGAATGGTGGCAGCGCGGTGGGCTGCTGCTGCACAAAGCACATCGAATGGTGGCAGGAGTGGGATGCTGTGGCACCAAGCACATCAACTGGTGGCAGCGGCGGGTTGCTGCTGCACCAAGCACATAAACTGGTGGCAGCGGTGGGATGCTGCTGCACCAAGCACGTAAACTGGTGGCAGTGGTGGGATGCTGCTGCACCAAGCACATAAACTGGTGGCAGCGGTGGGATGCTGCTGCACCAAGCAAATAAACTGGTGGAAGCGGTGTGATGCTGCTGCACCAAGTACATAAGCAGGTAGCAGTGGTGGGATGCTGCTGCACCAAGCAGATCAACTGGTGGCAGCGGTGGGATGCTGCTGCACCAGGCACATCAACTGGTGGCAGCAGTGGGATGCTGCTGCACCAAGCACATCAGCTGGTGGCAGCGGTGGGATGCTGCTGCACCAAGCACATCAATTGGTGGCAGTGGTGGGATGCTGCAGCACCAAGCACATCAGCTGGTGGCAGCGGTTGGATGCTGCTCCACCAAGCACATCAGCTGGTGGCAGCGGTGGGATGCTGCTGCACCAAGCACATCAATTGGTGGCAGTGGTGGGATGCTGCAGCACCAAGCACATCAACTGGTGGCAGCGATGGGATGCTGCTGCACCAAGAACATCGAATGGTGGCAGGAGTGGGATGCCGCTGCACCAAGCACATCAACTGGTGGCAGCGCTGGGATGCTGCTGCACAAAGCACATCGAATGGTGGCAGCGCGGTTGGATGCTGCTGCACTAAGCACATCGAATGGTGGCAGGAGTGGGATGTTGTGGCACCAAGCACATCAACTTTTGGCAGCGGCGGGATGCTGCTGCACCAAGCACATAAACTGGTGGCAGCGGTGGGATGCTGCTGCAGCGAGCACATAAACTGGTGGAAGCAGTGTGATGCTGCTGCACCAAGTACATAAGCAGGTGGGAGTGGTGGGATGCTGCTGCACCATGCACATCAGCTGGTGGCAGCGGTGGGATGCTGCTGCACCAAGCACATCAACTGGTGGCAGCGTTGGGATGCTGCTGCACCAAACACATCAATTGGTGGCAGTGGTGGGATGCTGCTGCACCAAGCACATAAATTGGTGGTAGCGGTGGGATGCTGCTGAGCACATAAACTTCTGGCAGCGGTAGGATGCTGCCGCACCAAGCACATCAGCTGGTAGCAGCAGTGGGATGCTGCCACAGCAAGCACATCACCTGGTGGCAGCGGTGGGATGCTGCCGCACCAAGCACATCAGCTGGTGGCAGCGGTGGGATGCTGCTGCACCAAGCACATCAGCTGGTGGCAGCAGTGGCATGCTGCTGCACCAAGCACATAAACTGGTGGCAGCGGTGGGATGCTGCTTCACCAAGCTCATAAACTGGTGGCAGCACCAAGCACATCAATTGGTGGCAGTGGTGGGATGCTGCAGCACCAAGCACATCAACTGGTGGCAGCGATGGGATGCTGCTACACCAAGCACATCAATTGGTGGCAGTGGTGGTATGCTGCTGTACCAAGCACATCGAATGGTGGCAGCGCGGTGGGATGCTGCTGCAGCAAGCACATCGAATGGCGGCAGCAGTTGGGATGCTGCAGCACCATGCACATAAACTTGTGGCAGCGGTGGGATGCTGCTGCAGCAAGCACATAAACTGGTGGCAGCGGTGGGATGCTCCTGCACCAAGCACATAAACTGGTGGCAGCGGTGGGATGCTCCTGCACCAAGCACATCAACTGGTGGCAGCGGTGGGATGCTGCTGCACCAAGCACATCAACTGGTGGCAGCGGTGGGATTCTGCTCCACCAAGCACATCAGCTGGTGGCAGTGGTGGGATGCTGCTGCACCAAGCACATCAGCTGGTGGCAGCGGTGGGATGCTGCTGCACCAAGCACATAAACTGATGGCAGCGGTGGGATGCTGCTGAGCGCATAAACTTGTGGCAGCAGTGGGATGCTGCTGCACCAAGCACATCAGCTGGTAGCAGCGGTGGGATGCCGCTGCACCAAGCACATCAGCAGGGGGCAGCGGTGGGATGCTGCTGCACCGAGCCCATATACTGGTGGCAGAGGTGGGATGCTGCTGCACCGAGCACATAAACTGGCTGCAGTTGCGGGATGCTGCTGCACCAAGCAAATAAACTGGTGGAAGCGGTGTGATGCTGCTGCACCAAGTATATAAGCAGGTAGCAGTGGTGGAATGCTGCTGCACCAAGCAGATCAACTGGTGGCAGCGGTGGGATGCTGCTGCACCAGGCACATCAACTGCTGGCAGCAGTGGGATGCTGCTGCACCAAGCACATCGAATGGTGGCAGCGCGGTGGGATGCTCCTGCACCAAGCACATCAACTGGTGGCAGCGGTGGGATGCTGCTCCACCAAGCATATCAGCTGGTGGCAGCGGTGGGATGGTCCTGCACCAAGCACATCAACTGGTGGCAGCGGTGGGATGCTGCTCCACCAATCACATCAGCTGGTGGCAGCTGGTGGTGGCGGATGCTGCTGCACCAAGCACATCAATTGGTGGCAGTGGTGGGATGCTGCAGCACCAAGCACGTCAACTGGTGGCAGCGATGGGATGCTGCTGCACCAAGCACATCAACTGGTGGCAGCGGTGGGATGCTGCTGTACCAAGCACATCGAATGGTGGCAGCGCGGTGGGCTGCTGCTGCACAAAGCACATCGAATGGTGGCAGGAGTGGGATGCTGTGGCACCAAGCACATCAACTGGTGGCAGCGGCGGGTTGCTGCTGCACCAAGCACATAAACTGGTGGCAGCGGTGGGATGCTGCTGCACCAAGCACGTAAACTGGTGGCAGTGGTGGGATGCTGCTGCACCAAGCAGATCAACTGGTGGCATCGGTGGGATGCTGCTGCACCAAGCACATCAGCTGGTGGCAGCGGTGGGATGCTGCTGCACCAAGCACATCAGCTGGTGGCAGCGGTGGGATGCTGCTGCACCAAGCAAATAAACTGGTGGAAGCGGTGTGATGCTGCTGCACCAAGTACATAAGCAGGTAACAGTGGTGGGATGCTGCTGCACCAAGCAGATCAACTGGTGGCAGCGGTGGGATGCTGCTGCACCAGGCACATCAACTGGTGGCAGCAGTGGGATGCTGCTGCACCAAGCACATCGAATGGTGGCAGCGCGGTGGGATGCTCCTGCACCAAGCACATCAACTGGTGGCAGCGGTGGGATGCTGCTCCACCAATCACATCAGCTGGTGGCAGCGGTGGGATGCTGCTCCACCAAGCACATCAGCTGGTGACAGCGGTGGGATGCTGCTGCACCAAGCACATCAATTGGTGGCAGTGGTGGGATGCTGCAGCACCAAGCACATCAACTGGTGGCAGCGATGGGATGCTGCTGCACCAAGAACATCGAATGGTGGCAGGAGTGGGATGCCGCTGCACCAAGCACATCAACTGGTGGCAGCGCAGGGATGCTGCTGCACAAAGCACATCGAATGGTGGCAGCGCGGTGGGATGCTGCTGCACCAAGCACATCGAATGGTGGCAGGAGTGGGATGTTGTGGCACCAAGCACATCAACTGGTGGCAGCGGCGGGATGCTGCTGCACCAAGCACATAAACTGGTGGCAGCGGTGGGATGCTGCTGCACCGAGCACATAAACTGGTGGAAGCGGTGTGATGCTGCTGCACCAAGTACATACACAGGTGGCAGTGGTGGGATGCTGCTGCACCATGCACATCAGCTGGTGGCAGCGGTGGGATGCTGCTGCACCAAGCACATCAACTGGTGGCAGCGGTGGGATGCTGCTGCACCAAGCACATCAATTGGTGGCAGTGGTGGGATGCTGCTGCACCAAGCACATAATCTGGTGCAGCGGTGGGATGCTGCTGCACCAAGCACATAAACTGGTGGCAGCGGTGGGATGCTGCTGCACCAAGCACATAAACTGGTGGCAGTGGTGGGATGCTGCTGCACCAAGCGGATCAACTGGTCGTAGCGGAGGGATGCTGCTGCACCAAGCACATCAACTGGTGGCGGCGCTGGAGTGCTGCTGCACCAAGCACATCAACTGGTGGCAGTAGTAGGATGCTGCTGCACCAAGCACATCAGCTGGTGGCAGCGGTGGGATGCTGCTGCACAAAGCACATCAACTGGTGGCAGCGGTGGGATGCTGCTGCACCAAGCACATCAACTGGTGGCAGCGGTGGGATGCTGCTCCACCAAGCACATCAGCTGGTGGCAGCGGTGGGATGCTCCTGCACCAAGCACATCAACTGGTGGCAGCGGTGGGATGCTGCTCCACCAATCACATCAGCTGGTGGCAGCGGTGGGATGCTGCTCCACCAAGCACATCAGCTGCTGGCAGCGGTGGGATGCTGCTGCACCAAGCACATCAATTGGTGGCAGTGGTGGGATGCTGCAGCACCAAGCACATCAACTGGTGGCAGCGATGGGATGCTGCTACACCAAGCACATCAATTGGTGGCAGTGGTGGTATGCTGCTGTACCAAGCACATCGAATGGTGGCAGCGCGGTGGGATGCTGCTGCAGCAAGCACATCGAATGGCGGCAGCAGTTGGGCTGCTGCAGCACCATGCACATAAACTTGTGGCAGCGGTGGGATGCTGCTGCAGCAAGCACATAAACTGGTGGCAGCGGTGGGATGCTCCTGCACCAAGCACATCAACTGGTGGCAGCGGTGGGATGCTGCTGCACCAAGCACATCAACTGGTGGCAGCGGTGGGATTCTGCTCCACCAAGCACATCAGCTGGTGGCAGTGGTGGGATGCTGCTGCACCAATCACATCAGCTAGTGGCAGCGGTGGGATGCTGCTGCACCAAGCACATCAGCTGGTGGCAGCGGTGGGATGCTGCTGCACCAAGCACATAAACTGTTGGCAGCGGTGGGATGCTGCTGAGCACATAAACTTGTGCCAGCGGTGGGATGCTGCTCCACCAAGCACATCAGCTAGTGGCAGCGGTGGGATGCTGCTGCAGCAAGCACATAAACTGGCGGCAGCAGTGGGATGCTGCTGCACCAAGCACATAAACTGGTGGCAGCGGTGGGATGCTGCTGCACCAAGCACATCAACTGGTGGCAGCGGTGGGATTCTGCTCCACCAAGCACATCAGCTCGTGGCAGCGGTGGGATGCTGCTGCACCAATCACATCAGCTGGTGGCAGCGGTGGGATGCTGCTGCACCAAGCACATCAGCTGGTGGCAGCAGTGGGATGCTGCTGCACCAAGCACATAAACTGATGGCAGCGGTGGGATGCTGCTGAGTGCATAAACTTGTGGCAGCAGTGGGATGCTGCTGCACCAAGCACATCAGCTGGTAGCAGCGGTGGGATGCCGCTGCACCAAGCACATCAGCAGGGGGCAGCGGTGGGATGCTGCTGCACCGAGCCCATATACTGGTGGCAGAGGTGGGATGCTGCTGCACCAAGCACATAAACTGGCGGCAGTTGCGGGATGCTGCTGCACCAAGCACATAAACTGGTGGCAGCGGTGGGATGCTGCTGCACCAAGCAAATAAACTGGTGGAAGCGGTGTGATGCTGCTGCACCAAGTACATAAGCAGGTAGCAGTGGTGGGATGCTGCTGCACCAAGCAGATCAACTGGTGGCAGCGGTGGGATGCTGCTGCACCAGGCACATCAACTGGTGGCAGCAGTGGGATGCTGCTGCACCAAGCACATCGAATGGTGGCAGCGCGGTGGGATGCTCCTGCCCCAAGCACATCAACTGGTGGCAGCGGTGGGATGCTGCTCCACCAATCACATCAGCTGGTGGCAGCGGTTGGATGCTGCTCCACCAAGCACATCAGCTGGTGGCAGCGGTGGGATGCTGCTGCACCAAGCACATCAATTGGTGGCAGTGGTGGGATGCTGCAGCACCAAGCACATCAACTGGTGGCAGCCATGGGATGCTGCTGCACCAAGAACATCGAATGGTGGCAGGAGTGGGATGCCGCTGCACCAAGCACATCAACTGGTGGCAGCGCTGGGATGCTGCTGCACAAAGCACATCGAATGGTGGCAGCGCGGTGGGATGCTGCTGCACCAAGCACATCGAATGGTGGCAGGAGTGGGATGTTGTGGCACCAAGCACATCAACTGGTGGCAGCGGCGGGATGCTGCTGCACCAAGCACATAAACTGGTGGCAGCGGTGGGATGCTGCTGCACCGAGCACATAAACTGGTGGAAGCGGTGTGATGCTGCTGCACCAAGTACATACGCAGGTGGCAGTGGTGGGATGCTGCTGCACCATGCACATCAGCTGGTGGCAGCGGTGGGATGCTGCTGCACCAAGCACATCAACTGGTGGCAGCGGTGGGATGCTGCTGCACCAAGCACATCAATTGGTGGCAGTGGTGGGATGCTGCTGCACCAAGCACATAATCTGGTGCAGCGGTGGGATGCTGCTGCACCAAGCACATAAACTGGTGGCAGCGGTGGGATGCTGCTGCACCAAGCACATAAACTGGTGGCAGTGGTGGGATGCTGCTGCACCAAGCAGATCAACTGGTCGTAGCGGAGGGATGCTGCTGCACCAAGCACATCAACCGGTGGCGGCGCTGGAGTGCTGCTGCACCAAGCACATCAACTGGTGGCAGCGGTGGGATGCTGCTGCACAAAGCACATCAACTGGTAGCAGCGGTGGGATGCTGCTGCACCAAGCACATCAACTGGTGGCAGCGGTGGGATGCTGCTCCACCAAGCACATCAGCTGGTGGCAGCGGTGGGATGCTCCTGCACCAAGCACATCAACTGGTGGCAGCGGTGGGATGCTGCTCCACCAATCACATCAGCTGGTGGCAGCGGTGGGATGCTGCTCCACCAAGCACATCAGCTGGTGGCAGCGGTGGGATGCTGCTGCACCAAGCACATCAATTGGTGGCAGTGGTGGGATGCTGCAGCACCAAGCACATCAACTGGTGGCAGCGATGGGATGCTGCTACACCAAGCACATCAATTGGTGGCAGTGGTGGTATGCTGCTGTACCAAGCACATCGAATGGTGGCAGCGCGGTGGGATGCTGCTGCAGCAAGCACATCGAATGGCGGCAGCAGTTGGGATGCTGCAGCACCATGCACATAAACTTGTGGCAGCGGTGGGATGCTGCTGCAGCAAGCACATAAACTGGTGGCAGCGGTGGGATGCTCCTGCACCAAGCACATCAACTGGTGGCAGCGGTGGGATGCTGCTGCACCAAGCACATCAACTGGTGGCAGCGGTGGGATTCTGCTCCACCAAGCACATCAGCTGGTGGCAGTGGTGGGATGCTGCTGCACCAATCACATCAGCTAGTGGCAGCGGTGGGATGCTGCTGCACCAAGCACATCAGCTGGTGGCAGCGGTGGGATGCTGCTGCACCAAGCACATAAACTGTTGGCAGCGGTGGGATGCTGCTGAGCACATAAACTTGTGCCAGCGGTGGGATGCTGCTCCACCAAGCACATCAGCTAGTGGCAGCGGTGGGATGCTGCTGCAGCAAGCACATAAACTGGCGGCAGGAGTGGGATGCTGCTCCACCAAGCACATCAGCTCGTGGCAGCGGTGGGATGCTGCTGCACCAATCACATCAGCTGGTGGCAGCGGTGGGATGCTGCTGCACCAAGCACATCAGCTGGTGGCAGCAGTGGGATGCTGCTGCACCAAGCACATAAACTGATGGCAGCGGTGGGATGCTGCTGAGTGCATAAACTTGTGGCAGCAGTGGGATGCTGCTGCACCAAGCACATCAGCTGGTAGCAGAGGTGGGATGCCGCTGCACCAAGCACATCAGCAGGGGGCAGCGGTGGGATGCTGCTGCACCGAGCCCATATACTGGTGGCAGAGGTGGGATGCTGCTGCACCAAGCACATAAACTGGCGGCAGTTGCGGGATGCTGCTGCACCAAGCACATAAACTGGTGGCAGCGGTGGGATGCTGCTGCACCAAGCAAATAAACTGGTGGAAGCGGTGTGATGCTGCTGCACCAAGTACATAAGCAGGTAGCAGTGGTGGGATGCTGCTGCACCAAGCAGATCAACTGGTGGCAGCGGTGGGATGCTGCTGCACCAGGCACATCAACTGGTGGCAGCAGTGGGAAGCTGCTGCACCAAGCACATCAGCTGGTGGCAGCGGTGGGATGCTGCTGCACCAAGCACATCAATTGGTGGCAGTGGTGGGATGCTGCAGCACCAAGCACATCAGCTGGTGGCAGCGGTTGGATGCTGCTCCACCAAGCACATCAGCTGGTGGCAGCGGTGGGATGCTGCTGCACCAAGCGCATCAATTGGTGGCAGTGGTGGGATGCTGCAGCACCAAGCACATCAACTGGTGGCAGCGATGGGATGCTGCTGCACCAAGAACATCGAATGGTGGCAGGAGTGGGATGCCGCTGCACCAAGCACATCAACTGGTGGCAGCGCTGGGATGCTGCTGCACAAAGCACATCGAATGGTGGCAGCGCGGTTGGATGCTGCTGCACTAAGCACATCGAATGGTGGCAGGAGTGGGATGTTGTGGCACCAAGCACATCAACTGGTGGCAGCGGCGGGATGCTGCTGCACCGAGCACATAAACTGGTGGCAGCGGTGGGATGCTGCTGCAGCGAGCACATAAACTGGTGGAAGCAGTGTGATGCTGCTGCACCAAGTACATAAGCAGGTGGCAGTGGTGGGATGCTGCTGCACCATGCACATCAGCTGGTCGCAGCGGTGGGATGCTGCTGCACCAAGCACATCAACTGGTGGCAGCGTTGGGATGCTGCTGCACCAAGCACATCAATTGGTGGCAGTGGTGGGATGCTGCTGCACCAAGCACATAAATTGGTGGTAGCGGTGGGATGCTGCTGAGCACATAAACTTCTGGCAACGGTAGGATGCTGCCGCACCAAGCACATCAGCTGGTAGCAGCAGTGGGATGCTGCCACAGCAAGCACATCACCTGGTGGCAGCGGTGGGATGCTGCCGCACCAAGCACATCAGCTGGTGGCAGCGGTGGGATGCTGCTGCACCAAGCACATCAGCTGGTGGCAGCAGTGGCATGCTGCTGCACCAAGCACATAAACTGGTGGCAGCGGTGGGATGCTGCTTCACCAAGCTCATAAACTGGTGGCAGCACCAAGCACATCAATTGGTGGCAGTGGTGGGATGCTGCAGCACCAAGCACATCAACTGGTGGCAGCGATGGGATGCTGCTACACCAAGCACATCAATTGGTGGCAGTGGTGGTATGCTGCTGTACCAAGCACATCGAATGGTGGCAGCGCGGTGGGATGCTGCTGCAGCAAGCACATCGAATGGCGGCAGCAGTTGGGATGCTGCAGCACCATGCACATAAACTTGTGGCAGCGGTGGGATGCTGCTGCAGCAAGCACATAAACTGGTGGCAGCGGTGGGATGCTCCTGCACCAAGCACATCAACTGGTGGCAGCGGTGGGATGCTGCTGCACCAAGCACATCAACTGGTGGCAGCGGTGGGATTCTGCTCCACCAAGCACATCAGCTCGTGGCAGCGGTGGGATGCTGCTGCACCAATCACATCAGCTGGTGGCAGCGGTGGGATGCTGCTGCACCAAGCACATCAGCTGGTGGCAGCAGTGGGATGCTGCTGCACCAAGCACATAAACTGATGGCAGCGGTGGGATGCTGCTGAGTGCATAAACTTGTGGCAGCAGTGGGATGCTGCTGCACCAAGCACATCAGCTGGTAGCAGCGGTGGGATGCCGCTGCACCAAGCACATCAGCAGGGGGCAGCGGTGGGATGCTGCTGCACCGAGCCCATATACTGGTGGCAGAGGTGGGATGCTGCTGCACCAAGCACATCAACTGGCGGCAGTTGCGGGATGCTGCTGCACCAAGCACATAAACTGGTGGCAGCGGTGGGATGCTGCTGCACCAAGCAAATAAACTGGTGGAAGCGGTGTGATGCTGCTGCACCAAGTACATAAGCAGGTAGCAGTGGTGGGATGCTGCTGCACCAAGCAGATCAACTGGTGGCAGCGGTGGGATGCTGCTGCACCAGGCACATCAACTGGTGGCAGCAGTGGGATGCTGCTGCACCAAGCACATCGAATGGTGGCAGCGCGGTGGGATGCTCCTGCCCCAAGCACATCAACTGGTGGCAGCGGTGGGATGCTGCTCCACCAATCAGATCAGCTGGTGGCAGCGGTTGGATGCTGCTCCACCAAGCACATCAGCTGGTGGCAGCGGTGGGATGCTGCTGCACCAAGCACATCAATTGGTGGCAGTGGTGGGATGCTGCAGCACCAAGCACATCAACTGGTGGCAGCGATGGGATGCTGCTGCACCAAGAACATCGAATGGTGGCAGGAGTGGGATGCCGCTGCACCAAGCATGTCAACTGGTGGCAGCGCTGGGATGCTGCTGCACAAAGCACATCGAATGGTGGCAGCGCGGTTGGATGCTGCTGCACTAAGCACATCGAATGGTGGCAGGAGTGGGATGTTGTGGCACCAAGCACATCAACTGGTGGCAGCGGCGGGATGCTGCTGCACCAAGCACATAAACTGGTGGCAGCGGTGGGATGCTGCTGCACCGAGCACATAAACTGGTGGAAGCGGTGTGATGCTGCTGCACCAAGTACATAAGCAGGTGGCAGTGGTGGGATGCTGCTGCACCATGCACATCAGCTGGTGGCAGCGGTGGGATGCTGCTGCACCAAGCACATCAACTGGTGGCAGCGGTGGGATGCTGCTGCACCAAGCACATCAATTGGTGGCAGTGGTGGGATGCTGCTGCACCAAGCACATAAATTGGTGGTAGCGGTGGGATGCTGCTGAGCACATAAACTTCTGGCAGCGGTAGGATGCTGCGGCACCAAGCACATCAGCTGGTAGCAGCAGTGGGATGCTGCCACAGCAAGCACATCACCTGGTGGCAGCGGTGGGATGCTGCCGCACCAAGCACATCAGCTGGTGGCAGCGGTGGGATGCTGCTGCACCAAGCACATCAGCTGGTGGCAGCAGTGGCATGCTGCTGCGCCAAGCACATAAACTGGTGGCAGCGGCGGGATGCTGCTTCACCAAGCTCATAAACTGGTGGCAGCGGTGGGATGCTGCTGCACCAAGCACATAAACTGGTGGAAGCGGTGTGATGCTGCTGCACCAAGTACATAAGCAGGTAGCAGTGGTGGGATGCTGCTGCACCAAGCAGATCAACTGGTGGCAGCGGTGGGATGCTGCTGCACCAGGCACATCAACTGGTGGCAGCAGTGGGATGCTGCTGCACCAAGCACATCGAATGGTGGCAGCGCGGTGGGATGCTCCTGCACCAAGCACATCAACTGGTGGCAGCGGTGGGATGCTGCTCCACCAAGCACATCAGCTGGTGGCAGCGGTGGGATGCTGCTGCACCAAGCACATCAATTGGTGGCAGTGGTGGGATGCTGCAGCACCAAGCACATCAACTGTTGGCAGCGATGGGATGCTGCTGCACCAAGAACATCGAATGGTGGCAGGAGTGGGATGCCGCTGCACCAAGCACATCAACTGGTGGCAGCGCTGGGATGCTGCTGCACAAAGCACATCGAATGGTGGCAGCGCGGTTGGATGCTGCTGCACTAAGCACATCGAATGGTGGCAGGAGTGGGATGTTGTGGCACCAAGTACATCAACTGGTGGCAGCGGCGGGATGCTGCTGCACCAAGCACATAAACTGGTGGCAGCGGTGGGATGCTGCTGCACCGAGCACATAAACTGGTGGAAGCGGTGTGATGCTGCTGCACCAAGTACATAAGCAGGTGGCAGTGGTGGGATGCTGCTGCACCATGCACATCAGCTGGTGGCAGCGGTGGGATGCTGCTGCACCAAGCACATCAACTGGTGGCAGCGGTGGGATGCTGCTGCACCAAGCACATCAATTGGTGGCAGTGGTGGGATGCTGCTGCACCAAGCACATAAATTGGTGGTAGCGGTGGGATGCTGCTGAGCACATAAACTTCTGGCAGCGGTAGGATGCTGCGGCACCAAGCACATCAGCTGGTAGCAGCAGTGGGATGCTGCCACAGCAAGGACATCACCTGGTGGCAGCGGTGGGATGCTGCCGCACCAAGCACATCAGCTGGTGGCAGCGGTGGGATGCTGCTGCACCAAGCACATCAGCTGGTGGCAGCAGTGGCATGCTGCTGCACCAAGCGCATAAACTGGTGGCAGCGGTGGGATGCTGCTTCACCAAGCTCATAAACTGGTGGCAGTGGTGGGATGCTGCTGCACGAAGCACATAAACTGGTGGCAGCAGTGGGATGCTGCTGCACCAAGCACATAAACTGGTGGCAGCGGTGGGATGTGGCTGCACCAAGCACATAAAGTGGTGGCAGTGGTGGGACGCTGCTGCACCAAGCACATCAACTGGTGGCAGTGGTGGGATGCTGCTGCACCAAGCACATCAATTGGTGGCAGTGGTGGGATGCTGCAGCACCAAGCACATCAACTGGTGGCAGCGATGGGATGCTGCTGCACCAAGCACATCAACTGGTGGCAGCAGTGGGATGCTGCTGCACCTAGCACATCGAATGGTGGCAGCGCGGTGGGATGCTGCTGCACCAAGCACATAAAGTGGTGGCAGCGGTGGAGTGCTGCTGCACCAAGCAAACAAACTGGTGGCAGCGGTGGGATGCTGCTGTACCAAGCACATCGAATGGTGGCAGCGCGTTGGGATGCTGCTGCACCAAGCACATCGAATGGTGGCAGGAGTGGGATGCTGTGGCACCAAGCACATCTACTGGTGGCAGCGGCGGGATGCTGCTGCACCAAGCACATTAACTGGTGGCAGAGGTGAGATGCTGCTGCACCAAGCACATAAACTGGTGGCAGAGGTGGGATGCTGCTGTACCAAGCACATCGAATGGTGGCAGCGCGGTGGGATGCTGCTGCACCAAGCACATCGAATGGTGGCAGGAGTGGGATGCTGTGGCACCAAGCACATCTACTGGTGGCAGCGGCGGGATGCTGCTGCACCAAGCACATTAACTGGTGGCAGCGGTGAGATGCTGCTGCACCAAGCACATAAACTGGTGGCAGTGGTGGGATGCTGCTGCACCAAGCACATCAATTGGTGGCAGTGGTGGGATGCCGCTGCACCAAGCACATCAACTGGTGGCAGCGGTGGGATGCTGCTGCACCAAGCAGATCAACTGGTCGTAGCGGACGGATGCTGCTGCACCAAGCACATCAACTGGTGGTGGCGGTGGGGTGCTGCTGCACGAAGCCCATCAACTGGTGGCAGCGGTGGGATGCTGCTGCACCAAGCACATCAGCTGGTGGCAGCGGTGGGATGCTGCTACACCAAGCACATCAATTGGTGGCAGTGGTGGTATGCTGCTGTACCAAGCACATCGAATGGTGGCAGCGCGGTGGGATGCTGCTGCAGCAAGCACATCAAATGGTGGCAGCAGTTGGGATGCTGCAGCACCATGCACATAAACTTGTGGCAGCGGTGGGATGCTGCTGCAGCAAGCACATAAACTGGTGGCAGCGGTGGGATGCTCCTGCACCAAGCACATCAACTGGTGGCAGCGGTGGGATGCTGCTGCACCAAGCACATCAACTGGTGGCAGCGGTGGGATTCTGCTCCTCCAAGCACATCAGCTGGTGGCAGTGGTGGGATGCTGCTGACACAAGCACATAAACTGGCGGCAGCAGTGGGATGCTGCTGCACCAAGCACATAAACTGGTGGCAGCGGTGGGATGCTGCTGCACCAAGCACATCAACTGGTGGCAGCGGTGGGATTCTGCTCCACCAAGCACATCAGCTCGTGGCAGCGGTGGGATGCTGCTGCACCAATCACATCAGCTGGTGGCAGCGGTGGGATGCTGCTGCACCAAGCACATCAGCTGGTGGCAGCGGTGGGATGCCGCTGCACCAAGCACATCAGCAGGGGGCAGCGGTGGGATGCTGCTGCACCGGGCCCATATACTGGTGGCAGAGGTGGATGCTGCTGCACCAAGCACATAAACTGGCGGCAGTTGCGGGATGCGGCTGCACCAAGCACATAAACTGGTGGCAGCAGTGGGGTGCTGCTGCACCAAGCAAATAAACTGGTGGAAGCGGTGTGATGCTGCTGCACCAAGCAGATCAACTGGTGGCAGCGGTGGGATGCTGCTGCACCAGGCACATCAACTGGTGGCAGCAGTGGGATGCTGCTGCACCAAGCACATCGAATGGTGGCAGCGCGGTGGGATGCTCCTGTACCAAGCACATCAACTGGTGGCAGCGGTGGGATGCTGCTCCACCAATCACATCAGCTGGTGGCAGCGGTGGGATGCTGCTCCACCAAGCACATCAGCTGGTGGCAGCGGTGGGATGCTGCTGCACCAAGCACATCAATTGGTGGCAGTGGTGGGATGCTGCAGCACCAAGCACATCAACTGGTGGCAGCGATGGGATGCTGCTGCACCAAGAACATCGAATGGTGGCAGGAGTGGGATGCCGCTGCACCAAGCACATCAACTGGTGGCAGCGCTGGGATGCTGCTGCACAAAGCACATCGAATGGTGGCAGCGCGGTGGGATGCTGCTGCACCAAGCACATCGAATGGTGGCAGGAGTGGGATGTTGTGGCACCAAGCACATCAACTGGCGGCAGCGGCGGGATGCTGCTGCACCAAGCACATAAACTGGTGGCAGCGGTGGGATGCTGCTGCACCGAGCACATAAACTGGTGGAAGCGGTGTGATGCTGCTGCACCAAGTACATAAGCAGGTGGCAGCGGTGGGATGCTGCTGCACCATGCACATCATCTGGGGGCAGTGGTGGGATGCTGCTTCACCAAGCACAACAACTGGTGGCAGCGGTGGGATGCTCCTGCACCAAGCACATCAATTGGTGGCAGTGGTGGGATGCTGCTGCACCAAGCACATAATCTGGTGCAGCGGTGGGATGCGGCTGCACCAAGCACATAAACTGGTGGCAGCGGTGGGATGCTGCTGCACCAAGCACATAAACTGGTGGCAGTGGTGGGATGCTGCTGCACCAAGCAGATCAACTGGTCGTAGCGGAGGGATGCTGCTGCACCAAGCACATCAACTGGTGGCAGTAGTAGGATGCTGCTGCACCAAGCACATCAGCTGGTGACAGCGGTGGGATGCTGCTGCACAAAGCACATCAACTGGTGGCAGCAGTGGGATGCTGCTGCACCAAGCACATCAACTGGTGGCAGCGGTGGGATGCTGCTCCACCAAGCACATCAGCTGGTGGCAGCGGTGGGATGCTCCTGCACCAAGCACATCAACTGGTGGCAGCGGTGGGATGCTGCTCCACCAATCACATCAGCTGGTGGCAGCGGTGGGATGCTGCTCCACCAAGCACATCAGCTGGTGGCAGCGGTGGGATGCTGCTGCACCAAGCACATCAATTGGTGGCAGTGGTGGGATGCTGCAGCACCAAGCACATCAAATGGTGGCAGCGATGGGATGCTGCTACACCAAGCACATCAATTGGTGGCAGTGGTGGTATGCTGCTGTACCAAGCACATCGAATGGTGGCAGCGCGGTGGGATGCTGCTGCAGCAAGCACATCGAATGGCGGCAGCAGTTGGGATGCTGCAGCACCATGCACATAAACTTGTGGCACCGGTGGGATGCTGCTGCAGCAAGCACATAAACTGGTGGCAGCGGTGGGATGCTCCTGCACCAAGCACATCAACTGGTGGCAGCGGTGGGATGCTGCTGCACCAAGCACATCAACTGGTGGCAGCGGTGGGATTCTGCTCCACCAAGCACATCAGCTGGTGGCAGTGGTGGGATGCTGGTGCACCAATCACATCAGCTAGTGGCAGCGGTGGGATGCTGCTGCACCAAGCACATCAGCTGGTGGCAGCGGTGGGATGCTGCTGCACCTAGCACATAAACTGTTGGCAGCGGTGGGATGCTGCTGAGCACATAAACTTGTGCCAGCGGTGGGATGCTGCTCCACCAAGCACATCAGCTAGTGGCAGCGGTGGGATGCTGCTGCTGCAAGCACATAAACTGGCGGCAGCAGTGGGATGCTGCTGCACCAAGCAGATAAACTGGTGGCAGCGGTGGGATGCTGCTGCACCAAGCACATCAACTGGTGGCAGCGGTGGGATTCTGCTCCACCAAGCACATCAGCTCGTGGCAGCGGTGGGATGCTGCTGCACCAATCACATCAGCTGGTGGCAGTGGTGGGATGCTGCTGCACCAAGCACATCAGCTGGTGGCAGCGGTGGGATGCTGCTGCACCAAGCACATAAACTGATGGCAGCGGTGGGATGCTGCTGAGCGCATAAACTTGTGGCAGCAGTGGGATGCTGCTGCACCAAGCACATCAGCTGGTAGCAGCGGTGGGATGCCGCTGCACCAAGCACATCAGCAGGGGGCAGCGGTGGGATGCTGCTGCACCGAGCCCATATACTGGTGGCAGAGGTGGGATGCTGCTGCACCAAGCACATAAACTGGCGGCAGTTGCGGGATGCTGCTGCACCAAGCACATAAACTGGTGGCAGCGGTGGGATGCTGCTGCACCAAGCAAATAAACTGGTAGAAGCGCTGTGATGCTGCTGCACCAAGTATATAAGCAGGTAGCAGTGGTGGGATGCTGCGGCACCAAGCAGATCAACTGGTGGCAGCGGTGGGATGCTGCTGCACCAGGCACATCAACTGGTGGCAGCAGTGGGATGCTGCTGCACCAAGCACATCGAATGGTGGCAGCGCGGTGGGATGCTCCTGCACAAAGCACATCAACTGGTGGCAGCGGTGGGATGCTGCTCTACGAATCACATCAGCTGGTGGCAGCGGTGGGATGCTGCTCCACCAAGCACATCAGCTGGTGGCAGCGGTGGGATGCTGCTGCACCAAGCACATCAATTGGTGTCAGTGGTGGGATGCTGCAGCACCAAGCACATCAACTGGTGGCAGCGATGGGATGCTGCTGCACCAAGAACATCGAATGGTGGCAGGAGTGGGATGCCACTGCACCAAGCACATCAACTGGTGGCAGCGCTGGGATGCTGCTGCACAAAGCACATCGAATGGTGGCAGCGCGGTTGGATGCTGCTGCACTAAGCACATCGAATGGTGGCAGGAGTGGGATGTTGTGGCACCAAGCACATCAACTGGTGGCAGCGGCGGGATGCTGCTGCACCAAGCACATAAACTGGTGGCAGCGGTGGGATGCTGCTGCACCGAGCACATAAACTGGTGGAAGCGGTGTGATGCTGCTGCACCAAGTACATAAGCAGGTGGCAGTGGTGGGATGCTGCTGCACCATGCACATCAGCTGGTGGCAGCGGTGGGATGCTGCTGCACCAAGCACATCAACTGGTGGCAGCGGTGGGATGCTGCTGCACCAAGCACATCAATTGGTGGCAGTGGTGGGATGCTGCTGCACCAAGCACATAAATTGGTGGTAGCGGTGGGATGCTGCTGAGCACATAAACTTCTGGCAGCGGTAGGATGCTGCGGCACCAAGCACATCAGCTGGTAGCAGCAGTGGGATGCTGCCACAGCAAGCACATCACCTGGTGGCAGCGGTGGGATGCTGCCGCACCAAGCACATCAGCTGGTGGCAGCGGTGGGATGCTGCTGCACCAAGCACATCAGCTGGTGGCAGCAGTGGCATGCTGCTGCACCAAGCACATAAACTGGTGGCACCGGTGGGATGCTGCTTCACCAAGCTCATAAACTGGTGGCAGCGGTGGGATGCTGCTGCACCAAGCACATAAACTGGTGGCAGCAGTGGGATGCTGCTGCACCAAGCACATAAACTGGTGGCAGCGGTGGGATGCGGCTGCACCAAGCACATAAAGTGGTGGCAGTGGTGGGATGCTGCTGCACCAAGCACATCAACTGGTGGCAGTGGTGGGATGCTGCTGCACCAAGCACATCAATTGGTGGGAGTAGTGGGATGCTGCATCACCAAGCACATCAACTGGTGGCAGCGATGGGATGCTGCTGCACCAAGCACATCAACTGGTGGCAGCAGTGGGATGCTGCTGCACCTAGCACATCGAATGGTGGCAGCGCGGTGGGATGCTGCTGCACCAAGCACATAAACTGGTGGCAGCAGTGGAGTGCTGCTGCACCAAGCAAACAAACTGGTGGAAGCGGTGGGAGGCTGCTGCACCAAGTACATAAACAGGTGGCAGTGGTGGGATGCTGCTGCACCAAGCACATCAACTGGTGGCAGCGGTGGGATGCTGCTGTACCAAGCACATCGAATGGTGGCAGGAGTGGGATGCTGTGGCACCAAGCACATCGACTGGTGGCAGCGGCGGGATGCTGCTGCACCAAGCACATAAACTGGTGGCAGCGGTGAGGTGCTGCTGCACCAAGCACATAAACTGGTGGCAGTGGTGGGATGCTGCTGCACCAAGCAGATGAACTGGTGGCAGCGGTGGGATGCTGGTGCACCAAGCACATCGAATGGTGGCAGCGCGGTGGGATGCTCCTGCACCAAGCACATCAACTGGTGGCAGCGGTGGGATGCTGCTCTACCAATCACATCAGCTGGTGGCAGCGGTGGGATGCTGCTCCACCAAGCACATCAGCTGGTGGCAGCAGTGGGATGCTGCTGCACCTAGCACATCGAATGGTGGCAGCGCGGTGGGATGCTGCTGCACCAAGCACATAAAGTGGTGGCAGCGGTGGAGTGCTGCTGCACCAAGCAAACAAACTGGTGGCAGCGGTGGGATGCTGCTGTACCAAGCACATCGAATGGTGGCAGCGCGTTGGGATGCTGCTGCACCAAGCACATCGAATGGTGGCAGGAGTGGGATGCTGTGGCACCAAGCACATCTACTGGTGGCAGCGGCGGGATGCTGCTGCACCAAGCACATTAACTGGTGGCAGAGGTGAGATGCTGCTGCACCAAGCACATAAACTGGTGGCAGCGGTGGGATGCTGCTGTACCAAGCACATCGAATGGTGGCAGCGCGGTGGGATGCTGCTGCACCAAGCACATCGAATGGTGGCAGGAGTGGGATGCTGTGGCACCAAGCACATCTACTGGTGGCAGCGGCGGGATGCTGCTGCACCAAGCACATTAACTGGTGGCAGCGGTGAGATGCTGCTGCACCAAGCACATAAACTGGTGGCAGTGGTGGGATGCTGCTGCACCAAGCACATCAATTGGTGGCAGTGGTGGGATGCCGCTGCACCAAGCACATCAACTGGTGGCAGCGGTGGGATGCTGCTGCACCAAGCAGATCAACTGGTCGTAGCGGACGGATGCTGCTGCACCAAGCACATCAACTGGTGGTGGCGGTGGGGTGCTGCTGCACGAAGCCCATCAACTGGTGGCAGCGGTGGGATGCTGCTGCACCAAGCACATCAGCTGGTGGCAGCGGTGGGATGCTGCTACACCAAGCACATCAATTGGTGGCAGTGGTGGTATGCTGCTGTACCAAGCACATCGAATGGTGGCAGCGCGGTGGGATGCTGCTGCAGCAAGCACATCAAATGGTGGCAGCAGTTGGGATGCTGCAGCACCATGCACATAAACTTGTGGCAGCGGTGGGATGCTGCTGCAGCAAGCACATAAACTGGTGGCAGCGGTGGGATGCTCCTGCACCAAGCACATCAACTGGTGGCAGCGGTGGGATGCTGCTGCACCAAGCACATCAACTGGTGGCAGCGGTGGGATTCTGCTCCTCCAAGCACATCAGCTGGTGGCAGTGGTGGGATGCTGCTGACACAAGCACATAAACTGGCGGCAGCAGTGGGATGCTGCTGCACCAAGCACATAAACTGGTGGCAGCGGTGGGATGCTGCTGCACCAAGCACATCAACTGGTGGCAGCGGTGGGATTCTGCTCCACCAAGCACATCAGCTCGTGGCAGCGGTGGGATGCTGCTGCACCAATCACATCAGCTGGTGGCAGCGGTGGGATGCTGCTGCACCAAGCACATCAGCTGGTGGCAGCGGTGGGATGCCGCTGCACCAAGCACATCAGCAGGGGGCAGCGGTGGGATGCTGCTGCACCGGGCCCATATACTGGTGGCAGAGGTGGGATGCTGCTGCACCAAGCACATAAACTGGCGGCAGTTGCGGGATGCGGCTGCACCAAGCACATAAACTGGTGGCAGCAGTGGGATGCTGCTGCACCAAGCAAATAAACTGGTGGAAGCGGTGTGATGCTGCTGCACCAAGCAGATCAACTGGTGGCAGCGGTGGGATGCTGCTGCACCAGGCACATCAACTGGTGGCAGCAGTGGGATGCTGCTGCACCAAGCACATCGAATGGTGGCAGCGCGGTGGGATGCTCCTGTACCAAGCACATCAACTGGTGGCAGCGGTGGGATGCTGCTCCACCAATCACATCAGCTGGTGGCAGCGGTGGGATGCTGCTCCACCAAGCACATCAGCTGGTGGCAGCGGTGGGATGCTGCAGCACCAAGCACATCAACTGGTGGCAGCGATGGGATGCTGCTGCACCAAGAACATCGAATGGTGGCAGGAGTGGGATGCCGCTGCACCAAGCACATCAACTGGTGGCAGCGCTGGGATGCTGCTGCACAAAGCACATCGAATGGTGGCAGCGCGGTGGGATGCTGCTGCACCAAGCACATCGAATGGTGGCAGGAGTGGGATGTTGTGGCACCAAGCACATCAACTGGCGGCAGCGGCGGGATGCTGCTGCACCAAGCACATAAACTGGTGGAAGCGGTGTGATGCTGCTGCACCAAGTACATAAGCAGGTGGCAGCGGTGGGATGCTGCTGCACCATGCACATCATCTGGGGGCAGTGGTGGGATGCTGCTTCACCAAGCACAACAACTGGTGGCAGCGGTGGGATGCTCCTGCACCAAGCACATCAATTGGTGGCAGTGGTGGGATGCTGCTGCACCAAGCACATAATCTGGTGCAGCGGTGGGATGCGGCTGCACCAAGCACATAAACTGGTGGCAGCGGTGGGATGCTGCTGCACCAAGCACATAAACTGGTGGCAGTGGTGGGATGCTGCTGCACCAAGCAGATCAACTGGTCGTAGCGGAGGGATGCTGCTGCACCAAGCACATCAACTGGTGGCGGCGCTGGAGTGCTGCTGCACCAAGCACATCAACTGGTGGCAGTAGTAGGATGCTGCTGCACCAAGCACATCAGCTGGTGACAGCGGTGGGATGCTGCTGCACAAAGCACATCAACTGGTGGCAGCAGTGGGATGCTGCTGCACCAAGCACATCAACTGGTGGCAGCGGTGGGATGCTGCTCCACCAAGCACATCAGCTGGTGGCAGCGGTGGGATGCTCCTGCACCAAGCACATCAACTGGTGGCAGCGGTGGGATGCTGCTCCACCAATCACATCAGCTGGTGGCAGCGGTGGGATGCTGCTCCACCAAGCACATCAGCTGGTGGCAGCGGTGGGATGCTGCTGCACCAAGCACATCAATTGGTGGCAGTGGTGGGATGCTGCAGCACCAAGCACATCAAATGGTGGCAGCGATGGGATGCTGCTACACCAAGCACATCAATTGGTGGCAGTGGTGGTATGCTGCTGTACAAAGCACATCGAATGGTGGCAGCGCGGTGGGATGCTGCTGCAGCAAGCACATCGAATGGCGGCAGCAGTTGGGATGCTGCAGCACCATGCACATAAACTTGTGGCACCGGTGGGATGCTGCTGCAGCAAGCACATAAACTGGTGGCAGCGGTGGGATGCTCCTGCACCAAGCACATCAACTGGTGGCAGCGGTGGGATGCTGCTGCACCAAGCACATCAACTGGTGGCAGCGGTGGGATTCTGCTCCACCAAGCACATCAGCTGGTGGCAGTGGTGGGATGCTGGTGCACCAATCACATTAGCTAGTGGCAGCGGTGGGATGCTGCTGCACCAAGCACATCAGCTGGTGGCAGCGGTGGGATGCTGCTGCACCTAGCACATAAACTGTTGGTAGCGGTGGGATGCTGCTGAGCACATAAACTTGTGCCAGCGGTGGGATGCTGCTCCACCAAGCACATCAGCTAGTGGCAGCGGTGGGATGCTGCTGCAGCAAGCACATAAACTGGCGGCAGCAGTGGGATGCTGCTGCACCAAGCAGATAAACTGGTGGCAGCGGTGGGATGCTGCTGCACCAAGCACATCAACTGGTGGCAGCGGTGGGATTCTGCTCCACCAAGCACATCAGCTCGTGGCAGCGGTGGGATGCTGCTGCACCAATCACATCAGCTGGTGGCAGTGGTGGGATGCTGCTGCACCAAGCACATCAGCTGGTGGCAGCGGTGGGATGCTGCTGCACCAAGCACATAAACTGATGGCAGCGGTGGGATGCTGCTGAGCGCATAAACTTGTGGCAGCAGTGGGATGCTGCTGCACCAAGCACATCAGCTGGTAGCAGCGGTGGGATGCCGCTGCACCAAGCACATCAGCAGGGGGCAGCGGTGGGATGCTGCTGCACCGAGCCCATATACTGGTGGCAGAGGTGGGATGCTGCTGCACCAAGCACATAAACTGGCGGCAGTTGCGGGATGCTGCTGCACCAAGCACATAAACTGGTGGCAGCGGTGGGATGCTGCTGCACCAAGCAAATAAACTGGTAGAAGCGCTGTGATGCTGCTGCACCAAGTATATAAGCAGGTAGCAGTGGTGGGATGCTGCGGCACCAAGCAGATCAACTGGTGGCAGCGGTGGGATGCTGCTGCACCAGGCACATCAACTGGTGGCAGCAGTGGGATGCTGCTGCACCAAGCACATCGAATGGTGGCAGCGCGGTGGGATGCTCCTGCACCAAGCACATCAACTGGTGGCAGCGGTGGGATGCTGCTCTACGAATCACATCAGCTGGTGGCAGCGGTGGGATGCTGCTCCACCAAGCACATCAGCTGGTGGCAGCGGTGGGATGCTGCTGCACCAAGCACATCAATTGGTGGCAGTGGTGGGATGCTGCAGCACCAAGCACATCAACTGGTGGCAGCGATGGGATGCTGCTGCACCAAGAACATCGAATGGTGGCAGGAGTGGGATGCCACTGCACCAAGCACATCAACTGGTGGCAGCGCTGGGATGCTGCTGCACAAAGCACATCGAATGGTGGCAGCGCGGTTGGATGCTGCTGCACTAAGCACATCGAATGGTGGCAGGAGTGGGATGTTGTGGCACCAAGCACATCAACTGGTGGCAGCGGCGGGATGCTGCTGCACCAAGCACATAAACTGGTGGCAGCGGTGGGATGCTGCTGCACCGAGCACATAAACTGGTGGAAGCGGTGTGATGCTGCTGCACCAAGTACATAAGCAGGTGGCAGTGGTGGGATGCTGCTGCACCATGCACATCAGCTGGTGGCAGCGGTGGGATGCTGCTGCACCAAGCACATCAACTGGTGGCAGCGGTGGGATGCTGCTGCACCAAGCACATCAATTGGTGGCAGTGGTGGGATGCTGCTGCACCAAGCACATAAATTGGTGGTAGCGGTGGGATGCTGCTGAGCACATAAACTTCTGGCAGCGGTAGGATGCTGCGGCACCAAGCACATCAGCTGGTAGCAGCAGTGGGATGCTGCCACAGCAAGCACATCACCTGGTGGCAGCGGTGGGATGCTGCCGCACCAAGCACATCAGCTGGTGGCAGCGGTGGGATGCTGCTGCACCAAGCACATCAGCTGGTGGCAGCAGTGGCATGCTGCTGCACCAAGCACATAAACTGGTGGCACCGGTGGGATGCTGCTTCACCAAGCTCATAAACTGGTGGCAGCGGTGGGATGCTGCTGCACCAAGCACATAAACTGGTGGCAGCAGTGGGATGCTGCTGCACCAAGCACATAAACTGGTGGCAGCGGTGGGATGCGGCTGCACCAAGCACATAAAGTGGTGGCAGTGGTGGGATGCTGCTGCACCAAGCACATCAACTGGTGGCAGTGGTGGGATGCTGCTGCACCAAGCACATCAATTGGTGGGAGTAGTGGGATGCTGCATCACCAAGCACATCAACTGGTGGCAGCGATGGGGTGCTGCTGCACCAAGCACATCAACTGGTGGCAGCAGTGGGATGCTGCTGCACCTAGCACATCGAATGGTGGCAGCGCGGTGGGATGCTGCTGCACCAAGCACATAAACTGGTGGCAGCAGTGGAGTGCTGCTGCACCAAGCAAACAAACTGGTGGAAGCGGTGGGAGGCTGCTGCACCAAGTACATAAACAGGTGGCAGTGGTGGGATGCTGCTGCACCAAGCACATCAACTGGTGGCAGCGGTGGGATGCTGCTGTACCAAGCACATCGAATGGTGGCAGGAGTGGGATGCTGTGGCACCAAGCACATCGACTGGTGGCAGCGGCGGGATGCTGCTGCACCAAGCACATAAACTGGTGGCAGCGGTGAGGTGCTGCTGCACCAAGCACATAAACTGGTGGCAGTGGTGGGATGCTGCTGCACCAAGCAGATGAACTGGTGGCAGCGGTGGGATGCTGCTGCACCAAGCGCATCAACTGGTGGCAGTGGTGGGATGCTGCTCCACCAAGCACATAAACTGGTGGCAGCGGGGGGATGCTGGTGCACCAAGCACATCGAATGGTGGCAGCGCGGTGGGATGCTCCTGCACCAAGCACATCAACTGGTGGCAGCGGTGGGATGCTGCTCTACCAATCACCTCAGCTGGTGGCAGCGGTGGGATGCTGCTCCACCAAGCACATCAGCTGGTGGCAGCGGTGGGATGCTGCTGCACCAAGCACATCAATTGGTGGCAGTGGTGGGATGCTGCAGCACCAAGCACATCAACTGGTGGCAGCGATGGGATGCTGCTGCACCAAAAACATCGAATGGTGGCAGGAGTGGGATGCCACTGCACCAAGCACATCAACTGGTGGCAGCGCTGGGATGCTGCTGCACAAAGCACATCGAATGGTGGCAGCGCGGTTGGATGCTGCTGCACTAAGCACATCGAATGGTGGCAGGAGTGGGATGTTGTGGCACCAAGCACATCAACTGGTGGCAGCGGCGGGATGCTGCTGCACCAAGCACATAAACTGGTGGCAGCGGTGGGATGCTGCTGCACCGAGCACATAAACTGGTGGAAGCGGTGTGATGCTGCTGCACCAAGTACATAAGCAGGTGGCAGTGGTGGGATGCTGCTGCACCATGCACATCAGCTGGTGGCAGCGGTGGGATGCTGCTGCACCAAGCACATCAACTGGTGGCAGCGGTGGGATGCTGCTGCACCAAGCACATCAATTGGTGGCAGTGGTGGGATGCTGCTGCACCAAGCACATAAATTGGTGGTAGCAGTGGGATGCTGCTGAGCACATAAACTTCTGGCAGCGGTAGGATGCTGCGGCACCAAGCACATCAGCTGGTAGCAGCAGTGGGATGCTGCCACAGCAAGCACATCACCTGGTGGCAGCGGTGGGATGCTGCCGCACCAAGCACATCAGCTGGTGGCAGCGGTGGGATGCTGCTGCACCAAGCACATCAGCTGGTGGCAGCAGTGGCATGCTGCTGCACCAAGCACATAAACTGGTGGCACCGGTGGGATGCTGCTTCACCAAGCTCATAAACTGGTGGCAGCGGTGGGATGCTGCTGCACCAAGCACATAAACTGGTGGCAGCAGTGGGATGCTGCTGCACCAAGCACATAAACTGGTGGCAGCGGTGGGATGCGGCTGCACCAAGCACATTAAGTGGTGGCAGTGGTGGGATGCTGCTGCACCAAGCGCATCAACTGGTGGCAGTGGTGGGATGCTGCTGCACCAAGCACATCAATTGGTGGCAGTAGTGGGATGCTGCAGCACCAAGCACATCAACTGGTGGCAGCGAGGGGATGCTGCTGCACCAAGCACATCAACTGGTGGCAGCAGTGGGATGCTGCTGCACCTAGCACATCGAATGGTGGCAGCGCGGTGGGATGCTGCTGCACCAAGCACATAAACTGGTGGCAGCAGTGGAGTGCTGCTGCACCAAGCAAACAAACTGGTGGAAGCGGTGGGAGGCTGCTGCACCAAGTACATAAACAGGTGGCAGTGGTGGGATGCTGCTGCACCAAGCACATCAACTGGTGGCAGCGGTGGGATGCTGCTGTACCAAGCACATCGAATGGTGGCAGCGCGGTGGGATGCTGCTGCACCAAGCACATCGAATGGTGGCAGGAGTGGGATGCTGTGGCACCAAGCACATCGACTGGTGGCAGCGGCGGGATGCTGCTGCACCAAGCACATAAACTGGTGGCAGCGGTGAGGTGCTGCTGCACCAAGCACATAAACTGGTGGCAGTGGTGGGATGCTGCTGCACCAAGCAGATGAACTGGTGGCAGCGGTGGGATGCTGCTGCACCAAGCACATCAACTGGTGGCAGTGGTGGGATGCTGCTCCACCAAGCACATAAACTGGTGGCAGCGGGGGGATGCTGGTGCACCAAGCACATCAAATGGTGGCAGTGGTGAGATGCTGCTGCACCAAGCACATCAATTGGTGGCAGTGGTGGGATGCCGCTGCACCAAGCACATCAACTGGTGGCAGCGGTGGGATGCTGCTGCACCAAGCAGATCAACTGGTCGTAGCGGACGGATGCTGCTGCACCAAGCACATCAACTGGTGGCGGCGGTGGGGTGCTGCTGCACCAAGCCCATCAACTGGTGGCAGCGGTGGGATGCTGCTGCACCAAGCACATCAGCTGGTGGCAGCGGTGGGATGCTGCTCCACCAAGCACATCAGCTGGTGGCAGCGGTGGGATGCTGCTGCACCAAGCACATCAATTGGTGGCAGTGGTGGGATGCTGCAGCACCAAGCACATCAACTGGTGGCAGCGATGGGATGCTGCTGCACCAAGAACATCGAATGGTGGCAGGAGTGGGATGCCGATGCACCAAGCACATCAACTGGTGGCAGGAGTGGGATGTTGTGGCACCAAGCACATGAACTGGTGGCAGCGGCGGGATGCTGCTGCACCGAGCACATAAACTGGTGGAAGCGGTGTGATGCTGCTGCAGCAAGCACATAAGCAGGTGGCAGTGGTGGGATGCTGCTGCACCATGCACATCAGCTGGTGGCAGCGGTGGGATGCTGCTGCACCAAGCACATCAACTGGTGGCAGCGGTGGGATGCTGCTGCACCAAGCACATCAATTGGTGGCAGTGGTGGGATGCTGCTGCACCAAGCACATAATCTGGTGCAGCGGTGGGATGCTGCTGCACCAAGCACATAAACTGGTGGCAGCGGTGGGATGCTGCTGCACAAAGCACATCAACTGGTGGCAGCGGTGGGATGCTGCTGCACCAAGCACATCAACTGGTGGCAGCGGTGGGATGCTGCTCCACCAAGCACATCAGCTGGTGGCAGCGGTGGGATGCTCCTGCACCAAGCACATCAACTGGTGGCAGTGGTGGGATGCTGCAGCACCAAGCACATCAACTGGTGGCAGCGATGGGATGCTGCTACACCAAGCGCATCAATTGGTGGCAGTGGTGGTATGCTGCTGTACCAAGCACATCGAATGGTGGCAGCGCGGTGGGATGCTGCTGCAGCAAGCACATCGAATGGCGGCAGCAGTTGGGATGCTGCAGCACCATGCACATAAACTTGTGGCAGCGGTGGGATGCTGCTGCAGCAAGCACATAAACTGGTGGCAGCGGTGGGATGCTCCTGCACCAAGCACATCAACTGGTGGCAGCGGTGGGATGCTGCTGCACCAAGCACATCAACTGGTGGCAGCGGTGGGATTCTGCTCCACCAAGCACATCAGCTGGTGGCAGTGGTGGGATGCTGCTGCACCAATCACATCAGCTAGTGGCAGCGGTGGGATGCTGCTGCACCAAGCACATCAGCTGCTGGCAGCGGTGGGATGCTGCTGCACCAAGCACATAAACTGTTGGCAGCGGTGGGATGCTGCTGAGCACATAAACTTGTGCCAGCGGTGGGATGCTGCTCCACCAAGCACATCAGCTAGTGGCAGCGGTGGGATGCTGCTGCAGCAAGCACATAAACTGGCGGCAGCAGTGGGATGCTGCTGCACCAAGCACATAAACTGGTGGCAGCGGTGGGATGCTGCTGCACCAAGCACATCAACTGGTGGCAGCGGTGGGATTCTGCTCCACCTAGCACATCAGCTGGTGGCAGCGGTGGGATGCTGCTGCACCAAGCACATCAGCTGGTGGCAGCGGTGGGATGCTGCTGCACCAAGCACATAAACTGATGGCAGTGGTGGGATGGTGCTGAGCGCATAAACTTGTGGCAGCAGTGGGATGCTGCTGCACCAAGCACATCAGCTGGTAGCAGCGGTGGGATGCCGCTGCACCAAGCACATCAGCAGGGGGCAGCGGTGGGATGCTGCTGCACCGAGCCCATATACTGGTGGCAGAGGTGGGATGCTGCTGCACCGAGCACATAAACTGGCGGCAGTTGCGGGATGCTGCTGCACCAAGCACATAAACTGGTGGCAGCGGTGGGATGCTGCTGCACCAAGCAAATAAACTGGTGGAAGCGGTGTGATGCTGCTGCACCAAGTATATAAGCAGGTAGCAGTGGTGGGATGCTGCTGCACCAAGCAGATCAACTGGTGGCAGCGGTGGGATGCTGCTGCACCAGGCACATCAACTGGTGGCAGCAGTGGGATGCTGCTGCACCAAGCACATCGAATGGTGGCAGCGCGGTGGGATGCTTTTGCACCAAGCACATCAACTGGTGGCAGCGGTGGGATGCCGCTCCACCAAGCATATCAGCTGGTGGCAGCGGTGGGATGGTCCTGCACCAAGCACATCAACTGGTGGCAGAGGTGGGATGCTGCTCCACCAATCACATCAGCTGGTGGAAGCGGTGGGATGCTGCTCCACCAAGCACATCAGCTGGTGGCAGCGGTGGGATGCTGCTGCACCAAGCACATCAATTGGTGGCAGTGGTGGGATGCTGCAGCACCAAGCACGTCAACTGGTGGCAGCGATGGGATGCTGCTGCACCAAGCACATCAACTGGTGGCAGTGGTGGGATGCTGCTGTACCAAGCACATCTTATGGTGGCAGCGCGGTGGGCTGCTGCTGCACAAAGCACATCGAATGGTGGCAGGAGTGGGATGCTGTGGCACCAAGCACATCAACTGGTGGCAGCGGCGGGTTGCTGCTGCACCAAGCACATAAACTGGTGGCAGCGGTGGGATGCTGCTGCACCAAGCACGTAAACTGGTGGCAGTGGTGGGATGCTGCTGCACCAAGCAGATCAACTGGTGGCATCGGTGCGATGCTGCTGCACCAAGCACATCAGCTGGTGGCAGCGGTGGGATGCTGCTGCACCAAGCACATCAGCTGGTGGCAGCGGTGGGATGCTGCTGCACCAAGCACATAAACTGATGGCAGCGGTGGGATGCTGCTGAGCGCATAAACTTGTGGCAGCAGTGGGATGCTGCTGCACCAAGCACATCAGCTGGTAGCAGCGGTGGGATGGCGCTGCACCAAGCACATCAGCAGGGGGCAGCAGTGGGATGCTGCTGCACCGAGCCCATATACTGGTGGCAGAGGTGGGATGCTGCTGCACCAAGCACATAAACTGGCGGCAGTTGCGGGATGCTGCTGCACCAAGCACATAAACTGGTGGCAGCGGTGGGATGCTGCTGCACCAAGCAAATAAACTGGTGGAAGCGGTGTGATGCTGCTGCACCAAGTACATAAGCAGGTAACAGTGGTGGGATGCTGCTGCACCAAGCAGATCAACTGGTGGCAGCGGTGGGATGCTGCTGCACCAGCCACATCAACTGGTGGCAGCAGTGGGATGCTGCTGCACCAAGCACATCGAATGGTGGCAGCGCGGTGGGATGCTCCTGCACCAAGCACATCAACTGGTGGCAGCGGTGGGATGCTGCTCCACCAATCACATCAGCTGGTGGCAGCGGTGGGATGCTGCTCCACCAAGCACATCAGCTGGTGGCAGCGGTGGGATGCTGCTGCACCAAGCACATCAATTGGTGGCAGTGGTGGGATGCTGCAGCACCAAGCACATCAACTGGTGGCAGCGATGGGATGCTGCTGCACCAAGAACATCGAATGGTGGCAGGAGTGGGATGCCGCTGCACCAAGCACATCAACTGGTGGCAGCGCTGGGATGCTGCTGCAAAAGCACATCGAATGGTGGCAGCGCGGTGGGATGCTGCTGCACCAAGCACATCGAATGGTGGCAGCAGTGGGATGTTGTGGCACCAAGCACATCAACTGGTGGCAGCGGCGGGATGCTGCTGCACCAAGCACATAAACTGGTGGCAGCGGTGGGATGCTGCTGCACCGAGCACATAAACTGGTGGAAGCGGTGTGATGCTGCTGCACCAAGTACATACGCAGGTGGCAGTGGTGGGATGCTGCTGCACCATGCACATCAGCTGGTGGCAGCGGTGGGATGCTGCTGCACCAAGCACATCAACTGGTGGCAGCGGTGCGATGCTGCTGCACCAAGCACATCAATTGGTGGCAGTGGTGGGATGCTGCTGCACCAAGCACATAATCTGGTGCAGCGGTGGGATGCTGCTGCACCAAGCACATAAACTGGTGGCAGCGGTGGGATGCTGCTGCACCAAGCACATAAACTGGTGGCAGTGGTGGGATGCTGCTGCACCAAGCAGATCAACTGGTCGTAGCGGAGGGATGCTGCTGCACCAAGCACATCAACTGGTGGCGGCGCTGGAGTGCTTCTGCACCAAGCACATCAACTGGTGGCAGTAGTAGGATGCTGCTGCACCAAGCACATCAGCTGGTGGCAGCGGTGGGATGCTGCTGCACAAAGCACATCAACTGGTGGCAGCGGTGGGATGCTGCTGCACCAAGCACATCAACTGGTGGCAGCGGTGGGATGCTGCTCCACCAAGCACATCAGCTGGTGGCAGCGGTGGGATGCTCCTGCACCAAGCACATCAACTGGTGGCAGCGGTGGGATGCTGCTCCACCAATCACATCAGCTGGTGGCAGCGGTGGGATGCTGCTCCACCAAGCACATCAGCTGGTGGCAGCGGTGGGATGCTGCTGCACCAAGCACATCAATTGGTGGCAGTGGTGGGATGCTGCAGCACCAAGCACATCAACTGGTGGCAGCGATGGGATGCTGCTACACCAAGCACATCAATTGGTGGCAGTGGTGGTATGCTGCTGTACCAAGCACATCGAATGATGGCAGCGCGGTGGGATGCTGCTGCAGCAAGCACATCGAATGGCGGCAGCAGTTGGGATGCTGCAGCACCATGCACATAAACTTGTGGCAGCGGTGGGATGCTGCTGCAGCAAGCACATAAACTGGTGGCAGCGGTGGGATGCTCCTGCACCAAGCACATCAACTGGTGGCAGCGGTGGGATGCTGCTGCACCAAGCACATCAACTGGTGGCAGCGGTGGGATTCTGTTCCACCAAGCACATCAGCTGGTGGCAGTGGTGGGATGCTGCTGCACCAATCACATCAGCTAGTGGCAGCGGTGGGATGCTGCTGCACCAAGCACATCAGCTGGTGGCAGCGGTGGGATGCTGCTGCACCAAGCACATAAACTGTTGGCAGCGGTGGGATGCTGCTGAGCACATAAACTTGTGCCAGCGGTGGGATGCTGCTCCACCAAGCACATCAGCTAGTGGCAGCGGTGGGATGCTGCTGCAGCAAGCACATAAACTGGCGGCAGCAGTGGGATGCTGCTGCACCAAGCACATAAACTGGTGGCAGCGGTGGGATGCTGCTGCACCAAGCACATCAACTGGTGGCAGCGGTGGGATTCTGCTCCACCAAGCACATCAGCTCGTGGCAGCGGTGGGATGCTGCTGCACCAATCACATCAGCTGGTGGCAGCGGTGGGATGCTGCTGCACCAAGCACATCAGCTGGTGGCAGAAGTGGGATGCTGCTGCACCAAGCACATAAACTGATGGCAGCGGTGGGATGCTGCTGAGTGCATAAACTTGTGGCAGCAGTGGGATGCTGCTGCACCAAGCACATCAGCTGGTAGCAGCGGTGGGATGCCGCTGCACCAAGCACATCAGCAGGGGGCAGCGGTGGGATGCTGCTGCACCGAGCCCATATACTGGTGGCAGAGGTGGGATGCTGCTGCACCAAGCACATAAACTGGTGGCAGTTGCGGGATGCTGCTGCACCAAGCACATAAACTGGTGGCAGCGGTGGGATGCTGCTGCACCAAGCAAATAAACTGGTGGAAGCGGTGTGATGCTGCTGCACCAAGTACATAAGCAGGTAGCAGTGGTGGGATGCTGCTGCACCAAGCAGATCAACTGGTGGCAGCGGTGGGATGCTGCTGCACCAGGCACATCAACTGGTGGCAGCAGTGGGATGCTGCTGCACCAAGCACATCGAATGGTGGCAGCGCGGTGGGATGCTCCTGCCCCAAGCACATCAACTGGTGGCAGCGGTGGGATGCTGCTCCACCAATCACATCAGCTGGTGGCAGCGGTTGGATGCTGCTCCACCAAGCACATCAGCTGGTGGCAGCGGTGGGATGCTGCTGCACCAAGCACATCAATTGGTGGCAGTGGTGGGATGCTGCAGCACCAAGCACATCAACTGGTGGCAGCGATGGGATGCTGCTGCACCAAGAACATCGAATGGTGGCAGGAGTGGGATGCCGCTGCACCAAGCACATCAACTGGTGGCAGCGCTGGGATGCTGCTGCACAAAGCACATCGAATGGTGGCAGCGCGGTTGGATGCTGCTGCACTAAGCACATCGAATGGTGGCAGGAGTGGGATGTTGTGGCACCAAGCACATCAACTGGTGGCAGCGGCGGGATGCTGCTGCACCGAGCACATAAACTGGTGGAAGCGGTGTGATGCTGCTGCACCAAGTACATAAGCAGGTGGCAGTGGTGGGATGCTGCTGCACCATGCTTATCAGCTGGTGGCAGCGGTGGGATGCTGCTGCACCAAGCACATCAACTGGTGGCAGCGGTGGGATGCTGCTGCACCAAGCACATCAACTGGTGGCAGCGGTGGGATGCTGCTGCACCAAGCACATCAATTGGTGGCAGTGGTGGGATGCTGCTGCACCAAGCACATAAATTGGTGGTAGCGGTGGGATGCTGCTGAGCACATAAACTTCTGGCAGCGGTAGGATGCTGCGGCACCAAGCACATCAGCTGGTAGCAGCAGTGGGATGCTGCCACAGATAGCACATCACCTGGTGGCAGCGGTGGGATGCTGCCGCACCAAGCACATCAGCTGGTGGCAGTGGTGGGATGCTGCTGCACCAAGCACATCGGCTGGTGGCAGCAGTGGCATGCTGCTGCACCAAGCACATAAACTGGTGGCAGCGGTGGGATGCTGCTTCACCAAGCTCATAAACTGGTGGCAGCGGTGGGATGCTGCTGCACCAAGCACATAAACTGGTGGAAGCGGTGTGATGCTGCTGCACCAAGTACATAAGCAGGTAGCAGTGGTGGGATGCTGCTGCACCAAGCAGATCAACTGGTGGCAGCGGTGGGATGCTGCTGCACCAGGCACATCAACTGGTGGCAGCAGTGGGATGCTGCTGCACCAAGCACATCGAATGGTGGCAGCGCGGTGGGATGCTCCTGCACCAAGCACATCAACTGGTGGCAGCGGTGGGATGCTGCTCCACCAAGCACATCAGCTGGTGGCAGCGGTGGGATGCTGCTGCACCAAGCACATCAATTGGTGGCAGTGGTGGGATGCTGCAGCACCAAGCACATCAACTGGTGGCAGCGATGGGATGCTGCTGCACCAAGAACATCGAATGGTGGCAGGAGTGGGATGCCGCTGCACCAAGCACATCAACTGGTGGCAGCGCTGGGATGCTGCTGCACAAAGCACATCGAATGGTGGCAGCGCGGTTGGATGCTGCTGCACTAAGCACATCGAATGGTGGCAGGAGTGGGATGTTGTGGCACCAAGCACATCAACTGGTGGCAGCGGCGGGATGCTGCTGCACCAAGCACATAAACTGGTGGCAGCGGTGGGATGCTGCTGCACCGAGCACATAAACTGGTGGAAGCGGTGTGATGCTGCTGCACCAAGTACATAAGCAGGTGGCAGTGGTGGGATGCTGCTGCACCATGCACATCAGCTGGTGGCAGCGGTGGGATGCTGCTGCACCAAGCACATCAACTGGTGGCAGCGGTGGGATGCTGCTGCACCAAGCACATCAATTGGTGGCAGTGGTGGTATGCTGCTGCACCAAGCACATAAATTGGTGGTAGCGGTGGGATGCTGCTGAGCACATAAACTTCTGGCAGCGGTAGGATGCTGCGGCACCAAGCACATCAGCTGGTAGCAGCAGTGGGATGCTGCCACAGCAAGCACATCACCTGGTGGCAGCGGTGGGATGCTGCCGCACCAAGCACATCAGCTGGTGGCAGCGGTGGGATGCTGCTGCACCAAGCACATCAGCTGGTGGCAGCAGTGGCATGCTGCTGCACCAAGCACATAAACTGGTGGCAGCGGTGGGATGCTGCTTCACCAAGCTCATAAACTGGTGGCAGCGGTGGGATGCTGCTGCACGAAGCACATAAACTGGTGGCAGCAGTGGGATGCTGCTGCACCAAACACATAAACTGGTGGCAGCGGTGGGATGCGGCTGCACCAAGCACATAAAGTGGTGGCAGTGGTGGGATGCTGCTGCACCAAGCACATCAACTGGTGGCAGTGGTGGGATGCTGCTGCACCAAGCACATCAATTGGTGGCAGTCGTGGGATGCTGCAGCACCAAGCACATCAACTGGTGGCAGCGATGGGATGCTGCTGCACCAAGCACATCAACTGGTGGCAGCAGTGGGATGCTGCTGCACCTAGCACATCGAGTGGTGGCAGCGCGGTGGGATGCTGCTGCACCAAGCACATAAACTGGTGGCAGCGGTGGAGTGCTGCTGCACCAAGCAAACAAACTGGTGGAAGCGGTGGGAGGCTGCTGCACCAAGTACATAAACAGGTGGCAGTGGTGGGATGCTGCTGCACCAAGCACATCAATTGGTGGCAGTGGTGGGATGCTGCAGCACCAAGCACATCAACTGGTGGCAGCGATGGGATGCTGCTGCACCAAGAACATCGAATGGTGGCAGGAGTGGGATGCCGCTGCACCAAGCACAACAACTGGTGGCAGCGCTGGGATGCTGCTGCACAAAGCACATCGAATGGTGGCAGCGCGGTTGGATGCTGCTGCACTAAGCACATCGAATGGTGGCAGGAGTGGGATGTTGTGGCACCAAGCACATCAACTGGTGGCAGCGGCGGGATGCTGCTGCACCAAGCACATAAACTGGTGGCAGCGGTGGGATGCTGCTGCACCGAGCACATAAACTGGTGGAAGCGGTGTGATGCTGCTGCACCAAGTACATAAGCAGGTGGCAGTGGTGGGATGCTGCTGCACCATGCACATCAGCTGGTGGCAGCGGTGGGATGCTGCTGCACCAAGCACATCAACTGGTGGCAGCGGTGGGATGCTGCTGCACCAAGCACATCAATTGGTGGCAGTGGTGGTATGCTGCTGCACCAAGCACATAAATTGGTGGTAGCGGTGGGATGCTGCTGAGCACATAAACTTCTGGCAGCGGTAGGATGCTGCGGCACCAAGCACATCAGCTGGTAGCAGCAGTGGGATGCTGCCACAGCAAGCACATCACCTGGTGGCAGCGGTGGGATGCTGCCGCACCAAGCACATCAGCTGGTGGCAGCGTTGGGATGCTGCTGCACCAAGCACATCAGCTGGTGGCAGCAGTGGCATGCTGCTGCACCAAGCACATAAACTGGTGGCAGCGGTGGGATGCTGCTTCACCAAGCTCATAAACTGGTGGCAGCGGTGGGATGCTGCTGCACGAAGCACATAAACTGGTGGCAGCAGTGGGATGCTGCTGCACCAAACACATAAACTGGTGGCAGCGGTGGGATGCGGCTGCACCAAGCACATAAAGTGGTGGCAGTGGTGGGATGCTGCTGCACCAAGCACATCAACTGGTGGCAGTGGTGGGATGCTGCTGCACCAAGCACATCAATTGGTGGCAGTCGTGGGATGCTGCAGCACCAAGCACATCAACTGGTGGCAGCGATGGGATGCTGCTGCACCAAGCACATCAACTGGTGGCAGCAGTGGGATGCTGCTGCACCTAGCACATCGAATGGTGGCAGCGCGGTGGGATGCTGCTGCACCAAGCACATAAACTGGTGGCAGCGGTGGAGTGCTGCTGCACCAAGCAAACAAACTGGTGGAAGCGGTGGGAGGCTGCTGCACCAAGTACATAAACAGGTGGCAGTGGTGGGATGCTGCTGCACCAAGCACATCAACTGGTGGCAGCGGTGGGATGCTGCTGTACCAAGCACATCAACTGGTGGCGGCGCTGGACTGCTGCTGCACCAAGCACATCAACTGGTGGCAGTAGTAGGATGCTGCTGCACCAAGCACATCAGCTGGTGGCAGCGGTGGGATGCTGCTGCACAAAGCACATCAACTGGTGGCAGCAGTGGGATGCTGCTGCACCAAGCACATCAACTGGTGGCAGCGGTGGGATGCTGCTCCACCAAGCACATCAGCTGGTGGCAGCGGTGGGATGCTCCTACACCAAGCACATCAACTGGTGGCAGCGGTGGGATGCTGCTCCACCAATCACATCAGCTGGTGGCAGCGGTGGGATGCTGCTCCACCAAGCACATCAGCTGCTGGCAGCGGTGGGATGCTGCTGCACCAAGCACATCAATTGGTGGCAGTGGTGGGATGCTGCAGCACCAAGCACATCAACTGGTGGCAGCGATGGGATGCTGCTACACCAAGCACATCAATTGGTGGCAGTGGTGGTATGCTGCTGTACCAAGCACATCGAATGGTGGCAGCGCGGTGGGATGCTGCTGCAGCAAGCACATCGAATGGCGGCAGCAGTTGGGATGCTGCAGCACCATGCACATAAACTTGTGGCAGCGGTGGGATGCTGCTGCAGCAAGCACATAAACTGGTGGCAGCGGTGGGATGCTCCTGCACCAAGCACATCAACTGGTGGCAGCGGTGGGATGCTGCTGCACCAAGCACATCAACTGGTGGCAGCGGTGGGATTCTGCTCCACCAAGCACATCAGCTGGTGGCAGTGGTGGGATGCTGCTGCACCAATCACATCAGCTAGTGGCAGCGGTGGGATGCTGCTGCACCAAGCACATCAGCTGGTGGCAGCGGTGGGATGCTGCTGCACCAAGCACATAAACTGTTGGCAGCGGTGGGATGCTGCTGAGCACATAAACTTGTGCCAGCGGTGGGATGCTCCTCCACCAAGCACATCAGCTAGTGGCAGCGGTGGGATGCTCCTGCAGCAAGCACATAAACTGGCGGCAGCAGTGGGATGCTGCTGCACCAAGCACATAAACTGGTGGCAGCGGTGGGATGCTGCTGCACCAAGCACATCAACTGGTGGCAGCGGTGGGATTCTGCTCCACCAAGCACATCAGCTCGTGGCAGCGGTGGGATGCTGCTGCACCAATCACATCAGCTGGTGGCAGCGGTGGGATGCTGCTGCACCAAGCACATCAGCTGGTGGCAGCAGTGGGATGCTGCTGCACCAAGCACATAAACTGATGGCAGCGGTGGGATGCTGCTGAGTGCATAAACTTGTGGCAGCAGTGGGATGCTGCTGCACCAAGCACATCAGCTGGTAGCAGCGGTGGGATGCCGCTGCACCAAGCACATCAGCAGGGGGCAGCGGTGGGATGCTGCTGCACCGAGCCCATATACTGGTGGCAGAGGTGGGATGCTGCTGCACCAAGCACATAAACTGGCGGCAGTTGCGGGATGCTGCTGCACCAAGCACATAAACTGGTGGCAGCGGTGGGATGCTGCTGCACCAAGCAAATAAACTGGTGGAAGCGGTGTGATGCTGCTGCACCAAGTACATAAGCAGGTAGCAGTGGTGGGATGCTGCTGCACCAAGCAGATCAACTGGTGGCAGCGGTGGGATGCTGCTGCACCAGGCACATCAACTGGTGGCAGCAGTGGGATGCTGCTGCACCAAGCACATCGAATGGTGGCAGCGCGGTGGGATGCTCCTGCCCCAAGCACATCAACTGGTGGCAGCGGTGGGATGCTGCTCCACCAATCACATCAGCTGGTGGCAGCGGTTGGATGCTGCTCCACCAAGCACATCAGCTGGTGGCAGCGGTGGGATGCTGCTGCACCAAGCACATCAATTGGTGGCAGTGGTGGGATGCTGCAGCACCAAGCACATCAACTGGTGGCAGCCATGGGATGCTGCTGCACCAAGAACATCGAATGGTGGCAGGAGTGGGATGCCGCTGCACCAAGCACATCAACTGGTGGCAGCGCTGGGATGCTGCTGCACAAAGCACATCGAATGGTGGCAGCGCGGTGGGATGCTGCTGCACCAAGCACATCGAATGGTGGCAGGAGTGGGATGTTGTGGCACCAAGCACATCAACTGGTGGCAGCGGCGGGATGCTGCTGCACCAAGCACATAAACTGGTGGCAGCGGTGGGATGCTGCTGCACCGAGCACATAAACTGGTGGAAGCGGTGTGATGCTGCTGCACCAAGTACATACGCAGGTGGCAGTGGTGGGATGCTGCTGCACCATGCACATCAGCTGGTGGCAGCGGTGGGATGCTGCTGCACCAAGCACATCAACTGGTGGCAGCGGTGGGATGCTGCTGCACCAAGCACATCAATTGGTGGCAGTGGTGGGATGCTGCTGCACCAAGCACATAATCTGGTGCAGCGGTGGGATGCTGCTGCACCAAGCACATAAACTGGTGGCAGCGGTGGGATGCTGCTGCACCAAGCACATAAACTGGTGGCAGTGGTGGGATGCTGCTGCACCAAGCAGATCAACTGGTCGTAGCGGAGGGATGCTGCTGCACCAAGCACATCAACTGGTGGCGTCGCTGGAGTGCTGCTGCACCAAGCACATCAACTGGTGGCAGCGGTGGGATGCTGCTGCACAAAGCACATCAACTGGTGGCAGCGGTGGGATGCTGCTGCACCAAGCACATCAACTGGTGGCAGCGGTGGGATGCTGCTCCACCAAGCACATCAGCTGGTGGCAGCGGTGGGATGCTCCTGCACCAAGCACATCAACTGGTGGCAGCGGTGGGATGCTGCTCCACCAATCACATCAGCTGGTGGCAGCAGTGGGATGCTGCTCCACCAAGCACATCAGCTGGTGGCAGCGGTGGGATGCTGCTGCACCAAGCACATCAATTGGTGGCAGTGGTGGGATGCTGCAGCACCAAGCACATCAACTGGTGGCAGCGATGGGATGCTGCTACACCAAGCACATCAATTGGTGGCAGTGGTGGTATGCTGCTGTACCAAGCACATCGAATGGTGGCAGCGCGGTGGGATGCTGCTGCAGCAAGCACATCGAATGGCGGCAGCAGTTGGGATGCTGCAGCACCATGCACATAAACTTGTGGCAGCGGTGGGATGCTGCTGCAGCAAGCACATAAACTGGTGGCAGCGGTGGGATGCTCCTGCACCAAGCACATCAACTGGTGGCAGCGGTGGGATGCTGCTGCACCAAGCACATCAACTGGTGGCAGCGGTGGGATTCTGCTCCACCAAGCACATCAGCTGGTGGCAGTGGTGGGATGCTGCTGCACCAATCACATCAGCTAGTGGCAGCGGTGGGATGCTGCTGCACCAAGCACATCAGCTGGTGGCAGCGGTGGGATGCTGCTGCACCAAGCACATAAACTGTTGGCAGCGGTGGGATGCTGCTGAGCACATAAACTTGTGCCAGCGGTGGGATGCTCCTCCACCAAGCACATCAGCTAGTGGCAGCGGTGGGATGCTCCTGCAGCAAGCACATAAACTGGCGGCAGCAGTGGGATGCTGCTGCACCAAGCACATAAACTGGTGGCAGCGGTGGGATGCTGCTGCACCAAGCACATCAACTGGTGGCAGCGGTGGGATTCTGCTCCACCAAGCACATCAGCTCGTGGCAGCGGTGGGATGCTGCTGCACCAATCACATCAGCTGGTGGCAGCGGTGGGATGCTGCTGCACCAAGCACATCAGCTGGTGGCAGCAGTGGGATGCTGCTGCACCAAGCACATAAACTGATGGCAGCGGTGGGATGCTGCTGAGTGCATAAACTTGTGGCAGCAGTGGGATGCTGCTGCACCAAGCACATCAGCTGGTAGCAGCGGTGGGATGCCGCTGCACCAAGCACATCAGCAGGGGGCAGCGGTGGGATGCTGCTGCACCGAGCCCATATACTGGTGGCAGAGGTGGGATGCTGCTGCACCAAGCACATAAACTGGCGGCAGTTGCGGGATGCTGCTGCACCAAGCACATAAACTGGTGGCAGCGGTGGGATGCTGCTGCACCAAGCAAATAAACTGGTGGAAGCGGTGTGATGCTGCTGCACCAAGTACATAAGCAGGTAGCAGTGGTGGGATGCTGCTGCACCAAGCAGATCAACTGGTGGCAGCGGTGGGATGCTGCTGCACCAGGCACATCAACTGGTGGCAGCAGTGGGATGCTGCTGCACCAAGCACATCGAATGGTGGCAGCGCGGTGGGATGCTCCTGCCCCAAGCACATCAACTGGTGGCAGCGGTGGGATGCTGCTCCACCAATCACATCAGCTGGTGGCAGCGGTTGGATGCTGCTCCACCAAGCACATCAGCTGGTGGCAGCGGTGGGATGCTGCTGCACCAAGCACATCAATTGGTGGCAGTGGTGGGATGCTGCAGCACCAAGCACATCAACTGGTGGCAGCCATGGGATGCTGCTGCACCAAGAACATCGAATGGTGGCAGGAGTGGGATGCCGCTGCACCAAGCACATCAACTGGTGGCAGCGCTGGGATGCTGCTGCACAAAGCACATCGAATGGTGGCAGCGCGGTGGGATGCTGCTGCACCAAGCACATCGAATGGTGGCAGGAGTGGGATGTTGTGGCACCAAGCACATCAACTGGTGGCAGCGGCGGGATGCTGCTGCACCAAGCACATAAACTGGTGGCAGCGGTGGGATGCTGCTGCACCGAGCACATAAACTGGTGGAAGCGGTGTGATGCTGCTGCACCAAGTACATACGCAGGTGGCAGTGGTGGGATGCTGCTGCACCATGCACATCAGCTGGTGGCAGCGGTGGGATGCTGCTGCACCAAGCACATCAACTGGTGGCAGCGGTGGGATGCTGCTGCACCAAGCACATCAATTGGTGGCAGTGGTGGGATGCTGCTGCACCAAGCACATAATCTGGTGCAGCGGTGGGATGCTGCTGCACCAAGCACATAAACTGGTGGCAGCGGTGGGATGCTGCTGCACCAAGCACATAAACTGGTGGCAGTGGTGGGATGCTGCTGCACCAAGCAGATCAACTGGTCGTAGCGGAGGGATGCTGCTGCACCAAGCACATCAACTGGTGGCGTCGCTGGAGTGCTGCTGCACCAAGCACATCAACTGGTGGCAGCGGTGGGATGCTGTTGCACAAAGCACATCAACTGGTGGCAGCGGTGGGATGCTGCTGCACCAAGCACATCAACTGGTGGCAGCGGTGGGATGCTGCTCCACCAAGCACATCAGCTGGTGGCAGCGGTGGGATGCTCCTGCACCAAGCACATCAACTGGTGGCAGCGGTGGGATGCTGCTCCACCAATCACATCAGCTGGTGGCAGCAGTGGGATGCTGCTCCACCAAGCACATCAGCTGGTGGCAGCGGTGGGATGCTGCTGCACCAAGCACATCAATTGGTGGCAGTGGTGGGATGCTGCAGCACCAAGCACATCAACTGGTGGCAGCGATGGGATGCTGCTACACCAAGCACATCAATTGGTGGCAGTGGTGGTATGCTGCTGTACCAAGCACATCGAATGGTGGCAGCGCGGTGGGATGCTGCTGCAGCAAGCACATCGAATGGCGGCAGCAGTTGGGATGCTGCAGCACCATGCACATAAACTTGTGGCAGCGGTGGGATGCTGCTGCAGCAAGCACATAAACTGGTGGCAGCGGTGGGATGCTCCTGCACCAAGCACATCAACTGGTGGCAGCGGTGGGATGCTGCTGCACCAAGCACATCAACTGGTGGCAGCGGTGGGATTCTGCTCCACCAAGCACATCAGCTGGTGGCAGTGGTGGGATGCTGCTGCACCAATCACATCAGCTAGTGGCAGCGGTGGGATGCTGCTGCACCAAGCACATCAGCTGGTGGCAGCGGTGGGATGCTGCTGCACCAAGCACATAAACTGTTGGCAGCGGTGGGATGCTGCTGAGCACATAAACTTGTGCCAGCGGTGGGATGCTGCTCCACCAAGCACATCAGCTAGTGGCAGCGGTGGGATGCTGCTGCAGCAAGCACATAAACTGGCGGCAGGAGTGGGATGCTGCTCCACCAAGCACATCAGCTCGTGGCAGCGGTGGGATGCTGCTGCACCAATCACATCAGCTGGTGGCAGCGGTGGGATGCTGCTGCACCAAGCACATCAGCTGGTGGCAGCAGTGGGATGCTGCTGCACCAAGCACATAAACTGATGGCAGCGGTGGGATGCTGCTGAGTGCATAAACTTGTGGCAGCAGTGGGATGCAGCTGCACCAAGCACATCAGCTGGTAGCAGCGGTGGGATGCCGCTGCACCAAGCACATCAGCAGGGGGCAGCGGTGGGATGCTGCTGCACCGAGCCCATATACTGGTGGCAGAGGTGGGATGCTGCTGCACCAAGCACATAAACTGGCGGCAGTTGCGGGATGCTGCTGCACCAAGCACATAAACTGGTGGCAGCGGTGGGATGCTGCTGCACCAAGCAAATAAACTGGTGGAAGCGGTGTGATGCTGCTGCACCAAGTACATAAGCAGGTAGCAGTGGTGGGATGCTGCTGCACCAAGCAGATCAACTGGTGGCAGCGGTGGGATGCTGCTGCACCAGGCACATCAACTGGTGGCAGCAGTGGGATGCTGCTGCACCAAGCACATCAGCTGGTGGCAGCGGTGGGATGCTGCTGCACCAAGCACATCAATTGGTGGCAGTGGTGGGATGCTGCAGCACCAAGCACATCAGCTGGTGGCAGCGGTTGGATGCTGCTCCACCAAGCACATCAGCTGGTGGCAGCGGTGGGATGCTGCTGCACCAAGCGCATCAATTGGTGGCAGTGGTGGGATGCTGCAGCACCAAGCACATCAACTGGTGGCAGCGATGGGATGCTGCTGCACCAAGAACATCGAATGGTGGCAGGAGTGGGATGCCGCTGCACCAAGCACATCAACTGGTGGCAGCGCTGGGATGCTGCTGCACAAAGCACATCGAATGGTGGCAGCGCGGTTGGATGCTGCTGCACTAAGCACATCGAATGGTGGCAGGAGTGGGATGTTGTGGCACCAAGCACATCAACTGGTGGCAGCGGCGGGATGCTGCTGCACCAAGCACATAAACTGGTGGCAGCGGTGGGATGCTGCTGCAGCGAGCACATAAACTGGTGGAAGCAGTGTGATGCTGCTGCACCAAGTACATAAGCAGGTGGCAGTGGTGGGATGCTGCTGCACCATGCACATCAGCTGGTGGCAGCGGTGGGATGCTGCTGCACCAAGCACATCAACTGGTGGCAGCGTTGGGATGCTGCTGCACCAAGCACATCAATTGGTGGCAGTGGTGGGATGCTGCTGCACCAAGCACATAAATTGGTGGTAGCGGTGGGATGCTGCTGAGCACATAAACTTCTGGCAACGGTAGGATGCTGCCGCACCAAGCACATCAGCTGGTAGCAGCAGTGGGATGCTGCCACAGCAAGCACATCACCTGGTGGCAGCGGTGGGATGCTGCCGCACCAAGCACATCAGCTGGTGGCAGCGGTGGGATGCTGCTGCACCAAGCACATCAGCTGGTGGCAGCAGTGGCATGCTGCTGCACCAAGCACATAAACTGGTGGCAGCGGTGGGATGCTGCTTCACCAAGCTCATAAACTGGTGGCAGCACCAAGCACATCAATTGGTGGCAGTGGTGGGATGCTGCAGCACCAAGCACATCAACTGGTGGCAGCGATGGGATGCTGCTACACCAAGCACATCAATTGGTGGCAGTGGTGGTATGCTGCTGTACCAAGCACATCGAATGGTGGCAGTGGTGGGATGCTGCTGCACCAATCACATCAGCTAGTGGCAGCGGTGGGATGCTGCTGCACCAAGCACATCAGCTGGTGGCAGCGGTGGGATGCTGCTGCACCAAGCACATAAACTGTTGGCAGCGGTGGGATGCTGCTGAGCACATAAACTTGTGCCAGCGGTGGGATGCTGCTCCACCAAGCACATCAGCTAGTGGCAGCGGTGGGATGCTGCTGCAGCAAGCACATAAACTGGCGGCAGCAGTGGGATGCTGCTGCACGAAGCACATAAACTGGTGGCAGCGGTGGGATGCTGCTGCACCAAGCACATCAACTGGTGGCAGCGGTGGGATTCTGCTCCACCAAGCACATCAGCTCGTGGCAGCGGTGGGATGCTGCTGCACCAATCACATCAGCTGGTGGCAGCGGTGGGATGCGGCTGCACCAAGCACATCAGCTGGTGGCAGCAGTGGGATGCTGCTGCACCAAGCACATAAACTGATGGCAGCGGTGGGATGCTGCTGAGTGCATAAACTTGTGGCAGCAGTGGGATGCTGCTGCACCAAGCACATCAGCTGGTAGCAGCGGTGGGATGCCGCTGCACCAAGCACATCAGCAGGGGGCAGCGGTGGGATGCTGCTGCACCGAGCCCATATACTGGTGGCAGAGGTGGGATGCTGCTGCACCAAGCACATCAACTGGCGGCAGTTGCGGGATGCTGCTGCACCAAGCACATAAACTGGTGGCAGCGGTGGGATGCTGCTGCACCAAGCAAATAAACTGGTGGAAGCGGTGTGATGCTGCTGCACCAAGTACATAAGCAGGTAGCAGTGGTGGGATGCTGCTGCACCAAGCAGATCAACTGGTGGCAGCGGTGGGATGCTGCTGCACCAGGCACATCGAATGGTGGCAGCGCGGTGGGATGCTCCTGCCCCAAGCACATCAACTGGTGGCAGCGGTGGGATGCTGCTCCACCAATCAGATCAGCTGGTGGCAGCGGTTGGATGCTGCTCCACCAAGCACATCAGCTGGTGGCAGCGGTGGGATGCTGCTGCACCAAGCACATCAATTGGTGGCAGTGGTGGGATGCTGCAGCACCAAGCACATCAACTGGTGGCAGCGATGGGATGCTGCTGCACCAAGAACATCGAATGGTGGCAGGAGTGGGATGCCACTGCACCAAGCATGTCAACTGGTGGCAGCACTGGGATGCTGCTGCACAAAGCACATCGAATGGTGGCAGCGCGGTTGGATGCTGCTGCACTAAGCACATCGAATGGTGGCAGGAGTGGGATGTTGTGGCACCAAGCACATCAACTGGTGGCAGCGGCGGGATGCTGCTGCACCAAGCACATAAACTGGTGGCAGCGGTGGGATGCTGCTGCACCGAGCACATAAACTGGTGGAAGCGGTGTGATGCTGCTGCACCAAGTACATAAGCAGGTGGCAGTGGTGGGATGCTGCTGCACCATGCACATCAGCTGGTGGCAGCGGTGGGATGCTGCTGCACCAAGCACATCAACTGGTGGCAGCGGTGGGATGCTGCTGCACCAAGCACATCAATTGGTGGCAGTGGTGGGATGCTGCTGCACCAAGCACATAAATTGGTGGTAGCGGTGGGATGCTGCTGAGCACATAAACTTCTGGCAGCGGTAGGATGCTGCGGCACCAAGCACATCAGCTGGTAGCAGCAGTGGGATGCTGCCACAGCAAGCACATCACCTGGTGGCAGCGGTGGGATGCTGCCGCACCAAGCACATCAGCTGGTGGCAGCGGTGGGATGCTGCTGCACCAAGCACATCAGCTGGTGGCAGCAGTGGCATGCTGCTGCGCCAAGCACATAAACTGGTGGCAGCGGCGGGATGCTGCTTCACCAAGCTCATAAACTGGTGGCAGCGGTGGGATGCTGCTGCACCAAGCACATAAACTGGTGGAAGCGGTGTGATGCTGCTGCACCAAGTACATAAGCAGGTAGCAGTGGTGGGATGCTGCTGCACCAAGCAGATCAACTGGTGGCAGCGGTGGGATGCTGCTGCACCAGGCACATCAACTGGTGGCAGCAGTGGGATGCTGCTGCACCAAGCACATCGAATGGTGGCAGCGCGGTGGGATGCTCCTGCACCAAGCACATCAACTGGTGGCAGCGGTGGGATGCTGCTCCACCAAGCACATCAGCTGGTGGCAGCGGTGGGATGCTGCTGCACCAAGCACATCAATTGGTGGCAGTGGTGGGATGCTGCAGCACCAAGCACATCAACTGGTGGCAGCGATGGGATGCTGCTGCACCAAGAACATCGAATGGTGGCAGGAGTGGGATGCCGCTGCACCAAGCACATCAACTGGTGGCAGCGCTGGGATGCTGCTGCACAAAGCACATCGAATGGTGGCAGCGCGGTTGGATGCTGCTGCACTAAGCACATCGAATGGTGGCAGGAGTGGGATGTTGTGGCACCAAGTACATCAACTGGTGGCAGCGGCGGGATGCTGCTGCACCAAGCACATAAACTGGTGGCAGCGGTGGGATGCTGCTGCACCGAGCACATAAACTGGTGGAAGCGGTGTGATGCTGCTGCACCAAGTACATAAGCAGGTGGCAGTGGTGGGATGCTGCTGCACCATGCACATCAGCTGGTGGCAGCGGTGGGATGCTGCTGCACCAAGCACATCAACTGGTGGCAGCGGTGGGATGCTGCTGCACCAAGCACATCAATTGGTGGCAGTGGTGGGATGCTGCTGCACCAAGCACATAAATTGGTGGTAGCGGTGGGATGCTGCTGAGCACATAAACTTCTGGCAGCGGTAGGATGCTGCGGCACCAAGCACATCAGCTGGTAGCAGCAGTGGGATGCTGCCACAGCAAGGACATCACCTGGTGGCAGCGGTGGGATGCTGCCGCACCAAGCACATCAGCTGGTGGCAGCGGTGGGATGCTGCTGCACCAAGCACATCAGCTGGTGGCAGCAGTGGCATGCTGCTGCACCAAGCGCATAAACTGGTGGCAGCGGTGGGATGCTGCTTCACCAAGCTCATAAACTGGTGGCAGCGGTGGGATGCTGCTGCACGAAGCACATAAACTGGTGGCAGCAGTGGGATGCTGCTGCACCAAGCACATAAACTGGTGGCAGCGGTGGGATGTGGCTGCACCAAGCACATAAAGTGGTGGCAGTGGTGGGACGCTGCTGCACCAAGCACATCAACTGGTGGCAGTGGTGGGATGCTGCTGCACCAAGCACATCAATTGGTGGCAGTGGTGGGATGCTGCAGCACCAAGCACATCAACTGGTGGCAGCGATGGGATGCTGCTGCACCAAGCACATCAACTGGTGGCAGCAGTGGGATGCTGCTGCACCTAGCACATCGAATGGTGGCAGCGCGGTGGGATGCTGCTGCACCAAGCACATAAAGTGGTGGCAGCGGTGGAGTGCTGCTGCACCAAGCAAACAAACTGGTGGCAGCGGTGGGATGCTGCTGTACCAAGCACATCGAATGGTGGCAGCGCGGTAGGATGCTGCTGCACCAAGCACATCGAATGGTGGCAGGAGTGGGATGCTGTGGCACCAAGCACATCTACTGGTGGCAGCGGCGGGATGCTGCTGCACCACGCACATTAACTGGTGGCAGAGGTGAGATGCTGCTGCACCAAGCACATAAACTGGTGGCAGCGGTGGGATGCTGCTGTACCAAGCACATCGAATGGTGGCAGCGCGGTGGGATGCTGCTGCACCAAGCACATCGAATGGTGGCAGGAGTGGGATGCTGTGGCACCAAGCACATCTACTGGTGGCAGCGGCGGGATGCTGCTGCACCAAGCACATTAACTGGTGGCAGCGGTGAGATGCTGCTGCACCAAGCACATAAACTGGTGGCAGTGGTGGGATGCTGCTGCACCAAGCACATCAATTGGTGGCAGTGGTGGGATGCCGCTGCACCAAGCACATCAACTGGTGGCAGCGGTGGGATGCTGCTGCACCAAGCAGATCAACTGGTCGTAGCGGACGGCTGCTGCTGCACCAAGCACATCAACTGGTGGTGGCGGTGGGGTGCTGCTGCACGAAGCCCATCAACTGGTGGCAGCGGTGGGATGCTGCTGCACCAAGCACATCAGCTGGTGGCAGCGGTGGGATGCTGCTACACCAAGCACATCAATTGGCGGCAGTGGTGGTATGCTGCTGTACCAAGCACATCGAATGGTGGCAGCGCGGTGGGATGCTGCTGCAGCAAGCACATCAAATGGTGGCAGCAGTTGGGATGCTGCAGCACCATGCACATAAACTTGTGGCAGCGGTGGGATGCTGCTGCAGCAAGCACATAAACTGGTGGCAGCGGTGGGATGCTCCTGCACCAAGCACATCAACTGGTGGCAGCGGTGGGATGCTGCTGCACCAAGCACATCAACTGGTGGCAGCGGTGGGATTCTGCTCCTCCAAGCACATCAGCTGGTGGCAGTGGTGGGATGCTGCTGACACAAGCACATAAACTGGCGGCAGCAGTGGGATGCTGCTGCACCAAGCACATAAACTGGTGGCAGCGGTGGGATGCTGCTGCACCAAGCACATCAACTGGTGGCAGCGGTGGGATTCTGCTCCACCAAGCACATCAGCTCGTGGCAGCGGTGGGATGCTGCTGCACCAATCACATCAGCTGGTGGCAGCGGTGGGATGCTGCTGCACCAAGCACATCAGCTGGTGGCAGCGGTGGGATGCCGCTGCACCAAGCACATCAGCAGGGGGCAGCGGTGGGATGCTGCTGCACCGGGCCCATATACTGGTGGCAGAGGTGGGATGCTGCTGCACCAAGCACATAAACTGGCGGCAGTTGCGGGATGCTGCTGCACCAAGCACATAAACTGGTGGCAGCAGTGGGATGCTGCTGCACCAAGCAAATAAACTGGTGGAAGCGGTGTGATGCTGCTGCACCAAGCAGATCAACTGGTGGCAGCGGTGGGATGCTGCTGCACCAGGCACATCAACTGGTGGCAGCAGTGGGATGCTGCTGCACCAAGCACATCGAATGGTGGCAGCGCGGTGGGATGCTCCTGTACCAAGTACATAAGCAGGTGGCAGCGGTGGGATGCTGCTGCACCATGCACATCATCGGGGGGCAGTGGTGGGATGCTGCTTCACCAAGCACAACAACTGGTGGCAGCGGTGGGATGCTCCTGCACCAAGCACATCAATTGGTGGCAGTGGTGGGATGGTGCTGCACCAAGCACATAATCTGGTGCAGCGGTGGGATGCTGCTGCACCAAGCACATAAACTGGTGGCAGCGGTGGGATGCTGCTGCACCAAGCACATAAACTGGTGGCAGTGGTGGGATGCTGCTGCACCAAGCAGATCAACTGGTCGTAGCGGAGGGATGCTGCTGCACCAAGCACATCAACTGGTGGCGGCGCTGGAGTGCTGCTGCACCAAGCACATCAACTGGTGGCAGTAGTAGGATGCTGCTGCACCAAGCACATCAGCTGGTGACAGCGGTGGGATGCTGCTGCACAAAGCACATCAACTGGTGGCAGCAGTGGGATGCTGCTGCACCAAGCACATCAACTGGTGGCAGCGGTGGGATGCTGCTCCACCAAGCACATCAGCTGGTGGCAGCGGTGGGATGCTCCTGCACCAAGCACATCAACTGGTGGCAGCGGTGGGATGCTGCTCCACCAATCACATCAGCTGGTGGCAGCGGTGGGATGCTGCTCCACCAAGCACATCAGCTGGTGGCAGCGGTGGGATGCTGCTGCACCAAGCACATCAATTGGTGGCAGTGGTGGGATGCTGCAGCACCAAGCACATCAAATGGTGGCAGCGATGGGATGCTGCTACACCAAGCACATCAATTGGTGGCAGTGGTGGTATGCTGCTGTACCAAGCACATCGAATGGTGGCAGCGCGGTGGGATGCTGCTGCAGCAAGCACATCGAATGGCGGCAGCAGTTGGGATGCTGCAGCACCATGCACATAAACTTGTGGCACCGGTGGGATGCTGCTGCAGCAAGCACATAAACTGGTGGCAGCGGTGGGATGCTCCTGCACCAAGCACATCAACTGGTGGCAGCGGTGGGATGCTGCTGCACCAAGCACATCAACTGGTGGCAGCGGTGGGATTCTGCTCCACCAAGCACATCAGCTGGTGGCAGTGGTGGGATGCTGGTGCACCAATCACATCAGCTAGTGGCAGCGGTGGGATGCTGCTGCACCAAGCACATCAGCTGGTGGCAGCGGTGGGATGCTGCTGCACCAAGCACATAAACTGTTGGCAGCGGTGGGATGCTGCTGAGCACATAAACTTGTGCCAGCGGTGGGATGCTGCTCCACCAAGCACATCAGCTAGTGGCAGCGGTGGGATGCTGCTGCAGCAAGCACATAAACTGGCGGCAGCAGTGGGATGCTGCTGCACCAAGCAGATAAACTGGTGGCAGCGGTGGGATGCTGCTGCACCAAGCACATCAACTGGTGGCAGCGGTGGGATTCTGCTCCACCAAGCACATCAGCTGGTGGCAGTGGTGGGATGCTGCTGCACCAATCACATCAGCTAGTGGCAGCGGTGGGATGCTGCTGCACCAAGCACATCAGCTGGTGGCAGCGGTGGGATGCTGCTGCACCAAGCACATAAACTGTTGGCAGCGGTGGGATGCTGCTGAGCACATAAACTTGTGCCAGCGGTGGGATGCTGCTCCACCAAGCACATCAGCTAGTGGCAGCGGTGGGATGCTGCTGCAGCAAGCACATAAACTGGCGGCAGCAGTGGGATGCTGCTGCACGAAGCACATAAACTGGTGGCAGCGGTGGGATGCTGCTGCACCAAGCACATCAACTGGTGGCAGCGGTGGGATTCTGCTCCACCAAGCACATCAGCTCGTGGCAGCGGTGGGATGCTGCTGCACCAATCACATCAGCTGGTGGCAGCGGTGGGATGCTGCTGCACCAAGCACATCAGCTGGTGGCAGCAGTGGGATGCTGCTGCACCAAGCACATAAACTGATGGCAGCGGTGGGATGCTGCTGAGTGCATAAACTTGTGGCAGCAGTGGGATGCTGCTGCACCAAGCACATCAGCTGGTAGCAGCGGTGGGATGCCGCTGCACCAAGCACATCAGCAGGGGGCAGCGGTGGGATGCTGCTGCACCGAGCCCATATACTGGTGGCAGAGGTGGGATGCTGCTGCACCAAGCACATCAACTGGCGGCAGTTGCGGGATGCTGCTGCACCAAGCACATAAACTGGTGGCAGCGGTGGGATGCTGCTGCACCAAGCAAATAAACTGGTGGAAGCGGTGTGATGCTGCTGCACCAAGTACATAAGCAGGTAGCAGTGGTGGGATGCTGCTGCACCAAGCAGATCAACTGGTGGCAGCGGTGGGATGCTGCTGCACCAGGCACATCAACTGGTGGCAGCAGTGGGATGCTGCTGCACCAAGCACATCGAATGGTGGCAGCGCGGTGGGATGCTCCTGCCCCAAGCACATCAACTGGTGGCAGCGGTGGGATGCTGCTCCACCAATCAGATCAGCTGGTGGCAGCGGTTGGATGCTGCTCCACCAAGCACATCAGCTGGTGGCAGCGGTGGGATGCTGCTGCACCAAGCACATCAATTGGTGGCAGTGGTGGGATGCTGCAGCACCAAGCACATCAACTGGTGGCAGCGATGGGATGCTGCTGCACCAAGAACATCGAATGGTGGAGGAGTGGGATGCCGCTGCACCAAGCATGTCAACTGGTGGCAGCGCTGGGATGCTGCTGCACAAAGCACATCGAATGGTGGCAGCGCGGTTGGATGCTGCTGCACTAAGCACATCGAATGGTGGCAGGAGTGGGATGTTGTGGCACCAAGCACATCAACTGGTGGCAGCGGCGGGATGCTGCTGCACCAAGCACATAAACTGGTGGCAGCGGTGGGATGCTGCTGCACCGAGCACATAAACTGGTGGAAGCGGTGTGATGCTGCTGCACCAAGTACATAAGCAGGTGGCAGTGGTGGGATGCTGCTGCACCATGCACATCAGCTGGTGGCAGCGGTGGGATGCTGCTGCACCAAGCACATCAACTGGTGGCAGCGGTGGGATGCTGCTGCACCAAGCACATCAATTGGTGGCAGTGGTGGGATGCTGCTGCACCAAGCACATAAATTGGTGGTAGCGGTGGGATGCTGCTGAGCACATAAACTTCTGGCAGCGGTAGGATGCTGCGGCACCAAGCACATCAGCTGGTAGCAGCAGTGGGATGCTGCCACAGCAAGCACATCACCTGGTGGCAGCGGTGGGATGCTGCCGCACCAAGCACATCAGCTGGTGGCAGCGGTGGGATGCTGCTGCACCAAGCACATCAGCTGGTGGCAGCAGTGGCATGCTGCTGCGCCAAGCACATAAACTGGTGGCAGCGGCGGGATGCTGCTTCACCAAGCTCATAAACTGGTGGCAGCGGTGGGATGCTGCTGCACCAAGCACATAAACTGGTGGAAGCGGTGTGATGCTGCTGCACCAAGTACATAAGCAGGTAGCAGTGGTGGGATGCTGCTGCACCAAGCAGATCAACTGGTGGCAGCGGTGGGATGCTGCTGCACCAGGCACATCAACTGGTGGCAGCAGTGGGATGCTGCTGCACCAAGCACATCGAATGGTGGCAGCGCGGTGGGATGCTCCTGCACCAAGCACATCAACTGGTGGCAGCGGTGGGATGCTGCTCCACCAAGCACATCAGCTGGTGGCAGCGGTGGGATGCTGCTGCACCAAGCACATCAATTGGTGGCAGTGGTGGGATGCTGCAGCACCAAGCACATCAACTGGTGGCAGCGATGGGATGCTGCTGCACCAAGAACATCGAATGGTGGCAGGAGTGGGATGCCGCTGCACCAAGCACATCAACTGGTGGCAGCGCTGGGATGCTGCTGCACAAAGCACATCGAATGGTGGCAGCGCGGTTGGATGCTGCTGCACTAAGCACATCGAATGGTGGCAGGAGTGGGATGTTGTGGCACCAAGTACATCAACTGGTGGCAGCGGCGGGATGCTGCTGCACCAAGCACATAAACTGGTGGCAGCGGTGGGATGCTGCTGCACCGAGCACATAAACTGGTGGAAGCGGTGTGATGCTGCTGCACCAAGTACATAAGCAGGTGGCAGTGGTGGGATGCTGCTGCACCATGCACATCAGCTGGTGGCAGCGGTGGGATGCTGCTGCACCAAGCACATCAACTGGTGGCAGCGGTGGGATGCTGCTGCACCAAGCACATCAATTGGTGGCAGTGGTGGGATGCTGCTGCACCAAGCACATAAATTGGTGGTAGCGGTGGGATGCTGCTGAGCACATAAACTTCTGGCAGCGGTAGGATGCTGCGGCACCAAGCACATCAGCTGGTAGCAGCAGTGGGATGCTGCCACAGCAAGGACATCACCTGGTGGCAGCGGTGGGATGCTGCCGCACCAAGCACATCAGCTGGTGGCAGCGGTGGGATGCTGCTGCACCAAGCACATCAGCTGGTGGCAGCAGTGGCATGCTGCTGCACCAAGCGCATAAACTGGTGGCAGCGGTGGGATGCTGCTTCACCAAGCTCATAAACTGGTGGCAGCGGTGGGATGCTGCTGCACGAAGCACATAAACTGGTGGCAGCAGTGGGATGCTGCTGCACCAAGCACATAAACTGGTGGCAGCGGTGGGATGTGGCTGCACCAAGCACATAAAGTGGTGGCAGTGGTGGGACGCTGCTGCACCAAGCACATCAACTGGTGGCAGTGGTGGGATGCTGCTGCACCAAGCACATCAATTGGTGGCAGTGGTGGGATGCTGCAGCACCAAGCACATCAACTGGTGGCAGCGATGGGATGCTGCTGCACCAAGCACATCAACTGGTGGCAGCAGTGGGATGCTGCTGCACCTAGCACATCGAATGGTGGCAGCGCGGTGGGATGCTGCTGCACCAAGCACATAAAGTGGTGGCAGCGGTGGAGTGCTGCTGCACCAAGCAAACAAACTGGTGGCAGCGGTGGGATGCTGCTGTACCAAGCACATCGAATGGTGGCAGCGCGGTGGGATGCTGCTGCACCAAGCACATCGAATGGTGGCAGGAGTGGGATGCTGTGGCACCAAGCACATCTACTGGTGGCAGCGGCGGGATGCTGCTGCACCAAGCACATTAACTGGTGGCAGAGGTGAGATGCTGCTGCACCAAGCACATAAACTGGTGGCAGCGGTGGGATGCTGCTGTACCAAGCACATCGAATGGTGGCAGCGCGGTGGGATGCTGCTGCACCAAGCACATCGAATGGTGGCAGGAGTGGGATGCTGTGGCACCAAGCACATCTACTGGTGGCAGCGGCGGGATGCTGCTGCACCAAGCACATTAACTGGTGGCAGCGGTGAGATGCTGCTGCACCAAGCACATAAACTGGTGGCAGTGGTGGGATGCTGCTGCACCAAGCACATCAATTGGTGGCAGTGGTGGGATGCCGCTGCACCAAGCACATCAACTGGTGGCAGCGGTGGGATGCTGCTGCACCAAGCAGATCAACTGGTCGTAGCGGACGGATGCTGCTGCACCAAGCACATCAACTGGTGGTGGCGGTGGGGTGCTGCTGCACGAAGCCCATCAACTGGTGGCAGCGGTGGGATGCTGCTGCACCAAGCACATCAGCTGGTGGCAGCGGTGGGATGCTGCTACACCAAGCACATCAATTGGTGGCAGTGGTGGTATGCTGCTGTACCAAGCACATCGAATGGTGGCAGCGCGGTGGGATGCTGCTGCAGCAAGCACATCAAATGGTGGCAGCAGTTGGGATGCTGCAGCACCATGCACATAAACTTGTGGCAGCGGTGGGATGCTGCTGCAGCAAGCACATAAACTGGTGGCAGCGGTGGGATGCTCCTGCACCAAGCACATCAACTGGTGGCAGCGGTGGGATGCTGCTGCACCAAGCACATCAACTGGTGGCAGCGGTGGGATTCTGCTCCTCCAAGCACATCAGCTGGTGGCAGTGGTGGGATGCTGCTGACACAAGCACATAAACTGGCGGCAGCAGTGGGATGCTGCTGCACCAAGCACATAAACTGGTGGCAGTGGTGGGATGCTGCTGCACCAAGCACATCAACTGGTGGCAGCGGTGGGATTCTGCTCCACCAAGCACATCAGCTCGTGGCAGCGGTGGGATGCTGCTGCACCAATCACATCAGCTGGTGGCAGCGGTGGGATGCTGCTGCACCAAGCACATCAGCTGGTGGCAGCGGTGGGATGCCGCTGCACCAAGCACATCAGCAGGGGGCAGCGGTGGGATGCTGCTGCACCGGGCCCATATACTGGTGGCAGAGGTGGGATGCTGCTGCACCAAGCACATAAACTGGCGGCAGTTGCGGGATGCTGCTGCACCAAGCACATAAACTGGTGGCAGCAGTGGGATGCTGCTGCACCAAGCAAATAAACTGGTGGAAGCGGTGTGATGCTGCTGCACCAAGCAGATCAACTGGTGGCAGCGGTGGGATGCTGCTGCACCAGGCACATCAACTGGTGGCAGCAGTGGGATGCTGCTGCACCAAGCACATCGAATGGTGGCAGCGCGGTGGGATGCTCCTGTACCAAGCACATCAACTGGTGGCAGCGGTGGGATGCTGCTCCACCAATCACATCAGCTGGTGGCAGCGGTGGGATGCTGCTCCACCAAGCACATCAGCTGGTGGCAGCGGTGGGATGCTGCTGCACCAAGCACATCAATTGGTGGCAGTGGTGGGATGCTGCAGCACCAAGCACATCAACTGGTGGCAGCGATGGGATGCTGCTGCACCAAGAACATCGAATGGTGGCAGGAGTGGGATGCCGCTGCACCAAGCACATCAACTGGTGGCAGCGCTGGGATGCTGCTGCACAAAGCACATCGAATGGTGGCAGCGCGGTGGGATGCTGCTGCACCAAGCACATCGAATGGTGGCAGGAGTGGGATGTTGTGGCACCAAGCACATCAACTGGCGGCAGCGGCGGGATGCTGCTGCACCAAGCACATAAACTGGTGGCAGCGGTGGGATGCTGCTGCACCGAGCACATAAACTGGTGGAAGCGGTGTGATGCTGCTGCACCAAGTACATAAGCAGGTGGCAGCGGTGGGATGCTGCTGCACCATGCACATCATCTGGGGGCAGTGGTGGGATGCTGCTTCACCAAGCACAACAACTGGTGGCAGCGGTGGGATGCTTCTGCACCAAGCACATCAATTGGTGGCAGTGGTGGGATGCTGCTGCACCAAGCACATAATCTGGTGCAGCGGTGGGATGCTGCTGCACCAAGCACATAAACTGGTGGCAGCAGTGGGATGCTGCTGCACCAAGCACATAAACTGGTGGCAGTGGTGGGATGCTGCTGCACCAAGCAGATCAACTGGTCGTAGCGGAGGGATGCTGCTGCACCAAGCACATCAACTGGTGGCGGCGCTGGAGTGCTGCTGCACCAAGCACATCAACTGGTGGCAGTAGTAGGATGCTGCTGCACCAAGCACATCAGCTGGTGACAGCGGTGGGATGCTGCTGCACAAAGCACATCAACTGGTGGCAGCAGTGGGATGCTGCTGCACCAAGCACATCAACTGGTGGCAGCGGTGGGATGCTGCTCCACCAAGCACATCAGCTGGTGGCAGCGGTGGGATGCTCCTGCACCAAGCACATCAACTGGTGGCAGCGGTGGGATGCTGCTCCACCAATCACATCAGCTGGTGGCAGCGGTGGGATGCTGCTCCACCAAGCACATCAGCTGGTGGCAGCGGTGGGATGCTGCTGCACCAAGCACATCAATTGGTGGCAGTGGTGGGATGCTGCAGCACCAAGCACATCAAATGGTGGCAGCGATGGGATGCTGCTACACCAAGCACATCAATTGGTGGCAGTGGTGGTATGCTGCTGTACCAAGCACATCGAATGGTGGCAGCGCGGTGGGATGCTGCTGCAGCAAGCACATCGAATGGCGGCAGCAGTTGGGATGCTGCAGCACCATGCACATAAACTTGTGGCACCGGTGGGATGCTGCTGCAGCAAGCACATAAACTGGTGGCAGCGGTGGGATGCTCCTGCACCAAGCACATCAACTGGTGGCAGCGGTGGGATGCTGCTGCACCAAGCACATCAACTGGTGGCAGCGGTGGGATTCTGCTCCACCAAGCACATCAGCTGGTGGCAGTGGTGGGATGCTGGTGCACCAATCACATCAGCTAGTGGCAGCGGTGGGATGCTGCTGCACCAAGCACATCAGCTGGTGGCAGCGGTGGGATGCTGCTGCACCAAGCACATAAACTGATGGCAGCGGTGGGATGCTGCTGAGCACATAAACTTGTGCCAGCGGTGGGATGCTGCTCCACCAAGCACATCAGCTAGTGGCAGCGGTGGGATGCTGCTGCAGCAAGCACATAAACTGGCGGCAGCAGTGGGATGCTGCTGCACCAAGCAGATAAACTGGTGGCAGCGGTGGGATGCTGCTGCACCAAGCACATCAACTGGTGGCAGCGGTGGGATTCTGCTCCACCAAGCACATCAGCTCGTGGCAGCGGTGGGATGCTGCTGCACCAATCACATCAGCTGGTGGCAGTGGTGGGATGCTGCTGCACCAAGCACATCAGCTGGTGGCAGCGGTGGGATGCTGCTGCACCAAGCACATAAACTGATGGCAGCGGTGGGATGCTGCTGAGCGCATAAACTTGTGGCAGCAGTGGGATGCTGCTGCACCAAGCACATCAGCTGGTAGCAGCGGTGGGATGCCGCTGCACCAAGCACATCAGCAGGGGGCAGCGGTGGGATGCTGCTGCACCGAGCCCATATACTGGTGGCAGAGGTGGGATGCTGCTGCACCAAGCACATAAACTGGCGGCAGTTGCGGGATGCTGCTGCACCAAGCACATAAACTGGTGGCAGCGGTGGGATGCTGCTGCACCAAGCAAATAAACTGGTAGAAGCGCTGTGATGCTGCTGCACCAAGTATATAAGCAGGTAGCAGTGGTGGGATGCTGCGGCACCAAGCAGATCAACTGGTGGCAGCGGTGGGATGCTGCTGCACCAGGCACATCAACTGGTGGCAGCAGTGGGATGCTGCTGCACCAAGCACATCGAATGGTGGCAGCGCGGTGGGATGCTCCTGCACCAAGCACATCAACTGGTGGCAGCGGTGGGATGCTGCTCTACGAATCACATCAGCTGGTGGCAGCGGTGGGATGCTGCTCCACCAAGCACTTCAGCTGGTGGCAGCGGTGGGATGCTGCTGCACCAAGCACATCAATTGGTGGCAGTGGTGGGATGCTGCAGCACCAAGCACATCAACTGGTGGCAGCGATGGGATGCTGCTGCACCAAGAACATCGAATGGTGGCAGGAGTGGGATGCCACTGCACCAAGCACATCAACTGGTGGCAGCGCTGGGATGCTGCTGCACAAAGCACATCGAATGGTGGCAGCGCGGTTGGATGCTGCTGCACTAAGCACATCGAATGGTGGCAGGAGTGGGATGTTGTGGCACCAAGCACATCAACTGGTGGCAGCGGCGGGATGCTGCTGCACCAAGCACATAAACTGGTGGCAGCGGTGGGATGCTGCTGCACCGAGCACATAAACTGGTGGAAGCGGTGTGATGCTGCTGCACCAAGTACATAAGCAGGTGGCAGTGGTGGGATGCTGCTGCACCATGCACATCAGCTGGTGGCAGCGGTGGGATGCTGCTGCACCAAGCACATCAACTGGTGGCAGCGGTGGGATGCTGCTGCACCAAGCACATCAATTGGTGGCAGTGGTGGGATGCTGCTGCACCAAGCACATAAATTGGTGGTAGCGGTGGGATGCTGCTGAGCACATAAACTTCTGGCAGCGGTAGGATGCTGCGGCACCAAGCACATCAGCTGGTAGCAGCAGTGGGATGCTGCCACAGCAAGCACATCGCCTGGTGGCAGCGGTGGGATGCTGCCGCACCAAGCACAACAGCTGGTGGCAGCGGTGGGATGCTGCTGCCTCAAGCACATCAGCTGGTGGCAGCAGTGGCATGCTGCTGCACCAAGCACATAAACTGGTGGCACCGGTGGGATGCTGCTTCACCAAGCTCATAAACTGGTGGCAGCGGTGGGATGCTGCTGCACCAAGCACATAAACTGGTGGCAGCAGTGGGATGCTGCTGCACCAAGCACATAAACTGGTGGCAGCGGTGGGATGCGGCTGCACCAAGCACATAAAGTGGTGGCAGTGGTGGGATGCTGCTGCACCAAGCACATCAACTGGTGGCAGTGGTGGGATGCTGCTGCACCAAGCACATCAATTGGTGGCAGTAGTGGGATGCTTCATCACCAAGCACATCAACTGGTGGCAGCGATGGGATGCTGCTGCACCAAGCACATCAACTGGTGGCAGCAGTGGGATGCTGCTGCACCTAGCACATCGAATGGTGGCAGCGCGGTGGGATGCTGCTGCACCAAGCACATAAACTGGTGGCAGCAGTGGAGTGCTGCTGCACCAAGCAAACAAACTGGTGGAAGCGGTGGGAGGCTGCTGCACCAAGTACATAAACAGGTGGCAGTGGTGGGATGCTGCTGCACCAAGCACATCAACTGGTGGCAGCGGTGGGATGCTGCTGTACCAAGCACATCGAATGGTGGCAGGAGTGGGATGCTGTGGCACCAAGCACATCGACTGGTGGCAGCGGCGGGATGCTGCTGCACCAAGCACATAAACTGGTGGCAGCGGTGAGGTGCTGCTGCACCAAGCACATAAACTGGTGGCAGTGGTGGGATGCTGCTGCACCAAGCAGATGAACTGGTGGCAGCGGTGGGATGCTGCTGCACCAAGCGCATCAACTGGTGGCAGTGGTGGGATGCTGCTCCACCAAGCACATAAACTGGTGGCAGCGGGGGGATGCTGGTGCACCAAGCACATCGAATGGTGGCAGCGCGGTGGGATGCTCCTGCACCAAGCACATCAACTGGTGGCAGTGGTGGGATGCTGCTCTACCAATCACATCAGCTGGTGGCAGCGGTGGGATGCTGCTCCACCAAGCACATCAGCTGGTGGCAGCGGTGGGATGCTGCTGCACCAAGCACATCAATTGGTGGCAGTGGTGGGATGCTGCAGCACCAAGCACATCAACTGGTGGCAGCGATGGGATGCTGCTGCACCAAGAACATCGAATGGTGGCAGGAGTGGGATGCCACTGCACCAAGCACATCAACTGGTGGCAGCGCTGGGATGCTGCTGCACAAAGCACATCGAATGGTGGCAGCGCGGTTGGATGCTGCTGCACTAAGCACATCGAATGGTGGCAGGAGTGGGATGTTGTGGCACCAAGCACATCAACTGGTGGCAGCGGCGGGATGCTGCTGCACCAAGCACATAAACTGGTGGCAGCGGTGGGATGCTGCTGCACCGAGCACATAAACTGGTGGAAGCGGTGTGATGCTGCTGCACCAAGTACATAAGCAGGTGGCAGTGGTGGGATGCTGCTGCACCATGCACATCAGCTGGTGGCAGCGGTGGGATGCTGCTGCACCAAGCACATCAACTGGTGGCAGCGGTGGGATGCTGCTGCACCAAGCACATCAATTGGTGGCAGTGGTGGGATGCTGCTGCACCAAGCACATAAATTGGTGGTAGCGGTGGGATGCTGCTGAGCACATAAACTTCTGGCAGCGGTAGGATGCTGCGGCACCAAGCACATCAGCTGGTAGCAGCAGTGGGATGCTGCCACAGCAAGCACATCACCTGGTGGCAGCGGTGGGATGCTGCCGCACCAAGCACATCAGCTGGTGGCAGCGGTGGGATGCTGCTGCACCAAGCACATCAGCTGGTGGCAGCAGTGGCATGCTGCTGCACCAAGCACATAAACTGGTGGCACCGGTGGGATGCTGCTTCACCAAGCTCATAAACTGGTGGCAGCGGTGGGATGCTGCTGCACCAAGCACATAAACTGGTGGCAGCAGTGGGATGCTGCTGCACCAAGCACATAAACTGGTGGCAGCGGTGGGATGCGGCTGCACCAAGCACATAAAGTGGTGGCAGTGGTGGGATGCTGCTGCACCAAGCGCATCAACTGGTGGCAGTGGTGGGATGCTGCTGCACCAAGCACATCAATTGGTGGCAGTAGTGGGATGCTGCAGCACCAAGCACATCAACTGGTGGCAGCGAGGGGATGCTGCTGCACCAAGCACATCAACTGGTGGCAGCAGTGGGATGCTGCTGCACCTAGCACATCGAATGGTGGCAGCGCGGTGGGATGCTGCTGCACCAAGCACATAAACTGGTGGCAGCAGTGGAGTGCTGCTGCACCAAGCAAACAAACTGGTGGAAGCGGTGGGAGGCTGCTGCACCAAGTACATAAACAGGTGGCAGTGGTGGGATGCTGCTGCACCAAGCACATCAACTGGTGGCAGCGGTGGGATGCTGCTGTACCAAGCACATCGAATGGTGGCAGCGCGGTGGGATGCTGCTGCACCAAGCACATCGAATGGTGGCAGGAGTGGGATGCTGTGGCACCAAGCAGACCGACTGGTGGCAGCGGCGGGATGCTGCTGCACCAAGCACATAAACTGGTGGCAGCGGTGAGGTGCTGCTGCACCAAGCACATAAACTGGTGGCAGTGGTGGGATGCTGCTGCACCAAGCAGATGAACTGGTGGCAGCGGTGGGATGCTGCTGCACCAAGCACATCAACTGGTGGCAGTGGTGGGATGCTGCTCCACCAAGCACATAAACTGGTGGCAGCGGGGGGATGCTGGTGCACCAAGCACATCAAATGGTGGCAGTGGTGAGATGCTGCTGCACCAAGCACATCAATTGGTGGCAGTGGTGGGATGCCGCTGCACCAAGCACATCAACTGGTGGCAGCGGTGGGATGCTGCTGCACCAAGCAGATCAACTGGTCGTAGCGGACGGATGCTGCTGCACCAAGCACATCAACTGGTGGCGGCGGTGGGGTGCTGCTGCACCAAGCCCATCAACTGGTGGCAGCGGTGGGATGCTGCTGCACCAAGCACATCAGCTGGTGGCAGCGGTGGGATGCTGCTCCACCAAGCACATCAGCTGGTGGCAGCGGTGGGATGCTGCTGCACCAAGCACATCAATTGGTGGCAGTGGTGGGATGCTGCAGCACCAAGCACATCAACTGGTGGCAGCGATGGGATGCTGCTGCACCAAGAACATCGAATGGTGGCAGGAGTGGGATGCCGATGCACCAAGCACATCAACTGGTGGCAGGAGTGGGATGTTGTGGCACCAAGCACATGAACTGGTGGCAGCGGCGGGATGCTGCTGCACCAAGCACATAAACTGCTGGAGGCGGTGGGATGCTGCTGCACCGAGCACATAAACTGGTGGAAGCGGTGTGATGCTGCTGCAGCAAGCACATAAGCAGGTGGCAGTGGTGGGATGCTGCTGCACCATGCACATCAGCTGGTGGCAGCGGTGGGATGCTGCTGCACCAAGCACATCAACTGGTGGCAGCGGTGGGATGCGGCTGCACCAAGCACATCAATTGGTGGCAGTGGTGGGATGCTGCTGCACCAAGCACATCAACTGGTGGCAGCGATGGGATGCTGCTACACCAAGCGCATCAATTGGTGGCAGTGGTGGTATGCTGCTGTACCAAGCACATCGAATGGTGGCAGCGCGGTGGGATGCTGCTGCAGCAAGCACATCGAATGGCGGCAGCAGTTGGGATGCTGCAGCACCATGCACATAAACTTGTGGCAGCGGTGGGATGCTGCTGCAGCAAGCACATAAACTGGTGGCAGCGGTGGGATGCTCCTGCACCAAGCACATCAACTGGTGGCAGCGGTGGGATGCTGCTGCACCAAGCACATCAACTGGTGGCAGCGGTGGGATTCTGCTCCACCAAGCACATCAGCTGGTGGCAGTGGTGGGATGCTGCTGCACCAATCACATCAGCTAGTGGCAGCGGTGGGATGCTGCTGCACCAAGCACATCAGCTGCTGGCAGCGGTGGGATGCTGCTGCACCAAGCACATAAACTGTTGGCAGCGGTGGGATGCTGCTGAGCACATAAACTTGTGCCAGCGGTGGGATGCTGCTCCACCAAGCACATCAGCTAGTGGCAGCGGTGGGATGCTGCTGCAGCAAGCACATAAACTGGCGGCAGCAGTGGGATGCTGCTGCACCAAGCACATAAACTGGTGGCAGCGGTGGGATGCTGCTGCACCAAGCACATCAACTGGTGGCAGCGGTGGGATTCTGCTCCACCAAGCACATCAGCTGGTGGCAGCGGTGGGATGCTGCTGCACCAAGCACATCAGCTGGTGGCAGCGGTGGGATGCTGCTGCACCAAGCACATAAACTGATGGCAGTGGTGGGATGGTGCTGAGCGCATAAACTTGTGGCAGCAGTGGGATGCTGCTGCACCAAGCACATCAGCTGGTAGCAGCGGTGGGATGCCGCTGCACCAAGCACATCAGCAGGGGGCAGCGGTGGGATGCTGCTGCAGCGAGCCCATATACTGGTGGCAGAGGTGGGATGCTGCTGCACCGAGCACATAAACTGGCGGCAGTTGCGGGATGCTGCTGCACCAAGCACATAAACTGGTGGCAGCGGTGGGATGCTGCTGCACCAAGCAAATAAACTGGTGGAAGCGGTGTGATGCTGCTGCACCAAGTATATAAGCAGGTAGCTGTGGTGGGATGCTGCTGCACCAAGCAGATCAACTGGTGGCAGCGGTGGGATGCTGCTGCACCAGGCACATCAACTGGTGGCAGCAGTGGGATGCTGCTGCACCAAGCACATCGAATGGTGGCAGCGCGGTGGGATGCTTTTGCACCAAGCACATCAACTGGTGGCAGCGGTGGGATGCTGCTCCACCAAGCATATCAGCTGGTGGCAGCGGTGGGATGGTCCTGCACCAAGCACATCAACTGGTGGCAGAGGTGGGATGCTGCTCCACCAATCACATCAGCTGGTGGAAGCGGTGGGATGCTGCTCCACCAAGCACATCAGCTGGTGGCAGCGGTGGGATGCTGCTGCACCAAGCACATCAATTGGTGGCAGTGGTGGGATGCTGCAGCACCAAGCACGTCAACTGGTGGCAGCGATGGGATGCTGCTGCACCAAGCACATCAACTGGTGGCAGCGGTGGGATGCTGCTGTACCAAGCACATCTTATGGTGGCATCGGTGGGATGCTGCTGCACCAAGCACATCAGCTGGTGGCAGCGGTGGGATGCTGCTGCACCAAGCACATCAGCTGGTGGCAGCGGTGGGATGCTGCTGCACCAAGCACATAAACTGATGGCAGCGGTGGGATGCTGCTGAGCGCATAAACTTGTGGCAGCAGTGGGATGCTGCTGCACCAAGCATATCAGCTGGTAGCAGCGGTGGGATGGCGCTGCACCAAGCACATCAGCAGGGGGCAGCGGTGGGATGCTGCTGCACCGAGCCCATATACTGGTGGCAGAGGTGGGATGCTGCTGCACCAAGCACATAAACTGGCGGCAGTTGCGGGATGCTGCTGCACCAAGCACATAAACTGGTGGCAGCGGTGGGATGCTGCTGCACCAAGCAAATAAACTGGTGGAAGCGGTGTGATGCTGCTGCACCAAGTACATAAGCAGGTAACAGTGGTGGGATGCTGCTGCACCAAGCAGATCAACTGGTGGCAGCGGTGGGATGCTGCTGCACCAGCCACATCAACTGGTGGCAGCAGTGGGATGCTGCTGCACCAAGCACATCGAATGGTGGCAGCGCGGTGGGATGCTCCTGCACCAAGCACATCAACTGGTGGCAGCGGTGGGATGCTGCTCCACCAATCACATCAGCTGGTGGCAGCGGTGGGATGCTGCTCCACCAAGCACATCAGCTGGTGGCAGCGGTGGGATGCTGCTGCACCAAGCACATCAATTGGTGGCAGTGGTGGGATGCTGCAGCACCAAGCACATCAACTGGTGGCAGCGATGGGATGCTGCTGCACCAAGAACATCGAATGGTGGCAGGAGTGGGATGCCGCTGCACCAAGCACATCAACTGGTGGCAGCGCTGGGATGCTGCTGCACAAAGCACATCGAATGGTGGCAGCGCGGTGGGATGCTGCTGCACCAAGCACATCGAATGGTGGCAGCAGTGGGATGTTGTGGCACCAAGCACATCAACTGGTGGCAGCGGCGGGATGCTGCTGCACCAAGCACATAAACTGGTGGCAGCGGTGGGATGCTGCTGCACCGAGCACATAAACTGGTGGAAGCGGTGGGATGCTGCTGCACCAAGCACATCAACTGGTGGCAGCGGTGCGATGCTGCTGCACCAAGCACATCAATTGGTGGCAGTGGTGGGATGCTGCTGCACCAAGCACATAATCTGGTGCAGCGGTGGGATGCTGCTGCACCAAGCACATAAACTGGTGGCAGCGGTGGGATGCTGCTGCACCAAGCACATAAACTGGTGGCAGTGGTGGGATGCTGCTGCACCAAGCAGATCAACTGGTCGTAGCGGAGGGATGCTGCTGCACCAAGCACATCAACTGGTGGCGGCGCTGGAGTGCTTCTGCACCAAGCACATCAACTGGTGGCAGTAGTAGGATGCTGCTGCACCAAGCACATCAGCTGGTGGCAGCGGTGGGATGCTGCTGCACAAAGCACATCAACTGGTGGCAGCGGTGGGATGCTGCTGCACCAAGCACATCAACTGGTGGCAGCGGTGGGATGCTGCTCCACCAAGCACATCAGCTGGTGGCAGCGGTGGGATGCTCCTGCACCAAGCACATCAACTGGTGGCAGCGGTGGGATGCTGCTCCACCAATCACATCAGCTGGTGGCAGCGGTGGGATGCTGCTCCACCAAGCACATCAGCTGGTGGCAGCGGTGGGATGCTGCTGCACCAAGCACATCAATTGGTGGCAGTGGTGGGATGCTGCAGCACCAAGCACATCAACTGGTGGCAGCGATGGGATGCTGCTACACCAAGCACATCAATTGGTGGCAGTGGTGGTATGCTGCTGTACCAAGCACATCGAATGGTGGCAGCGCGGTGGGATGCTGCTGCAGCAAGCACATCGAATGGCGGCAGCAGTTGGGATGCTGCAGCACCATGCACATAAACTTGTGGCAGCGGTGGGATGCTGCTGCAGCAAGCACATAAACTGGTGGCAGCGGTGGGATGCTCCTGCACCAAGCACATCAACTGGTGGCAGCGGTGGGATGCTGCTGCACCAAGCACATCAACTGGTGGCAGCGGTGGGATTCTGTTCCACCAAGCACATCAGCTGGTGGCAGTGGTGGGATGCTGCTGCACCAATCACATCAGCTAGTGGCAGCGGTGGGATGCTGCTGCACCAAGCACATCAGCTGGTGGCAGCGGTGGGATGCTGCTGCACCAAGCACATAAACTGTTGGCAGCGGTGGGATGCTGCTGAGCACATAAACTTGTGCCAGCGGTGGGATGCTGCTCCACCAAGCACATCAGCTAGTGGCAGCGGTGGGATGCTGCTGCAGCAAGCACATAAACTGGCGGCAGCAGTGGGATGCTGCTGCACCAAGCACATAAACTGGTGGCAGCGGTGGGATGCTGCTGCACCAAGCACATCAACTGGTGGCAGCGGTGGGATTCTGCTCCACCAAGCACATCAGCTCGTGGCAGCGGTGGGATGCTGCTGCACCAATCACATCAGCTGGTGGCAGCGGTGGGATGCTGCTGCACCAAGCACATCAGCTGGTGGCAGCAGTGGGATGCTGCTGCACCAAGCACATAAACTGATGGCAGCGGTGGGATGCTGCTGAGTGCATAAACTTGTGGCAGCAGTTGGATGCTGCTGCACCAAGCACATCAGCTGGTAGCAGCGGTGGGATGCCGCTGCACCAAGCACATCAGCAGGGGGCAGCGGTGGGATGCTGCTGCACCGAGCCCATATACTGGTGGCAGAGGTGGGATGCTGCTGCACCAAGCACATAAACTGGTGGCAGTTGCGGGATGCTGCTGCACCAAGCACATAAACTGGTGGCAGCGGTGGGATGCTGCTGCACCAAGCAAATAAACTGGTGGAAGCGGTGTGATGCTGCTGCACCAAGTACATAAGCAGGTAGCAGTGGTGGGATGCTGCTGCACCAAGCAGATCAACTGGTGGCAGCGGTGGGATGCTGCTGCACCAGGCACATCAACTGGTGGCAGCAGTGGGATGCTGCTGCACCAAGCACATCGAATGGTGGCAGCGCGGTGGGATGCTCCTGCCCCAAGCACATCAACTGGTGGCAGCGGTGGGATGCTGCTGCACCAAGCACATCAATTGGTGGCAGTGGTGGGATGCTGCAGCACCAAGCACATCAACTGGTGGCAGCGATGGGATGCTGCTGCACCAAGAACATCGAATGGTGGCAGGAGTGGGATGCCGCTGCACCAAGCACATCAACTGGTGGCAGCGCTGGGATGCTGCTGCACAAAGCACATCGAATGGTGGCAGCGCGGTTGGATGCTGCTGCACTAAGCACATCGAATGGTGGCAGGAGTGGGATGTTGTGGCACCAAGCACATCAACTGGTGGCAGCGGCGGGATGCTGCTGCACCGAGCACATAAACTGGTGGAAGCGGTGTGAGGCTGCTGCACCAAGTACATAAGCAGGTGGCAGTGGTGGGATGCTGCTGCACCATGCTTATCAGCTGGTGGCAGCGGTGGGATGCTGCTGCACCAAGCACATCAACTGGTGGCAGCGGTGGGATGCTGCTGCACCAAGCACATCAACTGGTGGCAGCGGTGGGATGCTGCTGCACCAAGCACATCAATTGGTGGCAGTGGTGGGATGCTGCTGCACCAAGCACATAAATTGGTGGTAGCGGTGGGATGCTGCTGAGCACATAAACTTCTGGCAGCGGTAGGATGCTGCGGCACCAAGCACATCAGCTGGTAGCAGCAGTGGGATGCTGCCACAGATAGCACATCACCTGGTGGCAGCGGTGGGATGCTGCCGCACCAAGCACATCAGCTGGTGGCAGTGGTGGGATGCTGCTGCACCAAGCACATCGGCTGGTGGCAGCAGTGGCATGCTGCTGCACCAAGCACATAAACTGGTGGCAGCGGTGGGATGCTGCTTCACCAAGCTCATAAACTGGTGGCAGCGGTGGGATGCTGCTGCACCAAGCACATACACTGGTGGAAGCGGTGTGATGCTGCTGCACCAAGTACATAAGCAGGTAGCAGTGGTGGGATGCTGCTGCACCAAGCAGATCAACTGGTGGCAGCGGTGGGATGCTGCTGCACCAGGCACATCAACTGGTGGCAGCAGTGGGATGCTGCTGCACCAAGCACATCGAATGGTGGCAGCGCGGTGGGATGCTCCTGCACCAAGCACATCAACTGGTGGCAGCGGTGGGATGCTGCTCCACCAAGCACATCAGCTGGTGGCAGCGGTGGGATGCTGCTGCACCAAGCACATCAATTGGTGGCAGTGGTGGGATGCTGCAGCACCAAGCACATCAACTGGTGGCAGCGATGGGATGCTGCTGCACCAAGAACATCGAATGGTGGCAGGAGTGGGATGCCGCTGCACCAAGCACATCAACTGGTGGCAGCGCTGGGATGCTGCTGCACAAAGCACATCGAATGGTGGCAGCGCGGTTGGATGCTGCTGCACTAAGCACATCGAATGGTGGCAGGAGTGGGATGTTGTGGCACCAAGCACATCAACTGGTGGCAGCGGCGGGATGCTGCTGCACCAAGCACATAAACTGGTGGCAGCGGTGGGATGCTGCTGCACCGAGCACATAAACTGGTGGAAGCGGTGTGATGCTGCTGCACCAAGTACATAAGCAGGTGGCAGTGGTGGGATGCTGCTGCACCATGCACATCAGCTGGTGGCAGCGGTGGGATGCTGCTGCACCAAGCACATCAACTGGTGGCAGCGGTGGGATGCTGCTGCACCAAGCACATCAATTGGTGGCAGTGGTGGTATGCTGCTGCACCAAGCACATAAATTGGTGGTAGCGGTGGGATGCTGCTGAGCACATAAACTTCTGGCAGCGGTAGGATGCTGCGGCACCAAGCACATCAGCTGGTAGCAGCAGTGGGATGCTGCCACAGCAAGCACATCACCTGGTGGCAGCGGTGGGATGCTGCCGCACCAAGCACATCAGCTGGTGGCAGCGGTGGGATGCTGCTGCACCAAGCACATCAGCTGGTGGCAGCAGTGGCATGCTGCTGCACCAAGCACATAAACTGGTGGCAGCGGTGGGATGCTGCTTCACCAAGCTCATAAACTGGTGGCAGCGGTGGGATGCTGCTGCACGAAGCACATAAACTGGTGGCAGCAGTGGGATGCTGCTGCACCAAACACATAAACTGGTGGCAGCGGTGGGATGCGGCTGCACCAAGCACATAAAGTGGTGGCAGTGGTGGGATGCTGCTGCACCAAGCACATCAACTGGTGGCAGTGGTGGGATGCTGCTGCACCAAGCACATCAATTGGTGGCAGTCGTGGGATGCTGCAGCACCAAGCACATCAACTGGTGGCAGCGATGGGATGCTGCTGCACCAAGCACATCAACTGGTGGCAGCAGTGGGATGCTGCTGCACCTAGCACATCGAATGGTGGCAGCGCGGTGGGATGCTGCTGCACCAAGCACATAAACTGGTGGCAGCGGTGGAGTGCTGCTGCACCAAGCAAACAAACTGGTGGAAGCGGTGGGAGGCTGCTGCACCAAGTACATAAACAGGTGGCAGTGGTGGGATGCTGCTGCACCAAGCACATCAATTGGTGGCAGTGGTGGGATGCTGCAGCACCAAGCACATCAACTGGTGGCAGCGATGGGATGCTGCTGCACCAAGAACATCGAATGGTGGCAGGAGTGGGATGCCGCTGCACCAAGCACATCAACTGGTGGCAGCGCTGGGATGCTGCTGCACAAAGCACATCGAATGGTGGCAGCGCGGTTGGATGCTGCTGCACTAAGCACATCGAATGGTGGCAGGAGTGGGATGTTGTGGCACCAAGCACATCAACTGGTGGCAGCGGCGGGATGCTGCTGCACCAAGTATATAAGCAGGTAGCAGTGGTGGGATGCTGCTGCACCAAGCAGATCAACTGGTGGCAGCGGTGGGATGCTGCTGCACCAGGCACATCAACTGGTGGCAGCAGTGGGATGCTGCTGCACCAAGCACATCGAATGGTGGCAGCGCGGTGGGATGCTTTTGCACCAAGCACATCAACTGGTGGCAGCGGTGGGATGCTGCTCCACCAAGCATATCAGCTGGTGGCAGCGGTGGGATGGTCCTGCACCAAGCACATCAACTGGCGGCAGAGGTGGGATGCTGCTCCACCAATCACATCAGCTGGTGGAAGCGGTGGGATGCTGCTCCACCAAGCACATCAGCTGGTGGCAGCGGTGGGATGCTGCTGCACCAAGCACATCAATTGGTGGCAGTGGTGGGATGCTGCAGCACCAAGCACGTCAACTGGTGGCAGCGATGGGATGCTGCTGCACCAAGCACATCAACTGGTGGCAGCGGTGGGATGCTGCTGTACCAAGCACATCTTATGGTGGCAGCGCGGTGGGCTGCTGCTGCACAAAGCACATCGAATGGTGGCAGGAGTGGGATGCTGTGGCACCAAGCACATCAACTGGTGGCAGCGGCGGGTTGCTGCTGCACCAAGCACATAAACTGGTGGCAGCGGTGGGATGCTGCTGCACCAAGCACGTAAACTGGTGGCAGTGGTGGGATGCTGCTGCACCAAGCAGATCAACTGGTGGCATCGGTGGGATGCTGCTGCACCAAGCACATCAGCTGGTGGCAGCGGTGGGATGCTGCTGCACCAAGCACATCAGCTGGTGGCAGCGGTGGGATGCTGCTGCACCAAGCACATAAACTGATGGCAGCGGTGGGATGCTGCTGAGCGCATAAACTTGTGGCAGCAGTGGGATGCTGCTGCACCAAGCACATCAGCTGGTAGCAGCGGTGGGATGGCGCTAAACCAAGCACATCAGCAGGGGGCAGCGGTGGGATGCTGCTGCACCGAGCCCATATACTGGTGGCAGAGGTGGGATGCTGCTGCACCAAGCACATAAACTGGCGGCAGTTGCGGGATGCTGCTGCACCAAGCACATAAACTGGTGGCAGCGGTGGGATGCTGCTGCACCAAGCAAATAAACTGGTGGAAGCGGTGTGATGCTGCTGCACCAAGTACATAAGCAGGTAACAGTGGTGGGATGCTGCTGCACCAAGCAGATCAACTGGTGGCAGCGGTGGGATGCTGCTGCACCAGCCACATCAACTGGTGGCAGCAGTGGGATGCTGCTGCACCAAGCACATCGAATGGTGGCAGCGCGGTGGGATGCTCCTGCACCAAGCACATCAACTGGTGGCAGCGGTGGGATGCTGCTCCACCAATCACATCAGCTGGTGGCAGCGGTGGGATGCTGCTCCACCAAGCACATCAGCTGGTGGCAGCGGTGGGATGCTGCTGCACCAAGCACATCAATTGGTGGCAGTGGTGGGATGCTGCAGCACCAAGCACATCAACTGGTGGCAGCGATGGGATGCTGCTGCACCAAGAACATCGAATGGTGGCAGGAGTGGGATGCCGCTGCACCAAGCACATCAACTGGTGGCAGCGCTGGGATGCTGCTGCACAAAGCACATCGAATGGTGGCAGCGCGGTGGGATGCTGCTGCACCAAGCACATCGAATGGTGGCAGCAGTGGGATGTTGTGGCACCAAGCACATCAACTGGTGGCAGCGGCGGGATGCTGCTGCACCAAGCACATAAACTGGTGGCAGCGGTGGGATGCTGCTGCACCGAGCACATAAACTGGTGGAAGCGGTGGGATGCTGCTGCACCAAGCACATCAACTGGTGGCAGCGGTGCGATGCTGCTGCACCAAGCACATCAATTGGTGGCAGTGGTGGGATGCTGCTGCACCAAGCACATAATCTGGTGCAGCGGTGGGATGCTGCTGCACCAAGCACATAAACTGGTGGCAGCGGTGGGATGCTGCTGCACCAAGCACATAAACTGGTGGCAGTGGTGGGATGCTGCTGCACCAAGCAGATCAACTGGTCGTAGCGGAGGGATGCTGCTGCACCAAGCACATCAACTGGTGGCGGCGCTGGAGTGCTTCTGCACCAAGCACATCAACTGGTGGCAGTAGTAGGATGCTGCTGCACCAAGCACATCAGCTGGTGGCAGCGGTGGGATGCTGCTGCACAAAGCACATCAACTGGTGGCAGCGGTGGGATGCTGCTGCACCAAGCACATCAACTGGTGTCAGCGGTGGGATGCTGCTCCACCAAGCACATCAGCTGGTGGCAGCGGTGGGATGCTCCTGCACCAAGCACATCAACTGGTGGCAGCGGTGGGATGCTGCTCCACCAATCACATCAGCTGGTGGCAGCGGTGGGATGCTGCTCCACCAAGCACATCAGCTGGTGGCAGCGGTGGGATGCTGCTGCACCAAGCACATCAATTGGTGGCAGTGGTGGGATGCTGCAGCACCAAGCACATCAACTGGTGGCAGCGATGGGATGCTGCTACACCAAGCACATCAATTGGTGGCAGTGGTGGTATGCTGCTGTACCAAGCACATCGAATGGTGGCAGCGCGGTGGGATGCTGCTGCAGCAAGCACATCGAATGGCGGCAGCAGTTGGGATGCTGCAGCACCATGCACATAAACTTGTGGCAGCGGTGGGATGCTGCTGCAGCAAGCACATAAACTGGTGGCAGCGGTGGGATGCTCCTGCACCAAGCACATCAACTGGTGGCAGCGGTGGGATGCTGCTGCACCAAGCACATCAACTGGTGGCAGCGGTGGGATTCTGTTCCACCAAGCACATCAGCTGGTGGCAGTGGTGGGATGCTGCTGCACCAATCACATCAGCTAGTGGCAGCGGTGGGATGCTGCTGCACCAAGCACATCAGCTGGTGGCAGCGGTGGGATGCTGCTGCACCAAGCACATAAACTGTTGGCAGCGGTGGGATGCTGCTGAGCACATAAACTTGTGCCAGCGGTGGGATGCTGCTCCACCAAGCACATCAGCTAGTGGCAGCGGTGGGATGCTGCTGCAGCAAGCACATAAACTGGCGGCAGCAGTGGGATGCTGCTGCACCAAGCACATAAACTGGTGGCAGCGGTGGGATGCTGCTGCACCAAGCACATCAACTGGTGGCAGCGGTGGGATTCTGCTCCACCAAGCACATCAGCTCGTGGCAGCGGTGGGATGCTGCTGCACCAATCACATCAGCTGGTGGCAGCGGTGGGATGCTGCTGCACCAAGCACATCAGCTGGTGGCAGCAGTGGGATGCTGCTGCACCAAGCACATAAACTGATGGCAGCGGTGGGATGCTGCTGAGTGCATAAACTTGTGGCAGCAGTGGGATGCTGCTGCACCAAGCACATCAGCTGGTAGCAGCGGTGGGATGCCGCTGCACCAAGCACATCAGCAGGGGGCAGCGGTGGGATGCTGCTGCACCGAGCCCATATACTGGTGGCAGAGGTGGGATGCTGCTGCACCAAGCACATAAACTGGTGGCAGTTGCGGGATGCTGCTGCACCAAGCACATAAACTGGTGGCAGCGGTGGGATGCTGCTGCACCAAGCAAATAAACTGGTGGAAGCGGTGTGATGCTGCTGCACCAAGTACATAAGCAGGTAGCAGTGGTGGGATGCTGCTGCACCAAGCAGATCAACTGGTGGCAGCGGTGGGATGCTGCTGCACCAGGCACATCAACTGGTGGCAGCAGTGGGATGCTGCTGCACCAAGCACATCGAATGGTGGCAGCGCGGTGGGATGCTCCTGCCCCAAGCACATCAACTGGTGGCAGCGGTGGGATGCTGCTCCACCAATCACATCAGCTGGTGGCAGCGGTTGGATGCTGCTCCACCAAGCACATCAGCTGGTGGTAGCGGTGGGATGCTGCTGCACCAAGCACATCAATTGGTGGCAGTGGTGGGATGCTGCAGCACCAAGCACATCAACTGGTGGCAGCGATGGGATGCTGCTGCACCAAGAACATCGAATGGTGGCAGGAGTGGGATGCCGCTGCACCAAGCACATCAACTGGTGGCAGTGCTGGGATGCTGCTGCACAAAGCACATCGAATGGTGGCAGCGCGGTTGGATGCTGCTGCACTAAGCACATCGAATGGTGGCAGGAGTGGGATGTTGTGGCACCAAGCACATCAACTGGTGGCAGCGGCGGGATGCTGCTGCACCGAGCACATAAACTGGTGGAAGCGGTGTGATGCTGCTGCACCAAGTACATAAGCAGGTGGCAGTGGTGGGATGCTGCTGCACCATGCTTATCAGCTGGTGGCAGCGGTGGGATGCTGCTGCACCAAGCACATCAACTGGTGGCAGCGGTGGGATGCTGCTGCACCAAGCACATCAACTGGTGGCAGCGGTGGGATGCTGCTGCACCAAGCACATCAATTGGTGGCAGTGGTGGGATGCTGCTGCACCAAGCACATAAATTGGTGGTAGCGGTGGGATGCTGCTGAGCACATAAACTTCATGCAGCGGTAGGATGCTGCGGCACCAAGCACATCAGCTGGTAGCAGCAGTGGGATGCTGCCACAGATAGCACATCACCTGGTGGCAGCGGTGGGATGCTGCCGCACCAAGCACATCAGCTGGTGGCAGTGGTGGGATGCTGCTGCACCAAGCACATCGGCTGGTGGCAGCAGTGGCATGCTGCTGCACCAAGCACATAAACTGGTGGCAGCGGTGGGATGCTGCTTCACCAAGCTCATAAACTGGTGGCAGCGGTGGGATGCTGCTGCACCAAGCACATACACTGGTGGAAGCGGTGTGATGCTGCTGCACCAAGTACATAAGCAGGTAGCAGTGGTGGGATGCTGCTGCACCAAGCAGATCAACTGGTGGCAGCGGTGGGATGCTGCTGCACCAGGCACATCAACTGGTGGCAGCAGTGGGATGCTGCTGCACCAAGCACATCGAATGGTGGCAGCGCGGTGGGATGCTCCTGCACCAAGCACATCAACTGGTGGCAGCGGTGGGATGCTGCTCCACCAAGCACATCAGCTGGTGGCAGCGGTGGGATGCTGCTGCACCAAGCACATCAATTGGTGGCAGTGGTGGGATGCTGCAGCACCAAGCACATCAACTGGTGGCAGCGATGGGATGCTGCTGCACCAAGAACATCGAATGGTGGCAGGAGTGGGATGCCGCTGCACCAAGCACATCAACTGGTGGCAGCGCTGGGATGCTGCTGCACAAAGCACATCGAATGGTGGCAGCGCGGTTGGATGCTGCTGCACTAAGCACATCGAATGGTGGCAGGAGTGGGATGTTGTGGCACCAAGCACATCAACTGGTGGCAGCGGCGGGATGCTGCTGCACCAAGCACATAAACTGGTGGCAGCGGTGGGATGCTGCTGCACCGAGCACATAAACTGGTGGAAGCGGTGTGATGCTGCTGCACCAAGTACATAAGCAGGTGGCAGTGGTGGGATGCTGCTGCACCATGCACATCAGCTGGTGGCAGTGGTGGGATGCTGCTGCACCAAGCACATCAACTGGTGGCAGCGGTGGGATATTGCTGCACCAAGCACATCAATTGGTGGCAGTGGTGGTATGCTGCTGCACCAAGCACATAAATTGGTGGTAGCGGTGGGATGCTGCTGAGCACATAAACTTCTGGCAGCGGTAGGATGCTGCGGCACCAAGCACATCAGCTGGTAGCAGCAGTGGGATGCTGCCACAGCAAGCACATCACCTGGTGGCAGCGGTGGGATGCTGCCGCACCAAGCACATCAGCTGGTGGCAGCGGTGGGATGCTGCTGCACCAAGCACATCAGCTGGTGGCAGCAGTGGCATGCTGCTGCACCAAGCACATAAACTGGTGGCAGCGGTGGGATGCTGCTTCACCAAGCTCATAAACTGGTGGCAGCGGTGGGATGCTGCTGCACGAAGCACATAAACTGGTGGCAGCAGTGGGATGCTGCTGCACCAAACACATAAACTGGTGGCAGCGGTGGGATGCGGCTGCACCAAGCACATAAAGTGGTGGCAGTGGTGGGATGCTGCTGCACCAAGCACATCAACTGGTGGCAGTGGTGGGATGCTGCTGCACCAAGCACATCAATTGGTGGCAGTCGTGGGATGCTGCAGCACCAAGCACATCAACTGGTGGCAGCGATGGGATGCTGCTGCACCAAGCACATCAACTGGTGGCAGCAGTGGGATGCTGCTGCACCTAGCACATCGAATGGTGGCAGCGCGGTGGGATGCTGCTGCACCAAGCACATAAACTGGTGGAAGCGGTGGGAGGCTGCTGCACCAAGTACATAAACAGGTGGCAGTGGTGGGATGCTGCTGCACCAAGCACATCAATTGGTGGCAGTGGTGGGATGCTGCAGCACCAAGCACATCAACTGGTGGCAGCGATGGGATGCTGCTGCACCAAGAACATCGAATGGTGGCAGGAGTGGGATGCCGCTGCACCAAGCACATCAACTGGTGGCAGCGCTGGGATGCTGCTGCACAAAGCACATCGAATGGTGGCAGCGCGGTTGGATGCTGCTGCACTAAGCACATCGAATGGTGGCAGGAGTGGGATGTTGTGGCACCAAGCACATCAACTGGTGGCAGCGGCGGGATGCTGCTGCACCAAGCACATAAACTGGTGGCAGCGGTGGGATGCTGCTGCACCGAGCACATAAACTGGTGGAAGCGGTGTGATGCTGCTGCACCAAGTACATAAGCAGGTGGCAGTGGTGGGATGCTGCTGCACCATGCACATCAGCTGGTGGCAGCGGTGGGATGCTGCTGCACCAAGTATATCAACTGGTGGCAGCGGTGGGATGCTGCTGCACCAAGCACATCAATTGGTGGCAGTGGTGGTATGCTGCTGCACCAAGCACATAAATTGGTGGTAGCGGTGGGATGCTGCTGAGCACATAAACTTCTGGCAGCGGTAGGATGCTGCGGCACCAAGCACATCAGCTGGTAGCAGCAGTGGGATGCTGCCACAGCAAGCACATCACCTGGTGGCAGCGGTGGGATGCTGCCGCACCAAGCACATCAGCTGGTGGCAGCGGTGGGATGCTGCTGCACCAAGCACATCAGCTGGTGGCAGCAGTGGCATGCTGCTGCACCAAGCACATAAACTGGTGGCAGCGGTGGGATGCTGCTTCACCAAGCTCATAAACTGGTGGCAGCGGTGGGATGCTGCTGCACGAAGCACATAAACTGGTGGCAGCAGTGGGATGCTGCTGCACCAAACACATAAACTGGTGGCAGCGGTGGGATGCGGCTGCACCAAGCACATAAAGTGGTGGCAGTGGTGGGATGCTGCTGCACCAAGCACATCAACTGGTGGCAGTGGTGGGATGCTGCTGCACCAAGCACATCAATTGGTGGCAGTCGTGGGATGCTGCAGCACCAAGCACATCAACTGGTGGCAGCGATGGGATGCTGCTGCACCAAGCACATCAACTGGTGGCAGCAGTGGGATGCTGCTGCACCTAGCACATCGAATGGTGGCAGCGCGGTGGGATGCTGCTGCACCAAGCACATAAACTGGTGGCAGCGGTGGAGTGCTGCTGCACCAAGCAAACAAACTGGTGGAAGCGGTGGGAGGCTGCTGCACCAAGTACATAAACAGGTGGCAGTGGTGGGATGCTGCTGCACCAAGCACATCAACTGGTGGCAGCGGTGGGATGCTGCTGTACCAAGCACATCGAATGGTGGCAGCGCGGTGGGATGCTGCTGCTCCAAGCACATCGAATGGTGGCAGGAGTGGGATGCTGTGGCACCAAGCACATCTACTGGTGGCAGCGGCGGGATGCTGCTGCACCAAGCACATTAACTGGTGGCAGCGGTGAGATGCTGCTGCACCAAGCACATAAACTGGTGGCAGTGGTGGGATGCCGCTGCACCAAGCACATCAACTGGTGGCAGCGGTGGGATGCTGCTGCACCAAGCAGATCAACTGGTCGTAGCGGACGGATGCTGCTGCACCAAGCACATCAACTGGTGGTGGCGGTGGGGTGCTGCTGCACGAAGCCCATCAACTGGTGGCAGCGGTGGGATGCTGCTGCACCAAGCACATCAGCTGGTGGCAGCGGTGGGATGCTGCTACACCAAGCACATCAATTGGTGGCAGTGGTGGTATGCTGCTGTACCAAGCACATCGAATGGTGGCAGCGCGGTGGGATGCTGCTGCAGCAAGCACATCGAATGGTGGCAGCAGTTGGGATGCTGCAGCACCATGCACATAAACTTGTGGAAGCGGTGGGATGCTGCTGCAGCAAGCACATAAACTGGTGGCAGCGGTGGGATGCTCCTGCACCAAGCACATCAACTGGTGGCAGCGGTGGGATGCTGCTGCACCAAGCACATCAACTGGTGGCAGCGGTGGGATTCTGCTCCTCCAAGCACATCAGCTGGTGGCAGTGGTGGGATGCTGCTGCACCAATCACATCAGCTAGTGGCAGCGGTGGGATGCTGCTGCACCAAGCACATCAGCTGGTGGCAGCGGTGGGATGCTGCTGCACCAAGCACAGAAACTGTTGGCAGCGGTGGGATGCTGCTGAGCACATTAACTTGTGCCAGCGGTGGGATGCTGCTCTACCAAGCACATCAGCTAGTGGCAGCGGTGGGATGCTGCTGCAGCAAGCACATAAACTGGCGGCAGCAGTGGGATGCTGCTGCACCAAGGACATAAACTGGTGGCAGCGGTGGGATGCTGCTGCACCAAGCACATCAACTGGTGGCAGCGGTGGGATTCTGCTCCACCAAGCACATCAGCTCGTGGCAGCGGTGGGATGCTGCTGCACCAATCACATCAGCTGGTGGCAGCGGTGGGATGCTGCTGCACCAAGCACATCAGCTGGTGGCAGCGGTGGGATGCCGCTGCACCAAGCACAGCAGCAGGGGGCAGCGGTGGGATGCTGCTGCACCGAGCCCATATACTGGTGGCAGAGGTGGGATGCTGCTGCACCAAGCACATAAACTGGCGGCAGTTGCGGGATGCTGCTGCACCAAGCACATAAACTGGTGGCAGCAGTGGGATGCTGCTGCACCAAGCAAATAAACTGGTGGAAGCGGTGTGATGCTGCTGCACCAAGTACATAAGCATTTAGGAGTGGTGGGATGCTGCTCCACCAAGCACATCAGCTGGTGGCAGTGGTGGGATGCTGCAGCACCAAGCACATCAATTGGTGGCAGTGGTGGGATGCTGCAGCACCAAGCACATCGAATGGTGGCAGCGCGGTGGGATGCTCCTGCACCAAGCACATCGAATGGTGGCAGGAGTGGGATGTTGTGGCACCAAGCACATCAACTGGTGGCAGCGGCGGGATGCTGCTGCACCAAGCACATAAACTGGTGGCAGCAGTGGGATGCTGCTGCACCGAGCACATAAACTGGTGGAAGCGGTGTGATGCTGCTGCACCAAGTACATAAGCAGGTGGCAGCGGTGGGATGCTGCTGCACCATGCACATCATCTGGTGGCAGTGGTGGGATGATGCTGCACCAAGCACATCAACTGGTGGCAGCGGTGGGATGCTCCTGCACCAAGCACATCAATTGGTGGCAGTGGTGGGATGCTGCTGCACCAAGCACATAATCTGGTGCAGCGGTGGGATGCTGCTGCACCAAGCACATAAACTGGTTGCAGCGGTGGGATGCTGCTGCACCAAGCACATAAACTGGTGGCAGTGGTGGGATGCTGCTGCACCAAGCAGATCAACTGGTCGTAGCGGAGGGATGCTGCTGCACCAAGCACATCAACTGGTGGCAGCGCTGGAGTGCTGCTGCACCAAGCACATCAACTGGTGGCAGTAGTAGGATGCTGCTGCACCAAGCACATCAGCTGGTGGCAGCGGTGGGATGCTGCTGCACAAAGCACATCAACTGGTGGCAGCGGTGGGATGCTGCTGCACCAAGCACATCAACTGGTGGCAGCGGTGGGATGCTGCTCCACCAAGCACATCAGCTGGTGGCAGCGGTGGGATGCTCCTGCACCAAGCACATCAACTGGTGGCAGCGGTGGGATGCTGCTCCACCAATCACATCAGCTGGTGGCAGCGGTGGGATGCTGCTCCACCAAGCACATCAGCTGGTGGCAGCGGTGGGATGCTGCTGCACCAAGCACATCAATTGGTGGCAGTGGTGGGATGCTGCAGCACCAAGCACATCAAATGGTGGCAGCGATGGGATGCTGCTACACCAAGCACATCAATTGGTGGCAGTGGTGGTATGCTGCTGTACCAAGCACATCGAATGGTGGCAGCGCGGTGGGATGCTGCTGCAGCAAGCACATCGAATGGCGGCAGCAGTTGGGATGCTGCAGCACCATGCACATAAACTTGTGGCACCGGTGGGATGCTGCTGCAGCAAGCACATAAACTGGTGGAAGCGGTGGGATGCTCCTGCACCAAGCACATCAACTGGTGGCAGCGGTGGGATGCTGCTGCACCAAGCACATCAACTGGTGGCAGCGGTGGGATTCTGCTCCACCAAGCACATCAGCTGGTGGCAGTGGTGGGATGCTGCTGCACCAATCACATCAGCTAGTGGCAGCGGTGGGATGCTGCTGCACCAAGCACATCAGCTGGTGGCAGCGGTGGGATGCTGCTGCACCAAGCACATAAACTGATGGCAGCGGTGGGATGCTGCTGAGCACATAAACTTGTGCCAGCGGTGGGATGCTGCTCCAGCAAGCACATCAGCTAGTGGCAGCGGTGGGATGCTGCTGCAGCAAGCACATAAACTGGCGGCAGCAGTGGGATGCTGCTGCACCAAGCACATAAACTGGTGGCAGCGGTGGGATGCTGCTGCACCAAGCACATCAACTGGTGGCAGCGGTGGGATTCTGCTCCACCAAGCACATCAGCTCGTGGCAGCGGTGGGATGCTGCTGCACCAATCACATCAGCTGGTGGCAGCAGTGGGATGCTGCTGCACCAAGCACATCAGCTGGTGGCAGCGGTGGGATGCTGCTGCACCAAGCACATAAACTGATGGCAGCGGTGGGATGCTGCTGAGCGCATAAACTTGTGGCAGCAGTGGGATGCTGCTGCACCAAGCACATCAGCTGGTAGCAGCGGTGGGATGCCGCTGCACCAAGCACATCAGCAGGGGGCAGCGGTGGGATGCTGCTGCACCGAGCCCATATACTGGTGGCAGAGGTGGGATGCTGCTGCACCAAGCACATAAACTGGCGGCAGTTGCGGGATGCTGCTGCACCAAGCACATAAACTGGTGGCAGCGGTGGGATGCTGCTGCACCAAGCAAATAAACTGGTGGAAGCGGTGTGATGCTGCTGCACCAAGTATATAAGCAGGTAGCAGTGGTGGGATGCTGCTGCACCAAGAACATCGAATGGTGGCAGCAGTGGGATGCTGCTGCACCAAGCACATAAACTGGTGGCAGCGGTGGGATGCGGCTGCACCAAGCACATAAAGTGGTGGCAGTGGTGGGATGCTGCTGCACCAAGCACATCAACTGGTGGCAGTGGTGGGATGCTGCTGCACCAAGCACATCAATTGGTGGCAGTCGTGGGATGCTGCAGCACCAAGCACATCAACTGGTGGCAGCGATGGGATGCTGCTGCACCAAGCACATCAACTGGTGGCAGCAGTGGGATGCTGCTGCACCTAGCACATCGAATGGTGGCAGCGCGGTGGGATGCTGCTGCACCAAGCACATAAACTGGTGGAAGCGGTGGGAGGCTGCTGCACCAAGTACATAAACAGGTGGCAGTGGTGGGATGCTGCTGCACCAAGCACATCAATTGGTGGCAGTGGTGGGATGCTGCAGCACCAAGCACATCAACTGGTGGCAGCGATGGGATGCTGCTGCACCAAGAACATCGAATGGTGGCAGGAGTGGGATGCCGCTGCACCAAGCACATCAACTGGTGGCAGCGCTGGGATGCTGCTGCACAAAGCACATCGAATGGTGGCAGCGCGGTTGGATGCTGCTGCACTAAGCACATCGAATGGTGGCAGGAGTGGGATGTTGTGGCACCAAGCACATCAACTGGTGGCAGCGGCGGGATGCTGCTGCACCAAGCACATAAACTGGTGGCAGCGGTGGGATGCTGCTGCACCGAGCACATAAACTGGTGGAAGCGGTGTGATGCTGCTGCACCAAGTACATAAGCAGGTGGCAGTGGTGGGATGCTGCTGCACCATGCACATCAGCTGGTGGCAGCGGTGGGATGCTGCTGCACCAAGTATATCAACTGGTGGCAGCGGTGGGATGCTGCTGCACCAAGCACATCAATTGGTGGCAGTGGTGGTATGCTGCTGCACCAAGCACATAAATTGGTGGTAGCGGTGGGATGCTGCTGAGCACATAAACTTCTGGCAGCGGTAGGATGCTGCGGCACCAAGCACATCAGCTGGTAGCAGCAGTGGGATGCTGCCACAGCAAGCACATCACCTGGTGGCAGCGGTGGGATGCTGCCGCACCAAGCACATCAACTGGTGGCAGTGGTGGGATGCTGCTGCACCAAGCACATCAATTGGTGGCAGTCGTGGGATGCTGCAGCACCAAGCACATCAACTGGTGGCAGCGATGGGATGCTGCTGCACCAAGCACATCAACTGGTGGCAGCAGTGGGATGCTGC